>NC_134352.1:59583308-59889308 GCF_964195595.1 Calonectris borealis
ATGCGGCCATAATGCTGGAAGATGCCTCAGGCTCTTTCTCACTAATTTAAAATGAGGAGGAAAGGAATAAGGCAAAAACTAAATTTACTAAACAGTCTTTCTGAATCCTTCATCACCTGTGGTCTTTGCGGTTACAGAGCATTAATAAAAGCCAGTGGCTTGCCTGGTGATATGTGAGGTGGTCTATATTCATATTAAGAGCAAGGTTCAGCTCTGTTGCCTAAAATCAATTGATCCTGATAGCTTCTTGTATAATAGCTTCTTTTAATGTGATGCACAGGAGCGAGTCCTGGCTTTGCCTATGAACCTGGGTAGCTGTGCTCTGTTTGCATTTAAATTCAAGATGGGCATGCGAGGAGAGTAGTTGAAGCAATCTATCAGTAGGGCCCTGTTTGGGGGAAATGTGCTTGGAGTAGGAAACACACAGCCAGGAATGTGCTGCTGCTGCAACCACAGTTTACCAAATAAACTGGACTTAGGAATCTCCAACCTACTTACAATAACTTTTTTCCTATTTTGTTATCCTGGCTCATGTTGCTTCAGGTATCTTGACTCAAGAACCAGTGCTTAGTTTTGATGTCTGTCTAGCCTTCCTTTCTTGTGTAGAGGTAAATTGCTAGCAGACATCTACCTTGAGCCATATACCTCGCACCTACTTAGGTGTTACAAAGCAGTGTAATAAAAAGAGAAAAGAGGCCTCTGGAGCACACTCATCATATTTGGCTTCCTTCCTAAATCCATTAAAGCTTTTTTATTCAAGTAGTCATGCAGAAGCTATTTTCCAGGTATAGTGACATATTCCATAAATTAGTGTGTGTTAAATCACAAATCTAAAAGTCAGAGTCCTGATTACCAGTTAGAAGGTTTTTCAACCTTGGGCAAGTTGTTTTATTTCATCCTGCCTCTATTTGATTATACTTAGAATAGATGAGCACTTAAGTCATAAATGTTAACCTTTTTAATATGAGTAACTGCCTCTTCCTGCTAGCAAAGTTAGCATACCAACATGGAACTGAATATCCTCTATTAATTGTTTCTATTAGGTCAAAAAGATCTTCTCACCCCTTGTTACAGTGGAGAACAGCCAACTGGGTCCTTTGGACCTGTGAATCCCATTTTGAATACAACTTACGACTTCATGACTAAATTCTTCAAAGAGATCAGCAGTGTATTTCCAGATGCATACATTCATTTGGGAGGAGATGAAGTGAGCTTCGATTGTTGGTACGGTGACAATTCAAAGAATAAATACCTAGTGCCTCTTAAACTTGCCTAAATCCATGAGTTATGGAACTCAGTTGCGTGAGACAGTTTTCATTGCTTAAGCCAAAGGTCTCCACTCTTACTTCTGTAACTGTTTACAGGCAGAGCATTTGTAATCCTCAACAAGCAAGTGATGTTGTGCAGAATTTTGATTTGACTAGTAGTTTCACAAATGTTCAGGTACTCTAAAGGATTTCTTTATGAAAATTAACCTGGCAGGAAGGAGTAGTAGTACAGTAGAAAAGTACTATATAAGATAATTAACATTTAAATGCTTTGTGTTAAAGGAAAAGCAGTTCTTTCCATCGAGTTCTGCCTTCCAGAAAATCTGCTAACATTAAGTATTGCAGTACTGACTCTTGTGTGCAGGTATTAATAGAGTTTTTCAATTGATTGTGCATTTTGAATATTTTGGAGTCTCTCTGCTGGAGTAACTAATAATACAGAATTTGGAGCAGATCTAATTGGATGAGTATTCAAATCAATCTAGTTAGTATTTGTGCGTTCTCTTGAAACATCAAATCTGAACACTCAGAACTTGCTTTAATTTTTAAAAAGAAAGAAAATTTCTGACAAATGCTTTATCACAAAAGTGTTGGTTTGCTTTTGGGGTATTTTCCCAAATTCTTGATGTCAGTCCCGCAGATCCCCTGGTATTATGGCTGCTCAGTTTCCAGACCTGCTGGCAACCTTCCTACAAAGTCGCAGAGAAGCCAGGAACCCCAGAGCTCTTAGGAGCTTGAGGCAGCCTGCCAGAGACTGCTTCAGAACAGGGACTCCAGTAATTCTACCAGAGAAGTAGGACTATGGGCTTTATTTCAAATCAGGATGAAACTGTTTCAAAATACTTAAATCACGTTAGCCTGCTGCTTCTGCTCTGTTGTGCATTCCAGGCTATGGTGTGCCTAAGGCATCAGCTAGTGTGCTGTGCATAGGTGGAAGTGGTTGGGAAATCTGGTTTAAAACAAAAAAATTTACTCTTTTTTTTTTTTTTAAACTTGTTTTGTTGTTATTATTTCAGGAAATCTAACCCTGAAGTGAAAGAGTTCATGAAGAAGCAAGGATTTGGCATTGACTACGCTAAACTGGAATCTTACTATATTCAGAAGTATGTTGTTTTTTTAATTCTTGCTCAGCTTTTCACAGCCACTATCTGAGGGTGGTATTGAGGTGCAGATACTGAAGCTGATTTAGGTTAGCCTATATTGTTTTCAAAAATTGCCGTGTATGGGGGACTACCCACTTTCTTTAATTTTAATACACTGAATCTAAAGTTCACAGCTTTAAAAAGTGGGACGCAACAAGGACACGTAGACTAGTTCTATGCACACTTTGAATTATTGGGTGTCTTAAACTAATTGTCTGCTGTAATGTCAGCACACAGAGTGGGGAGGAAAAGTCCTAAGTTTTTTGCAGCCATTTAATTCTCTCATTCTTAAATAACATGGATTTAGACACCTATATGAGTTGCTGATAGTTCTGAACATCAGTTTGTGTTACTGCACGTGCATATCCTTATACAGGGGAGAACATCCTCTTTGAGGCAGAGCACTGAAGGCCAAAACCAGAAAAAACTGTTTTTTCTTGGTCCCCTATGCACCCCTGATGTGCCTTAGGGTAGAAAATATTGCTACTTTGTGAACTTCAGTGAGATCGGTACAGGCACATGAACATGATCTTATCTCTAAATTCTAGGATTTTGGACATTGTTTCCTCCTATAACAAAGGATACATGGTCTGGCAAGAAGTGTTTGATAACAAAGCAAAGGTAAGATGGGAAAATAAATAAGATACTCTTGCATAATAGCACAATATTGTGGGAGGCTTCCAAGGTAGACTCTTCAGTAGTTATGGTTGTGTCTCTTAAGAGTTAAAGCAAGTCTGCTGACTTCAGCAAGTCTCCCCATGTGTGGGGCCTGCCTTGAAATTATCATTTATTGAACATGTAAAATAGGTGGAACAGGAACACCAGCATTGAAGTGCTTTCTAAAGGTGAACACTGATAATATAATATGCTTTAGAGCATCAGAATAAAGGGTAGGGAAGTTTCTATGAGTTTCCATATTTTTTTTTCTCACAAACTGTGCAACTGTAACACCAGGTGCTCAGCTTCTCAGAGCTGGTCAGGTAGCTGGTGCATGTAGGAACCCTCTTAGGGCATTAACTATCTATAGTATAACCTAGGCTTCTCTCTAGTGTGAACTTTGTTTAAAACCAGCAAAGAGCTAATCAGGTGGGAAATGACAAAAGGTAGCTTCCAAAATGTTCCTCTTCAAAACAAAATACCCGGTTTTGAAATCCATCATCCTTTTTCCTGGTAACAGCAATTAGCTTTGTCTTTAATGGTTTTGGGTTTGTTTTGTTTTGTTTTTCCCCCTTTTAGCTGAAACCAGACACTGTAGTTCAAGTGTGGATGGAAAACAACTATGCTCATGAACTGAGCAGTGTGACTGGAGCTGGATTCACTACTATCCTGGCAGCTCCCTGGTACTTAGACTACATTAGTTATGGGCAAGACTGGAAGAAATACTACAGCGTTGAACCACTTAACTTCCCTGGTTTGTTACTTTTTTTATATGCATGTTCTGTGCATGAAAGTCTTTCGTTCATAGTAAGGTGTAAATGGAATGGTCATGCAGTCACTATGATCAGATATGCTGTAATCAAAAGACTTTAGTGACAGCTAGAACTCTGGAAAACTCTCAAATAAAAAAAAAATGCAACTTTCCACTTCTCACAGGGAAAAGTGTTACCTTCCTCAAGCATCTGGCACTGGTGCTTGTGTGAGACAGGGTACTGGACTAGGTGGACAGATGCATCATGCATTAGGGGCAGAGTTGTGCAAAATGGCTGTGGTTAACGACCTGCTACGCCACCTGGACACTCACAAGACTATGGGGCCGGATGGGATCCACCCGAGGGTACTGAGGGAGCTGGCGAAGGAGTTTGCCAAGCCACTCTCCATCATTTACCAGCAGTCCTGGTTAACTGGGGAGGTCCGGGATGACTGGAGGCTTGCCAATGTGACGCCCATCTACAAGAAGGGCCGGAAGGAGGATCCGGGGAACTACAGGCCGGTCAGCCTGACCTCGGTGCCGGCAAGATTATGGAGTGGCTCATCTTGAGGGTGCTCACAAGCCATGTGCGGGACAACCAGGGGATCAGGCCCAGCCAGCACGGGTTCATGGAAGGCAGGTCCTGCCTGACCAACCTGATCTCCTTCTATGACCAGGTGACCTGACTAGTGGATGAGGGAAAGGCTGTGGATGTGGTCTACTTGGACTTCAGTAAGGCCTTTGACACTGTCTCCCACAGCATTCTCCTAGAGAAGCTGGCGGCTCACGGCCTAGACAGGTGCACTCTTCGCTGGGTAAAAAACTGGCAGGACGGCCGAGCCCAGAGAGTTGTGGTGAATGGAGTTAAATCCAGTTGGCGGCCGGTCACGAGCGGTGTTCCCCAGGGCTCAGTTTTGGGCCCAGTTGTTCAATATCTTTATCAACGATCTGGACGAGGGGATCGAGTGCTCCCTCAGTAAGTTTGCAGATGACACCAAGCTGGGCGGGAGTGTTGATCTGCTCGAGGGTAGGAAGGCTCTGCAGAGGGACCTGGACAGGCTGGATCGATGGGCTGAGGCCAACTGTATGAGGTTCAACAAGGCCAAGTGCCGGGTCCTGCACTTGGGCCACAACAACCCCAGGCAACGCTACAGGCTTGGGGAAGAGTGGCTGCAAAGCTGCCCGGTGGAAAAGGATCTGGGGGTGCTGGCTGACAGCCGGCTGAACATGAGCCAGCAGTGTGCCCAGGTGGCCAAGAAGGCCAACGGCATCCTGGCCTGTATCAGGAATAGTGTGGCCAGCAGGAGCAGGGAGGTGATCGTGCCCCTGTACTGGGCACTGGTGAGGCCGCACCTCGAATACTGTGTTCAGTTTTGGGCCCCGCACTACAAGAAGGACATTGAGGTGCTGGAGCGTGTCCAGAGGAGGGCAATGAAGCTGGTGAAGGGCCTGGAGCACAAGTCTTACGAGGAGCGGCTGAGGGAACTGGGGTTGTTTAGTCTGGAGAAGAGGAGGCTGAGGGGAGACCTCATCACGCTCTACAACTACCTGAAAGGAGGTTGTAGCGAGGTGGGGGCTGGTCTCTTCTCCCAAGTAACAAGTGATAGGACGAGAGGAATGGCCTCAAGTTGCACCAAGGGAGGTTTAGATTGGACATTAGGAGAAATTTCTTTACTGAAAGAGTGGTCAGGCCTTGGAACAGGCTGCCCAGGGAAGTGGTTGAGTCACCATCCCTGGAAGTATTTAAAAGACGTGAAGATGAGGCACTTAGGGACATGGTTTAGTGGGCACAGTGGTGTTGGGTTGACGGTTGGGCTTGATCTTAGAGGTCTTTTCCAGACTTTATGATTCTATGAAACAACATCAATCTCTCTCTCTGTGTTGGAAAACGAAATTGTTGATATATGCCCATCTTCTGGGCAAATAGAAATTCTAACTTCCTGCTTTGAATTCCTAGGATCTGAAAAGCAGAAAAAGCTTTTAATAGGTGGAGAAGCCTGCCTGTGGGGGGAATTTGTGGATGCAACTAACCTCACACCAAGATTATGGTACGAACTGCTTTATCGTTAGATTTTAGAAAGTCAGCTACAAGGAGCATTAATTAATCCAACCGGACTGTATGTTAGTGGTAGCAGTGCTGAACCTGCTGATCCTGAGCAGATATAAAATGGGTGCTTCTGGATATATAAGACCTGGCATTAAAAACTTTAATCCATTCTTGGTTATAGACCATACCTACTCTAAAACTCAGTATATCTTTACAGGCCTCGAGCAAGTGCTGTAGGGGAAAGACTCTGGAGCAGCAGGAATGTGACCAACTTGCAGGATGCCTATAAAAGACTGACTAATCATCGATGCCGCATGCTCCGGTAAGATATAGCTATAGTAAAGCTTGGTTCTCATGCCTTGCAACCAATGGAGTTCAAGTACAGGCCCAAACTGCTGGCCTGGAAGTGAAGGAAGGAGAACTAGCAGTCTAATTTGACTATGTAAATGTCATGCCACGTGTTTTTGTGTCCACAGAAGAGGAAGAACAGATACACTAAGACAGGAGTTCTAGACAGATTTGCAGCTAACATTTTCAGAACTCATTAACTTTTTTCAGTGAAATACTAGAACTCATCAATGTCTCCCATTCCTCTAAAGGAAAAACTGACATCATGATTGACTTATTTCAAACAAAAAGGATATTAAAGGGTATGTGGGATGAGTACACAGAGAGGAGAAAAAGCAGACTTTTTGTAAAAGTTGTTGTTTATTATAAATAATAATTAAAGAAATGCAGCAGGCAATCAAATGGAGCTGTTTGCATGAGGGCGGAGCTTGAGCGAACTATTCCTAGCATGATTATCTGTCGGAATCACTGACTTTTAACTTACAGTACAAACTAGCTCTTTAATCAAGGTAAGAGTGACTGAAAGACTTGTAAGTTTTGACTTGCTGGATTTATTTCAAGCTGGCTGAAAATAATGCCAAATACATGTCAAAACCAAGATTAAACATCCTATCACTTAACAGGATGGTGCATCTCTTGGTGGGGCTCAGAGAAAACACTGATACAACTGAATAGTGAAGTGTACAGTGAACTAAGCTACACTGTTCCTGGACCTGGTTAACTATTGCTGCATCTCCATCTTCTTGCTTAATGCTGGCACTTGTGTTGCTGTATAGGGAGCTGATCCAGATGACTGCGGCTGCTCTGGTAGTGCTAGCATGAGAGATGCAGAATGCAGGGGCAGACTTAGGACTACTCCCTGTACTTGTTGCACACTTTTTCCTTAAACTACTTTCTGGTGCTAAAAGTGCTTTGCTGCCATATAAACTTACGCTGGACAATTCCTGTTATAAATAGACAAAGGATGTGTCCTCCTGAAAACGATTCCTTTTATATAGGCTTTGAACCAGAAAAACACTAGATAAACCATTCCCTTTCCACTGATGAAATGAGTATTCCTTGGAGCTGCAGTTCTGTTGTCTTTTGTGTATACAGGTCGTCTTTAGCATTGTGCGAACTCAAAGCACTGATTTTACAACAGCCTGACTGATTAAGTCTTAGAACGTGGGCAAAAGACTATGTCCCTTCTAACATTTTTATACATGGTATACACAGACCATGGCAGTTGCAGCAGGCCAAGGAGCCTTTCCAAGTAGAATGAACAGCTCTGGCTTGCTCTGTGGCTGGGTACCAGGGAGTGAGGGAATGGGTAGGCAGAACTTTGTAGCAGCTAGATCATGGTCACTGGAAAAACAATAGCTCTGCCTATCCAAGGCCAAGGCCACTGCTGTTGAAATAGTACCATGAAAGCAGTAGCTGCTATATAGATCTACACTCAGCTTTCTGTAGGATACAGCAGCCCAAATTGCAAAGAAATGGTGATGGGAGAGGGGAAACAAAAGGGGGGTGTATATTCCAGAGACAATCCTGTCTTTTACTAAGAGTAGGCCTTGCTTAAGGGCAAGCAATCGTTTAGCTGAGCTATTTCATTATTCAGTTTCTTCCATTGCAGCTCTTAAGTGCAATTTAAACACCAGTAGATATTATCCTACAATCACTGTAGCAGTACTATCTAGCTCTTGAATATCCAAGAAGCAGAATTTTGACTACAATTACTTTTAACTCTGAAACATCTTTTTATACTATCTTATTGCACCATCATAAGCTACAGGGGGCGGGTTTGTTTGTTTTTAAAGCCACATGAGAACTGAATAATTTATGATAGTGTAGCTGGAAAAAATCCTGTTTACTAAAACTGGGTCCCCAAAAAAATGAATGAAAATGACATAATTAGAGCTGCATATGAAGGAAAGATTGGAGTTGGGGGCAGGAGGAGTGTGCAACTGTCAACTGATTCATATTTTCACTTTCTTATGACTTCTCTTCAATAAAAGCAATAGATTTCGCAGAACATAGAGACAACTAGTCCCTGAATTTAAGCTTTTCCAACTGTTTTCTAATAGCCTGGTACATCTGATTTAAACAGAGAACCGTACTTAACTGAAGTACAGTCAACAGTAGAACAGGGCCCTTTTTCACTCCCTAAATAGGCCATCTGTTATTTCTTGGAAGTAGTTTTGTTTACACAAAGATTAAGATAGAGTGCCAGTATCTCTCTTTCTGCCTACACAACCAGCCAGTTGACTGATTATAATCATACACCTTCCACTTTATTTTAACAGCCGTGGCATAGCAGCCGAACCTGTGTTTGTTGGATACTGTGCCCATGAAGCAAGAGGGCAGTAACAACTGCTGCACAGACTTCCAGTTAACAACCTGAAGTGCCTCTGGGGTATGAATATATGTACATGCAGTTTGATATTTGAACAAAGACTTAACATTTTCACTTTCAAAATAAAGTTTTGGACATTCTTGTAGGAGTAAAACTGATGGGTTTTAGCTTTCATTAGAAATAGGGATTCTTCACTTCACCTGAAACATGATACCATAGTATGTATTACAAGGAATGTAATTTCCTTACATTCTAAAGTTGAGGGAAAATAAAGCTAAGACCTATTTAAATAAAGAGCAAACTATCTTTTTATTTCAAAGTTTATTGTATCATTTGCCACTTTCCTATGTAACCAGATAATTGCGAATCAGAACTGACTTGTAACACATAGCAAATCAGAACCATTCTAGCTTAAATCACTCATTCCTAAAGGTAAAAAAAAAATCCTCCCTCAACATACTCCAAAGTGGTAGGTAGGGATCACTGTCCTGGGAGAACTCTGTATTTTTTGCACAGATCTTACTCAATTTGCAGAAGCATCCATTCTACTTACTTGCTAAAGCAAACTCAGGTAGAAGTTACACCCAGTCCTGAACTCTGGTTCAAACTGGTTTCTAACAATACAGGAAGTAATACTCAGAATTGTACAGTTTAAAATGCTTATTGATCATATTCTTTTATTCAGCTGAAAACAAATCAAGATACAGATTGCCAAAACTGTAAACTTATTTCATTTATAGACATAAACTTCACAAACTTTACTTACTGAAGTAAGCAACAATCCTAATGGCACATTCAAGTGCACTTAGTGCTTATTTCTATGAAGAGGATTTGCATCACTTCTCAGTGCAGATACCTGTAAGATAAGAATTTGCAAAGCAGCAAAGTGTGGTTGCATCTCTGGTTCAGCTGCTTTGCAATTACAAGGCTGTGCCAGAAGAACACAGTCTCTTGAACCTTCCCTTGGACGGTTAAAAGCACAGTCTGCTCATACAGCATCATTTACCACAACCAATTGGTCCCAGAAGAACCCTGGGATACATAAATAGGCTCCTGAAAATATTGTAACAGGGAGGATAGAAAGTATCTTCATTGTTCTACAGAGTAAAATGATCACACCAGCCCCATCCTCTTCTGAAGAAGTGCACTTTGCTCTTGACTGTTCAGGGCTTGGTAACTGGCAAGCTCCAACGTGAAGGTTGCTGAGCCTGATGTTAGCGAACGCAAAACTGTTGAGTAGCCCTGGACAAGATGAAGGACATATGTCACTCAATTTAGGATAAAGGGAAGATAAGTTAGCACAGAGAGCTGCTTAGGTCAGAGAGAGAGAGAGAGGGGTATACTGCAACGTGCTAGTAAGTTAATTTTTTAATATTACTATATTAAAAGTGCAATACATACATGAGTCAACCTAATAATGTACTTTTAAAAAACCTATTCTCTGTAAAAGCTGTTTTAATAGTATTTACTACGTCTCTGACTTACAGTTGAAAATATGCTGGTTTAACAAATCTGAATCAGGCAGAAAAACACTACTAGATTTGTGGGCACTTGCTTTAGACCTTCAATAATTAAAATACATCCATTCCAAACTTACTCATCCATAACAACAGGAAAAGTGAACTGAAGCCTAATTATTTTTAAGCATATAAACAAAGATCACATTTGCATTTTACCATTAATAAGATAATCACATACCATCGTTTCTGCTAGTGGAACAGCAGCAACCACAACTCTGTTATCTTGACGACTCTGGATTTCCTGAATACTACCTCTCCGCTGTGCAAGGTCAGCAAGTGCTGCACTGAGATGATCTTCACTTACCGTGATTTCTAGGTTCATCACGGGCTCCAGTATTTGTATACCAGCTTTTTTCAAAGCCTATGTGGAAAGGGAGTTATGTTGACTTTTTTTTTTTAAAAAGAGAATTGACATAATAAGTACTTATGTAACTGAAGCTAACACTGCCTCTCAAATTCTCTACTTCCAAAAGCTATAAAGTCCCCAGTGAGAGCATTACACTGTCAGAGAAGAACAATTAGCAGATACTGGTATACATACATTTTCCCAGTAGTATATCATGCTCCTGTGTTGTACGGCAGCTTACAGTTTCACTGTACCTTTTGCAAGCAACGGGAGACACAGGCTGATATCATCGTGTGGGAGGTGTCAGGATGCACTGTCAGTGATTGCACTGTCACATCTATATCCTGAACTGGGAATCCAAGCAAAGGTCCTAGGAACAAAAGAAAGAAAGAAAGGTGGGTGGGGGGAAAAAGAGGCACATTTGTTTTTCAGAATATTAAGACACATGCAAAAAAGTTTCAGGATTAATTTGGAGCTTCTCACTTCCCTCTTTCCCCTCTTCTTCCCCTTCCTCCCGCCAAGGGCATGACTACTGGTCTTGTTCCTCATTTTGTGATTTTGTCATTACCTAGCTTGGCCAGAGGAGACAAAGGAATGCAGACTCATACTTTCTTACTCTCTTTACCAAAAGCACAGATAATTTTCAGAACCAGAAGTTCCCAAGTGTGCTTGTTATTTTTTAATAACGTTACGGTATCTAAAACTTGTCTGTTGAAACAAGACCTCATTTGAAAAAGTAATGAAACCTTTTAACCAGAAGCCAGAATATCTTCTCTATTTTCCTTTTCAACACAATGTGATCACTGTAAATCCTGATACTAACCCATGACCAAAACTCAGGGTTAACTCAAGTCCATGAGGGATGAGCCACATCTAGTGTCCTAGGTAGGTTATCTCCCTCCAACCCAGGACTCTCAACCAGACCAAAAACTGTATTAGACTGGATGGGAGGCCTGAACCACATCTAAGAAAAAAAACACATAGGTTTTTTCCTACAGAGAAAATGGCCAGATCTTTTTTTTTTTTTTCTTTTTTTTAAAAGCACTTAATGGCATGAAATTTAGGCTGGAGACAGCACAGTTCTGAAGTGTCTTCAAGGAGCATGAAGAAAGCACACAGTCAAGACTCATTCCACAGCCAGAGATGAGAGATGCTTTCCAACTCAACAAGCAACATGGAAAAAACACCTCATGCTACTGCTTCTAGAGTAATTCTCATTTATCAATCCACTGCCTGTTAATTTTACTGTAAAGGAGAGTTCTTTGGCCACCACTTATTAAGTACTTCCTATTTTTAATCAAACGTAAAGGACGCTTTTAGTCCTTCAGAAAGACTATACTTTGCAATTAGGTAAGGCTCTTTATTGTATACTTTCATGGATTTAACATATTTGAAAATCAAAAAAAACCCATCAGTAACTCTAATAGAAGTGTGGTATGTACATGTTGGCCTCCAAAACCACTTCTGTCACAAAACTGTCGTTTACGTGATGTCATCAAGTATATACCTTATCTCTTATACCAGATTAAAAAGCAAACCAAAAGAACCCAAGCTCACTATTGATGACTGAGAAGAAATCAACCTTAAAACCAAAGGCATGCTGACTTCCATTCCTGGCATAGGGAAAGGAATGTTTGGCAGTTTTTGTAGTTAAGGAAATTTCAGAATTTTTCTTTGCATCTAGTATTACTGTCTTTTAGTTTTCAAGCTACCAAGGAGTTTTTCCTCCTAGAAACATATTAAATTGCTTCTTACAAAAATGTTAGACCAGTATAGCTGTCATAGCACTTCCTTTACCTTGAATGCATGAATTTGTGATTCCATTTTCTATAGCTCCTTGGAGCTCTTCGGGTAGCACTTCAATGACACTCGCAGCATACTCGATTGCAGGTTTTGTCATTGCTTTCTCCCCTAACCTGGGCCTCACCTCTAACTCTGCCGTTACAAAGTGTCGTTTATCTCCTACTGTTTTGTCCAATATATCTGCGGGGGGGGGGAAAAAAAGCTAAAAAAACATTTGGGAAAAAAACAAATACATAAAATTCATCTGAAAGTTACTCATTTCAAGTACATAAAACCAGAAACAAGATGTTCCTTCCATTCACTCAGTTCACCTGTAGCTTGGGCAGCATTTAGGATGGTTTCTCTGTATGCTATTTGAAGAGGTCCCAAATAAGTTTCAATTCCATATTCACGTTTGATTCGGTCATGAATGATCTCTATGTGCAGTTCTCCCATGCCACAAAGAATAGTCTAGTAAAAAGAGAGTTAAGAGAGAAGAGGAAAAACACGCAAAACTCAGGTTTTAATACAAACTGTTTAAGCAAGGACTTGCACGCTTTTAATAGTCTCTTAGAAAGATTTCAAATTCTATGGAGCCTAGAGAGAAAACAGGAGTGCTTTAGGTCATCTGACATCAACACCGTATAAGTGAGAGGGTAATTACCACTACTGTGACCGCTATAAAAAAGGTCATACCTTATCTTAAAGATTATGTAATTCAAACTTTTTAAAATACAGAACTGTCAAAAACATGCGGAGCACAGGATGACTTCCTCTACTTTGTAAAGCACAGGTGCACAAGGCTCCATTTTAGTTTCATGCACAGAACTTTGTACATATATAATACGAACATTTAGAGAGTCCTTTTTATTCAAGAAAATCTCAATATGCAAATGAACTAACTGAAGAGTGGTCTTGACAGTTCTAAAATAAAGCTTGGTTATAAGGTGAACAATAGAAGATTCATCTTACTTGTCCAGTGTCAGGATCTAGCTTCACTTTTAAACTTGGATCTTCACGCTGAAGGCAGCTTAATGCATTATCCAAGTCTGTACATAAATATCAAATACATTATATCTAAAGAGACTTCAGTAATTTGAGAATCACTATGAACGTCTAAACATCACTTTCCTCATAAGGTCAAATCTTATTCTCAGAAGGAGCCAAAAGAGCCCTAGAGAAGCATAGATTTTGGCAAACAAAGTCAAGTCAAATTACAAGCAACTTGCAACTTCAGAGTCTCTCCAACAAATTAACTGCACACTACAGAGTGCTTTAATTTAATTATTAAAAATATCATTTTCAGAGTGGTATCTTGTATGAAGACAGAATAGAACCTGTAAGTGTTTCATCAAGTCAGTAAAAAGTATCGCTCCCTTTTTACAGGTAAGAAAAATTGTCAACTAACTGACACATATGATTTGCCTAAATATTTCCAAGATGAGTTCAACATGAAAAGGTTCAAATGCAAATTATTTTTTTCTGATTTTCCCCATTATCTTAACTGGTGAGGAAAGCGGCTACAGAATCATAAACTCACAGCTGAGACTGCATTTATCTACCTTACAGTCCTTGAAAAAACCAAAAACCAAAAAAACTCCCACAAAACAGGAACACCTTACAACCCAGTGGCTCAGCCTGCAGACATACTGCTCCAAATCTGCATTTGACCTTGCTCCATTTCATCATACTACACTGGTACTTGTCCTTCCTCCCCTTCGCCCCCAACCAAGCTCAGCTCTGTTGGAATGAAGGTACAGAGTTTTACGTATGTATTTCCAAAGAGAGTCGAATGGAACCAAGTTCTCTGATACAGGTTCTTTGGAAAGGCAGTAAGATTACAGGTCACACTGCATGGGTGAACCCTAACTAGGCACACGGAAGTCTTGGTAAGTGAAGACTTTACACCACAGAGTAAAACTGCAAGTGCTGACTGGAAAAAAAAAAAACCCAAACCCCACGTTTCAAGGTTATTTATACTCAGGACACTATGTACAGCAGACCAGCGTGACTGCAGCAAAACTAAGCATGACAGTAGGAAATGAAAGTGCCTCCATCTCATCTTTCAAAATGAAGAACTACTACTGCTAGACACAAAAACTAGAAAAGTACTACTACTGATACTGCTTGACGTAGTAATAGCAAAGGATACTGACAACCACAATATAAAATATATCATCTGTGCAAAAATGGCCTTATTAGATCACTGATTGATAAATCTGTGCAACTCACTCATGTCAACCAGGTGTGCATGGATTGGGGACAAGCATTGTTCCTTACATAGGAGAATATGGTTATGCTTGGATATCTCATTGGAATGTCTTATCATATTCTTAGGTAGCTATGTTGTACCTTGTTGTTTCGCCATTGAAGGAGGTTCAATTGTACAGAAGAAGACAGGGTCAGGGATCTCAACGCCTGCCAGCAGAAGGCTCTCTACGTCACTGGTAGACCTCTTCTCTCCCCCAGCATCCCTTCCAGCTCGGCGTGCTGCAGCTGCTGCTGAAGCCTTTGATGACACTATAGTATCTCCAGTGGCACTCTATAGGTCAACACCCAGTGACCCACCAGACACAGGAGGGGGAAAAGAGGGGATGTGGGGGGAAAAAAAAAAACCACACCACACCCAAAACCACAAACCCTGACCATTTCTCTTCCTCAAAACCACTTGTGCTAAACTCCACTTATTTACTTATTTATAAACAATTACTGTAACTTCTCTCTTCAGATAACCAAAGTGATCTGGAAAAGGAAAAGCAGTGCTCAAATTTAGACTAACATTTCTTCGGCCAGTTCACTGCATTTTAAATCTAATTTACCAGTCAAGATATAAAGCCACAAAGAACAGTATTGGTAAATGAAAATTTGCTTATGCATGCCAAAGTTGGTTACATTTTAGAAAATCTGTGCAAATGAGATCTATGCAGCCTGTTCAGACAATAAGCATGGAATTAGTAAACTTACAGAAGCAAGCATGAAACAAACTTATTTGAACTTGAGTTCAAAAGAACTGTTGCTTTTGGGTAACTTAATTGGAACATCACTCTCCTTCCCCATAGAAGGGGGGGGGGTCTCTCCACGGCATTAGATTGTATTTTAAGACTTACAATGTAAATACTCAGAACCCTACTAAAACACACCTTCAGTTTTCAGTCCTTTCCATGTAATCAGCACGGCATCTCCCAGGTCAAATACTGACATTTCTATATTGTAATATTTCATTTTAGGAGGAAGTACATGTACGTGTACTTCAAATAAAGCAAGTTTACATATGTTATAACAATCAAGAACACGTGTGAGATACAATACCATAGAGGTAGAAAGCACACTAGTAAAACAAGCTGCCTTATAGAATCAGTATTTTCCATTACCTGTTTTAACCCAACAGTAAGGGCAATGTTGCCAGGCATTAGTGATGGTATTTCAATTTGCTGATCAGCAAAAGGCAGGAGCAGCCGGCTTATTCTCTCCCTGAAAAGGAAATTCTTGAATTACTCAGGACTTTTAACAGACACTCCAATGCTACACTAAACTACATCTCTATCTTACTCACGTGCAACTTTTGTTAATATTGTATATAGCTGATTGAGGTTTCAGTGAACCTGAGTAAACACGAACAAAAACTAGTGGTCCACGACATTTATCATGGAGAACTTTAAATGCTAGGGCACACAGGTCATCCTTGTACCATTGTCTGCAAAATAAAAAGCACAACAAAAAGCATGCTTGTAGGATTAATCCACTCAAACTTATATTTACCTAAATTTCCACTCATTTAAGAAGCAATATGTTTCTTATTGTAATATTAAGAGGCAGATTTTTAAAATCGTAATTTATACCAGAAAATATTAACCTAAGCAGTTTCAGCTCCAGTAGGATATGTAAGATGTCATGTGACTCAGCCAATACTGAAGATGATCCCTAGACCCCAATTCTGTAAAATGGTAGTATCCTTAGATTAAAAATAGGCTTTAGAACTCTAAAGTGCAAGTTTGGCAACTGGAGATAAATGCATACAATTCCAGTTGCACTAACCAAAGCAGGTTCAGTACTCAAGTGTATTTTTATGTCCGCACATCTTTACTGTTATTTAATACCTAAAAAGAGTAAATGTTTTTAAAGATATGAATGCTTTGTTGATATTTTTCATTTTCTTCTTTTATGTTTTCCTACTTATTTTTGCTTTTTCCTGACCCTCCCTTTTTTCCTTGTACTTACAGAAACCCATATGAACGTTCATTAGGCGCAGGCAAGTACATAGTAACAGCATCCAGTAATGGCTGCACTCCTTTGTTCTTCAGTGCACTGCCACAGAGTATAGGTACCGCTTTCTGAGCTAGTGTGACTCTGCGGATAGCAGACTGTAACTGCAAAAAGAATTATTTTCTGTTAACATGCAAATTACAATTTAGCCTTAAATTGCATCAGATATTGCTAACAAATCCCCAAAAGTTAAGAAGTATGTTTGCAAATATAACATCACTCATCCGAACTCCATTCCATTCCTCCCTTTAATAAGCTCCAAGCCATAAATCCAAATGTTTAGATGCTAAAACAGAAGACGCTGCTTTTAAGATCTTCATGCAGATCTGCAGCTGTTCTTGTTCTTTTTCTAACAGTCCTTTTAATTCAGGATGTTGTACCTCACCACTTGCAACGTGCAGTGTCTGAAGATCCAACCAATTCATAGCAGTTGAGATGCTACTTTTGTTAGTAAGAATCAGCAGCTCGAACACAAACTGCAGACTCTACTTGAAAATTCCATTCACCTTTCCCTAAACGCTTTTGCAGCAGCCTAACTTTCAAGAAAAAACTTTCCTGGCCAAAGGTACTCTGCTTTTAAAGTTGTGCCTAGCATGTCTGAGAATCATAGTTAGTGCATTATTGTATAAAATTCATACTAAGCTTGAAGATACTTTGTCCTAAATTCACAGTACTGTAAATTCACTACAAAAGCTGGTAAGATTTTTTTTGTTGATAAAAAATGCACATCTGCAAAATTATAATCTGCATGTGCCAAAGGAAGAAAAACCCAGCCCTTCAGAATAACAGCTAGTAAAAACTTTTTTATAAATAATGAAATGTAAAAATTACCTTGTCAGCTGGTATTAAGTCAAAATTTTCACTATATTCTCCTAGAACCAGTTCAGCAAATTCATCATCCAGATCTGCAACCTTCAACAGAATAGTTCATTATTTGGCATATAGCAGTTTCACAGATAAGTCAAAAATTTCAGTTATTTAGAAAACATAGCTAAACAGAGCACGAACAAAGCCTTTAAAGACATCAGAGATCATAAACTCAAGCCACAGAAAATTACAGAAATGAAGGTTTCAAGAAAGGACAGGGCGAAAAAAAACAGAAAATCAACCCATAAAGCTGCTGTCAGGCAAAACATCAGTGGGAGAGACAATGCTCATACCTCTCCCTGAAACTGAAAAAGCTTTGACCTTCTTTATGGCAAAGGCTTGTAGGTCCAAGAGCTCATCTGTGTTTCCAAACTATATCACTTAGCTTGACAAATAAATTAACTACTTTTTAAACCTCGTCTCACTTACACCCTTGCACTGTCATGGACCCGGGACACCCGAAGTGCAGTAGGCACTTTGCTCCCTCTAGTGGCTACAACAGCAATTGACCAAATACTTAAATGAACCATTGATAAGCAATTAGAAGTAACCAAGCTGATAGATAAAACATAACAGATAAAGGAAAGCGTTCATTCAGTTAAGTGAAAGCAAAGTGTGCAAGATGGCTGGTATTCAAACTACTAAATTTTACAGCGTTTCTGATAAGAGGTACAGACAGCATATAAAAAAATATTTTACAAACACAAGGTTATCTCAATTATCACACTACTGGTCCTGCTTCAAGCAGGGCCCAGAAACCAAAGGAAAACAAAAAACCCGACACTGTTCTCATAAAGCTTTCTATAATACATTTCTTAGGATAAAAGGCTGAGTAATAGGATCCCCATTTAAGACCTGGAAATTTTGAAAACCAGATTGTGTATGTGTTTACTGAACCCAAAGGACTATAAAATGGATCTCTCTGAATTCTGATGTTTCAAAGGAAACTGAAAGCCTAGCATCATCTGTTTACGCACTTGCACAATGTTATTCACAAATTGTATGGAGGGCAGCCCTTTTAGCAAAATGGATTGATATCTAAGATAAACATAGTTGTTAACCTCCTATATTTTTGCTTACAGAAATATGCATTCAAATGTAATCACTACTATACTTTTAAGCTGTATAAAAGCAAACTGAATGTAAAAAAACCCCACTTTTTACTTGCAGAGAAGACTTGCTTAGAGTCTCTCAAGTACAACCAACTCTTCCAATATAATTTTATAAATTACACAAAATGTGGGACTTTAAAATGCCAGCTGAGGGGAGAAGAAAACACTCTGGACAAACTATTTCAAATGTTCTGCACTGCTCAACAGGCAAATTATTCTTTTACTTCCGTTAATTCTTCCATTCTTCACCCCTTCTAAACTGCCAACTGTGCAAAATCTTGTATCAAGTAGATTAAGCTTCTATTATCTTTCTTAGCTTCACATATGACAATTTATGATAAAGAAATATTTATACTGTTCTTTTCTCATCTCTCCCATGGACTTTTTGGATGGATCTGGAACAAGATTTATGGTGGGATTCATCTGCCTCTAAGCAGTATTTAGTCCCATTTTGACCAGCCTGCAACATCCCATCCAGCTTCTAGCTGCCACTCCAGAAGGCGTATGGATATCCTGTAGATTCTGGGTCACATGTGCCAGGTCTCGTGTGAAAGTATCTTTTGGCACCTGAGACAGTACAAGATGCCATGCTGGCCAACTGAATGCTAAACTTGGTGTCTGCTTTCTTCAGTTCCCTATTTATAAAGCAGGGAGTATTTTCCATTTTACGCACATATTGTACAGCCAGGGAGTCCAGCTCTCTATATTCAGCATGTTTTGCCACCACGTATTAACGTTTCCAACGTGCATTAAGCATCTTTCACAGATGGAAAGGAAGTGAAGAAAACTTGAAATAAGTTCAATAAGGACAAATGCACAATCTTGCACCTGGGACAGAACAAATCCACGCGCTGATATAGATATAGGGGATCAACTAGCTGGGAAGCAGCTCTGCCGAAGTCAACCAGAGGGTCCCGCTGGACATGTGAGCATGAGTCAGCAGCTTCCTCTTCCAGTGACAAAGGCTAACTGCATACCAGGCTGCATCAGCAAGAGGATAGCCAGTGGATCAGGGCAAGTGGTTAGTGCCCTCTACCCTGCACTTGTGAAGCTGCATCTAAAACACTGTCTGCTTTAAGTTCCGCAGCACAAAAGAGACTGACAAACCGTAGAAAACCACAAAGGTGGTTGGAGGGCAGCTGGAGGTCCAGAGAGATGGGTTTGTCTAACTCGGAGAGGCTAAGGAAGGATGCAAATACTGTCTCTTACTACTTGAAATGGTGGTGGTGGTGGTGGGTGTGCTTCAGGGGAAAGAGAGCCAGATTCTTCTCAGAGGTACACAAGGAAAGGATAAGCGGCGCTGTCGCAGGTTGCAACATGGTAAATTCCCGTTGGACAAAAAGAAATGATGTTTCACTGCAAGGATGATCAAGCGCTGGGACAGGTTGCCCAGACAGATTGTAATCTCCACCTCTAGAGACTTGAAAACTCAACTGCACAAGGCCTGAGCAACCTGATCTAATGCTGAAGTTAGCCCTGCTTTGAGCAGGTCACTGCACCAGACACTCCAGAGGTCCCTTTCAGCCTGTTTTTCCTACTGTTCTAAGTAACAGTTTTAAATATATTATGCATTTACTTTAGAACTTTACTTGTTCTATTAAGGTATTTCTGGCATCCTGGACTTCCTGGAACAGGTTGGGATCATCAGTCTCCAACAGCACCTTTTGCTCAAAATTTTTTCCATCATCCAAATCAGAAGTAGGTTTCCAAATTATTTGTTCCTTAGTCACAACATCAACTAGTCCTCTGAAGGTCTTGGCTTCCCCAATGGGCAACTGCAAACACAGTGGAGGTTTTAGCGGCAAAAAATTAAGAAAGGAGTTCCATTTGAAAGCAAGCAAGCAAACATTTAATTTCTAAGCTTACCTGTAAAAGCAAAGGTTTTATCTTCAACTTTTGTTTGATGCTCTCAACAGCATATGTAAAACTATATAAAAAAAACAGATACTAAGTTACACAAAACTTAATGACATAGTAAAACAGGTTTACCATTCCTTATTTACTACAAAAATTACTCCTACAATTACACAAAAATATGCATCTGCATAATCAAACATATATAGTAAGTATTAACATAATTAGCTTGCCCTATGCTTAAGAGAAAAACTTCAATTTGATTAGATACATTCTCTTACAAGGTTTTTAGCAATGATTAAAATAACTCTCTAAATACCTTGCCCTGTTTTTGTCCATCTTGTTCAAAAAGCAAATTCGTGGTATCTGATGTTTGTCTGCTTGTCTCCACACTGTCAGAGTTTGGGCCTAAAGCAAAAGACAAAACGGAAACATTAATGCCAACAGCTGAACTATACACTCCCCAATACCGCTGAGGGACTGAGTTCAGAGTACAGAAGGGAACTGCGCTGAATGTGTTGCGACAATCCCGTATCTGGCAGCACAGATGAACTCCACAAGCAGCTTTGTCTCATCTCGTCTCTCAGCTGTCGTCATTCCCCCTCCTTCACTAAGGGCACACAGGCATACAGCAAGGGAACATGGAGAAAAACTAAGCATTACAGGGCATATATATGGAAAAAAGTCACTGATGTAGAGACGTAAGGCTTTATTGCCAAGTTACTTAAGCACACACAGGCAAGCATTTCTCTGGCTACATATACGACACTAAAAACCACTGTGGTTTTGGTAGTAATTTGTGTACTGCTGAGCCATTCATTTTTATTTGGAAGTTAAAACAGGTATATATGAAAATCGGTTCAGATTCAGAAATAGTCTCTTACCAATAACATGGAAATAATGCAAGAATTTCCTACACAGTTTTAGAAAAAAACCCAAGCGGATCTAATTGTTTTGTTGTTGGGAGTGGGGGCTGTTACTCAGGTTAGGTTCATGTATGATGGCACCTAAATGCTTTCCAATAGCAAGTTAAATAATGTCACTCACACTGATCAAGAACTCTCTCATCCCTCATCTAGGAAAAAGGTATGTCCCATGGAACACAGTGATTTCACAACATGTAACTTTTTTACAGGATTGAACTACTCAAACATCTCATGCTATAAAGTCAAATTCCAGCCTGCCTCCACCTTTTCCGCACTATGCCCTGAAGGGCATGTTAAATAGGCCATGGGGGAGGGAGAAATTCTCGCGGAAAATTGCTCATTTTCTACATGAAATCTGAAAATGAGGAATGAACAGATATTCATTTCTTTCCACTGGTGGAGCTAGCCAGAAGCATTCACCTCAATGAACATTTGTAAAGGACAGCAACAAAACAACAAACTTTAACAGACAACAAAACAACAGACTTTAAAGGGAATCCCAGTTATTTGCCCCTTATTACTATGCAAATTCCTGTACACTACAGGACTTGAAATTAAATGCTCAGCTTCCCAAAGCTGAATTTTGATCAAAGCATCAAAAAGAGATAATACAGAGCAACATATCTGTACAATTATTATTATTTCAGTCTGATTTAACTCATTAGACAAAAATTAAAAATCTACCAGTTATTTTTACCTCAACACCAGCTGAAGCATCAAAGACCGCTATTGCTCCATCCAGGACTCTCAAGCAACGCTCAACTTCCACTGTGAAGTCCACATGACCTAAAAAACAATCTTCCTTTTATATCATCATAATTCAAACAGGCAACATCAACAGGTCATTTTTAATTTTTTTTTTAAATTTTTTTTTAAAATCATGGCAAAACAATCCTCTCTTCACCTGCAGAGACATACACTCATCAGTCCTTGAAACACACAAGATTGTTACATTGCAATCCCAGAGAGCAATTCAGTGTGAAAGTGTCTGAGCTCACTTTAAACACACTAGATTAGGCACCAGCAAACAATAATTAGCCAAAGCTGAACAGAGCTCAGTATAGGCCTTTTTAGTGACACAATTAAACCACTTGAATATTGCACCGTATTTAAAACTAAGACTTACGTTCTACGACACCCCACTTCATCTACTCTCCTCTAATAATGTGAGTACTGCTAAAGTGTAGTACCTGGGGTGTCAATCAGGTTGATCCTGTAGTCCTTCCAGTCAAACGTAACAGCAGCAGACTGAATGGTAATACCACGTTCTCGCTCTTGTACCATAAAATCTGTCACCGTGTCTCCATCATCAACATCTGTGAACAGGAAGCAGGATTACAGTTGGATAGGTAAACAATTGAAAAGCTGAAATACAGATGCCGAGAGAGATTTGGAAATACTGTCCCTTTTATATATGTATAAGCTATGAAAACTAGCCTTTTTCAGAAAATGATAATGTCAGCTAATTTACCTGGGCTCCCTTTCCAGGGAACAAATGCTCTGTAAGTCAAAGACAAGCAATTCCAACAACCTTTCTGTTGTTCTTAATCCTAGTAACACTGTAAGAAACTTAAAAACTAAAGCAAAGTCCAAAATCATGAACAAACTACACTTTTAAAAAACCTAGCTGCACTCATTGTATGGAATGTGACTGACATTTTACAATTTAGTAATTAAAAGGTAATTAAGTTAAAACTAAACTAAAGTAAAAAAAAACCAAAACAACAAAACCCAAAACAAACAAGTAAGAGGTTGGGTTTTGCTTGTGGGCTTTTTTTTAATTTTTTATTAAAAAGAGAAGCAGTTCCACATTTTTAAACAAGCAGGCCACCAAGTTCAACCACTCCACAAGCCTAACATCTTCTACCATTCTCATACACAGTAGAGAAGAGGGAACTAAATTTAAAAGGACAAAAAGTAGCACAAATGGAGGCTGCTATGACCCTTTCAATCTTGAAGAATTCTGTGAGAGTTGCTGAAGCAAGGAATTCTTCCTGTGCTATGGCTTTCAAAAAAAATGGTTACTTTTTGTTAATCTGGTTTCTTTACAGGTCAAAAGAGAACTGAAGAAACAGCTTTACAGAACGGCCAATGAGCAACAAGTAGAACAAGGAGAACCTCTAACTGAGTGTTAAACAAAACATAATGCACTAAAAGTAAAAGGAAAATATGAACCTGTGATCTCTCAAAGTACAATTGCCTTAGAACGTAATGGAATGTGCATTAAAATTTCATTATACTCCAGTACAACTTTGGAACAACTGGCTTCTACACTAACTGTTCCACCAGCAACCTCCAACTGCATTGCATGTTACTGTATACTATTAAGTCTCTCAAAGCTACTGAAATACAAAGTGTTTCTAACCTCCAAGTGTTCTTATGTATCCAGAATAATACAGCATTCTCTCTGTTGTCGTAGTTTTCCCTGCATCAATGTGGGCCATAATGCCAATGTTTCGGATTCTGCATAAAGCGAAAACATTGCTTTTACTGCACTAATTTTTTTATTCAGCGGTATTGTTATTTGCATAAACAATTAATATTCACTGAGAATAGCATACCAGATAAGTAACATTTTTCCTCTGTTGCATATCTGATACAGTGTACATTCTGATAATGAAGCACGTTAATATTGAAATGGTGGATTTTCTTCAGATCTGTAGTACTCAAGAGTTTTGGAACAGGTTTCCATGCTTCACTTCAGGAGAAGGCCACTTCCTGGCCTCATCCTTACCCATCTGCCCTCCCCACAGACAGAAGCAGCCTCTCCATCCTCTCACCCATCCCAATCCCTAACCCCTGGTGCCTGAAACAATCCGTTGCATATACACCCTTTATGCCCCAAATCTAGCATCCAAGTTCCCATGAAGTTGTCCTTGATTCTGTTCAGCCAAGTCTTCCTTTCTGAAGCACCTCGCCAGTAGCTTCCAGAACTGCTTCACTAGCTCTGCGCATCGCAGGCTTGCGATCAGCCCCCATATTCACCATTAATGCTAGCTGAATTCGCCTGAAGTAGTCTTCCAAGGGAACTTCCCCCCCAACCATTCCTTTGGCAGCTCAGCCCCTAATTACCTTGCCCTCGTTACTAAGCCCCTTCATCTAATGCAGCTGAGCACTCCCACGAACTCAAAGTACACAGCCCTGCCCACAGCGGGGGTCTAGTTGCCAAGACATCCCTTCCCCCTCGTTCAGCTCCCAGCAACCACCACAGATTTGGAGTTTCCCTAAAAGCCCAGTTTTGGTTCTGATGATTTAAACAAGAGACAGACCAAGATCCCTCTGACACCAACAACTGTTCTATATTGAAATGCCAGAAAGGTAAAAGTAAGGAAGTACTAACTTTCATTTAGAACATGCACATGAACTATGCGTGCAACGGGCATACCAACAACCCATGACTTTTTATTGCATCAATTGTTCTGACTGCGAGCTACATCCGAAAAATAAGCCAGCATGACGTACCTGGATATATGAGGATTAATGACAGAACGCAGAGACTTAACATCTCCTGGGGACAAACAAAACAAAACAACAATTTGTAAGACTGACCCCAATGTAGAAATGATAGATTTTAACAAAATTAAATATACTTAAGAAAATTCCTAAAAAGCTTATAAAAAAAAAATTCAGAGCCCCAACTCATGACAATCCATAATCTCTACCACCTCAAATTTCTAAAGAGTTGCACTTAATTTTCAATAAATCTCTCTCTTAAAAAAAGAGAAACTCTTCAAAACCCTTGTAATTTACAAACAATAGGAAAAAGCCAACTCAGAAAAGTGTCATCAGCACAGTAAAATGTTACTCTGCAGAAGCAATAACAAAACATGGCACAGTTCAAGACAACTGTAATGCTGATATTCATCTGAACTGGCTATTAGATAACAAATTTCAAAAGACCTTTAAACACTGCAGCTAGACAGCATAATTCTCAGGCAGAAAATGTAAACTGACCTAGTATAACAAAACCCAGGACTGAGGAGTTTTAAATTCGTATTTTCTTGAAACATATTTCCTCTCTTACACACTATTTAGCTGGGAAATAAGCTGCCAAGTTAAATTTTTATGAAACTAATCCGTAATTCAGTTACTCAAGCCATTTAAGTTGTGTTTCAGGAACTCACTTTCCTAGTACTTTAGTTTAACTTTGATAGGACAAACAGAATTCAACAATATTTAAAATAACATTCTTTCACCCTCTTATGAGAGAGGGACATTAAAGAGGCATCTTATAGGTTAACATCTCGATGAGGAGAAAGACTGATCTTAGAAGAAGCAAGGTAGCAGCATGGAAATTCACCAACACCCACCACCACCACCCTAAATGAAAACTCCAGCTAAGGCTGCCTTTTTCCCTCCAGTTTCCAAAATAACCCGCAAAATAACACATTAGTATGTTTGAGATTTCTTGCTTGTCTAAGTCACAGTATCTTCTTGTGTATGGAATGAAGCTCTGCCTCCATGTAGGTATTCAGCACTCCACTGAGGTATTCAGCACAGCAAAACTGGGGATAAGTACAGTAGCCAGCAAGGACATTGCATAGACAACTACACAGAAACAGCGATACGTAGCAACAGAGTCCGTGTTGACATCAGCAACTAAGAGTAAGTCTTCTTCTCAGGTGCATGACTGCAGGTTAAAGACTGTTGCTAAGAGACACAGTGCTGAATCCATTAACCTTTTTTTTTAAAGAATTTGGTTACCCACCAGTTACCAATATTTTCTCTCCCGTCTCTTGATGTAGAAAAAGCGGCCCTGACTCCCAACACTACCTTATATCAATCGATTTCCATTCAACCTCAGTGCAGCTACTCAAAAACCAGCAAAAATTCCTTTTAATAGAAATTTTGTTTTCCAAGTATCGTATTTTTACTCTCTTTTATCCTGAGTCTGCAAAGAAAATACACTAACGATAACTTAAAACTTCTATTTAATCAGATTCCTGTCTTTCTCCCCTTGTCCAACATGCTGGCTACCATCAGTTACTTGATAACTAATTAATACTTCAGGCAACTGGACGGGGCTTCCAGCACACTTCACAACTGACCTGACTTCTTATACATCTGTATCTTTTCTTCTCATTATTTTCTAAAGGCTTCATAACATACATCTACTGACAAAATAGCAGCAGTACAAAACACTTCTTTTCAGTCCTTGAACCTTTTAACTGCTCTGTTTGCGCTTCATACATCAAATTCCATAAATAATGACCAAAAGAAGACAATAAAAGACAATTTAGAAAGTATTCCTACTCATTTTTAGAGTGATCCCTACTATTAAGAAATTTAAACTTATACCTGGTGCAGAACTGTAGCTTCTTAGACTGCAGTTTTGCTGTGTCACACTTACGACTCTCATTTTTGTCTTCCTGAAATACACATACTTAAAAGGGAAAAAAAAAAAATAGAATATTTATCATTATACATACTGACTTTGTAGGTACATTTTTACCAGTTGTGGAAAATTAAACTCAAAAAACCATCTGCAAGAACTGATATTTATATAAGCTCAAGATACCAGCTATTTGGAAGCGGAGGCATGAAGATGGTAGCACCGAGGTTTAAACCGAGTCCAACCCCAGTATTATTTGGGAAATTCAGTAAAAATCTATGATAGCATCAAAGCATGTTGTCGGTAGCCACCACATTTTAAATACATCTAATTATTTGTGTAAATAATATAAATTTAACAGTGACAAACGTTAGGCAATCAAAATCACAGATACCTAAAAAAGTTTACAGAAAAATTACAAATTCAACTTCCACATTCTGACTTATGTGAAGTCCAATTCCAACATGAAATCATGCATTCTGTTTGGATACCAATTTTTAAAGGAAAGACCAAAAAAAAAAGTTTACTCAAGAGTAACACACGTATTTCTTTTGCTCACAGAGGCAGCATCAAAATTTGGGAAAAAGCTTACCTCATTGCACAAACTTGATGACTTCAATGCGTTCACCAGAAATTTCCTCATAATTCTCAACATTCTGGCTCTCGTCTCTAAAGCCGTTCCCTGCCAAGATAAGTAAACATCGTAAAAATGTTTATGACAGGAAACAGGTAACTATACTACTTTCACATAAATCAGTCATGAAACTTAATTGTTTTTCAAGTTAGATCAGGTTACTGTTTTTCAGGTTACTACTTTGCAGGTTAAATCTGTGTCAGATCTGTAAAAATAATGTTATTAAGCCGTAAAAATGCAGCCCACAAACACTAAACATACTTCTCAGAGCAGTCTCCCCCACAAACACTAAACATACTTCTCAGAGCAGTCTCCAAACAGTAAAGCAGAAAAATTAAGATCAGAGTTTACACTCGCACTAAGTGATAAGCTCCGGAGCACTGATTACCGATCGGTGAAGTGCAAATAGCTTTTCTGATCTTGAAGGAGGAAGGGGGGGCAGGTAAAAGTACGCACCTGGGTCAGAAATGAAAGAAAACATTAAATACTAGGAGCTTTTAAGCTAAAGCCAGTGCGACACAAGGCCCAAGCGCGGAAGCTTCAACAGCACCGCCGGCTGGCTGCTGCTCGCTGCAGGAGACACCGATATCCAGCTCCGGCGATTTTGCGCTTCGCGGTGAAGGGAGCCCGCACACAGGCTCGCTGCCACCCCTCATCTCACGCACCAACCTCCCGTCTCCCAGCGCCGCGGCCGCCGCCGCCCTTTGCTGACCGGGCGAGCAGGACGGGCGCGGTGCCCGCACACCGCCCGTTACAACCCACCGAGCCGAGCCCCGCCAGCGGCCCAAACCCACACTGCCCCGCCTGCCGTCTTACCGACCGCTGGGGCGCTGCTCCGCCAGCCGCCGCGCTACCTGCGGCCTCCGGATGAAGAGCTTTAACGCGGCTAAGCCCCGGCTGGCGCCGCGGGCCCGGCCCCAGCCGGGACAGCCGCCATACCGCCGGAAGGCGCTCCCCTTCTTCCTTTCCCCGACACCGAACCGCTCTCCTGCGGTTCCTCCCTGACGCCCCGACCTAGCAGACCCAGGCGGCAAAAGGCGCCGCTCCGGCATCTCCCCCTCCGTTCGTCCCCTCTTTCCAGCCCCGCCAAGTCGGGCGCGTAGCCCTCGGGCCACGCGGAGCGCCGCCTCTCCGCGAGGAGGAACCAAAGCGCCGCGGGAGAGCGTTTCCAGCCGGGGCCCCTTCTCGGCCCGCCCGCCCTTTTCGCTGCGGAGGAGGCGGCGGGGCAGAGGGCTCGGCGGAGCGCGGGGGGACGCCGCGGAGCCGCCGCCATGGTGGGAGCCGGGGCGGCGGGGCGGGATGTGGGCGACGGGGCACGGGACGGGGGAGGGGTGAAGGCGGCCGAGCGGGCCCCGCCGCCCCGTGCTGAGGGTGCCGCCGCGGGGCCGCGGCCTGCTCGGGCCCCCGCCGCGTGTGGCGGCGGCGCCGGGCCTCGGTGAGGGTGCAGCGCCCGCCCCGGCCGCCCGGTCCTCGGCCGGGGAGACCCGCTCACGGCGCTGCCTTGTGCCCACAGCCGCAGAACGAGTACATCGAGCTGCACCGCAAGCGCTATGGGTACCGCCTCGACTACCACGAGAGGAGGAGGAAGAAGGAGGGCCGCGAGGCTCACGAGCGGTCCCGGAAGGCCAAGAAGATGATCGGGCTGAAGGCCAAGCTCTACCACAAGCAGCGGCACGCTGAGAAGATCCAGATGAAGAAGACGTGAGTACCCACCGCCCCTCTGACGCCTTCCAGTCATCCTGACACGTGAAGGACAGGATGAGATGGGACGTTAATATCGTGACAAAGAACTTCTTACTACTTGGATCGCACGTTATACTTCTAAATAGCGCTCAGGTTGTAGGAGAAAATGGGTTTTGCCACAGTGAAGACATTTCTGATTTTCTCTCTTCTCAATGGATGTTAACAATTCTGCTGCTAAAAGCATTCCTTAAGATAAGTGTTAATGAGCAATAGCAGTGACTAATGTAATTATGACAAAAATATGAATGCATTTACTTAGGGCTTTTACATCAACTGCTGTATTAGTGTAGCAGGAGGCAGCAGGCTTTTTTTTAACAGTGTTAATAGAAAAAGTACAATAACGTATACAGTGTTTGAGCAGAACATGAGGCTGGATAATTTATCTTCCCGGATAAATTACAATATCAAGCATAGATAAACAAAAGCATTTTTCTGAAAACTTTCTTTGTTGTTCAGGAATTGAAATCAAAGTTGTTAACAATGTTCTTTATTGCTAGTGAACTTCGTATTTTTTCCACCGTGTCGGTTTTGTTGTTTTCCAAGTGTAGACAGTTATTTTCCTCTGCTACTTGTAAAGGCATGGGGTTTGTTAACTAGTTTGTGGGTCTTTTTTTTCCCTTAAATGGCTTCAAAATTAACGAAACGCGACCCCTTTTACACACACATTCCTCAGATTTGTAAGCATTGCCATCAAATCTCAGAAGAGTAGTGGTATGTTATTTTTTGTCAGAGGGGAGGGCTACTATTTCTCAAAGTGCTTGGCTGCGCGTTGTAAGTCATTCAGAAATTCCTTAATAAGATGCATGTCTTGTGTTCCTGTCTTGAAGGGAATTGACAAGCTTTTATGCACTGTGCAGTCTGCCAGTTGTTACGTTAAGTCAAATTACTAGTTTACCTTGAAAATTTTTTAGGATTATATAAATATAAATACGTACTTGTTTACAAATATCTCTTAAAAGAAAATTTTAAGCAGGCACAAGCTAGGTTAAGAGTAGAAAAAAAAGATGCATTTTTAGATACATCCTTTTAATACTGGTTTTCTTTCCTTGCAGCATTAAAATGCATGAAAAGAGAAATACAAAGAAGAAGAACGATGAAAAAACACCTAAAGGAGCTGTACCAGCATACCTCCTGGACAGAGAGGGCCAGTCCCGGGCTAAGGTTCTCTCTAACATGATCAAGCAGAAAAGAAAAGAAAAAGCTGTAAGTAACTGTATTAAAATTCAGATACTTACAATTACTTGTGACAATGGCCACTTCGTGTTGCTGATGCTCAAGTGACTTACAGCCTACAAGCAAAGTCTAAATAAAACCTGAAACGTTCAGTAATTGAGCAATCTAGGACAAAGTAAGCATATGCAATATCTTGATTTTCATAACTTTAAATGCTAATTAAAATAAGTAGCTATGAGTTACATAAAAAGTATGGTCTACCACTATGCTTTAGGGAAACTTTCTCTTATGGTTTGGTTGTCCCCTTTCATTTAGCAGTGCAGCATGTAAGAATATTGACTTTTTTTTTCTGCCCTTCCAGGGGAAATGGGAGGTCCCTGTGCCAAAGGTCCGTGCACAAGGAGAAACAGAAGTTTTAAAAGTGATTCGTACAGGAAAGAGAAAGAAGAAGGCTTGGAAGAGAATGGTTACAAAAGTTTGTTTCGTTGGAGATGGCTTTACTAGGAAGCCTCCTAAATACGAGCGATTCATTCGACCAATGGTAACGTTCTTGAGCTTTAAAGGGTGTTTAAGTAATAACTCCTTTGACTTACTGCTTTGAGTTCCTGTGGCGAGGAAACTTTCTTCTATGATAATGCACTTGATTACTACTGAGGTAGAACATTCCTTGCAGAAATCTAAACTTCGAATAGCCTGAGGGTGGGGAGATGCCCCTGCAGTCTGTGTTGAAATATCTCTGCTCTTACTCCCATAACTCAGATGATGCCAGTAAGTTAAAGCTACGAGCTGTCAAATTAGCATGGGAAGGTCTTTAGCAAAGGCACTTTGAACAGCTTTTAAAGTTGGAGGCTTCTTTTTCTAGCTGCTGTGATTCTGTCAGCTGCAGAAGCCAAGTCTGTTCTAGGACTCCAGAACTCCCTTCTTCTGGCTTGTTAAATAAGCTTGAAGCACAGTTGCGACCGTATGCAAGGGAAATGCTGTCCGTCCAGCCTGACCTTTTCTTACACAGCTGCAGGAACAGTGCCTGGGCTCTAGCAGCCTGGTAGTGCACAGGAGGAAAAACTAGATTCACTAAGGCAGTGTAGTTTTTCTATAAATACCTGTTCCTGTTTCCTCACAGGAATCAACAGAATTGCTATGCAGGCTGCCTGTTGGATTGTACCTCATTACTGTTTTGATGGTCATCTTACACAGAAGCCTTGGATAGATTTTTATTAACACAGAAAAGCTTATGGTACTTAATAGTAAAGTACCCTTTACGAAGCACAGGTCGCTAGATAGAAAGTGCTATAAGAGATGGATATTTAATATTTTACAATATGTGAAAGGTTTCTCAGTTTTACAAGAAAAAAGGACAAATTTCTAGCCTTAAAAACCAGTAGCACTGTTAAGTGCATTACCATAAACACCTCATTTCTTCACGGAACAGAAGCCATCTGAGGTAGCAAGTATTATTCTTGTTCTACTATTAAAAATTGACATCCTGAAAATATGGAAAGCTTTATTTTGTCATTAATCAGGTCTTTAAACAAATCTGGCATTCTATAGTAGGCAGACAGCATTCTGTATTCTAAGTTGTTTCATTCTTCCCAGTGTCTTAAAACATACAAAGCTGAGGACATAATGCTGAAACCATTAAACTAGATTAGTTGTGAGGGCTTAAAGCAAATATTAACTCATTCTAACACTCCTTATGCAACAGGGCTTACGTTTCAAGAAGGCACATGTGACACATCCTGAACTTAAAGCTACTTTTTGCCTACCTATCCTTGGTGTAAAAAAGAATCCTTCTTCTCCTTTGTATACAACACTGGGTGTTATTACCAAGGGGACCGTCATTGAGGTGAACGTGAGCGAGCTTGGCCTCGTGACACAAGGGGGCAAAGTTATCTGGGGTAAGTAGTTAAACTAGCTATACTGCAGAACTGCTTTTAAAAGTTCTAAGTCTTCATTGCCTGCTGTATTGTTGAGACTATGTCCTATAGTCATAATTGATCCATTGTCAAATGTTAGGTTTGGGCTGTAGCAGAAGCAACTACTAGGCAACTCTAAAAATGCAAGCTTGGAAGTTTTAGTCTTAGGCTTTCTGTTCACTTTCAAAATCAAATTAGGTGAAGTTCAGAACAAAGACTCAACTTGCTTGCTTATGTCTCACATAAAGCAATGCTACAAGTCTATAAAGACCTAACCATGTGAACTATGAACAATTGTATTACGTTTTCAGTGCCAAGTTCTGTGTAGAAGTATCTTCATAGGATCAGGCTGACTTCTTTTAACAGAGGGGTTGACATAGACAATAGCAGAACCTATGATTTTGTTTTTTAATCTACCCAGAACTCCAAACGATCCATTTATAAAAAACAGCCTAAAAAAAAATATTTTGAGAACCTAAGTTTGCAGCTCAGCAGAAGGTAGATTTAGATTTCAAAATGCATTTCAGTTTTGGAACAGGAATTTTCTACATTTTAAAGAGACCTATGGATTGAACTTGCAAACATAGAAAAGTCTAATTTGTTATATGAACTACTTCAAGCTTTTGTAGACATTTAATTCCCTTTTCTCTCTAGGGAAATATGCACAAGTAACAAACAATCCAGAAAATGATGGCTGTATTAATGCAGTTCTACTTGTTTAAGTTGTATTTGATACTAAGCGTTGGACATGTGCTCCTGCAAAATCAGTGCCGTTTCAACAAGTTTGCAAGATCTCTGGAACTTTCAACCATTCAAGAACATTGACCCCACAAACTGGTGAGGAACTTAAATGTGCCAGAAACAACTGCTTGGGTTTTATATTTATTATGTTTGCTCAGCTGAACACTGTCCAAATAAAGTGATTCAATTTTCACGTTTTGCTAATGGGGTATGGATTTGATCTAAATCTTCTTGGTGTTTTTACAGTAACAGTTTCCTGGCTTAGATATATTATATAAATACTTAATTCAGCTCACATTCCCAGTGATGGGAAATACAGCCACTGTCTCCCATGATGGTCTACTGTAATAGCTAAAGGTACAGAAGAACATATTAACTTGTATTCTGTTTCTGGAAAAGCAGAAGAGCTGGAAGAATGCAGCTAGAATCTTATTGCAGACTGACATCAGAAATTAAACACCCAGTTTGATACTTGCCCCTACAGAAGAATGGGCTTGAGAACACATTAGCAGCATGGGGATGCAGGGGGATGAAGATAATTAGGAGGGCAGCTATTTCCCTCCCCACCCCACCATTTCCTCACATCTTTCTCCCCTTTGCCTCCATTAATAGAAAGAATAAGAGCTGGAGAATGTAACACTGTAGTTCCAGGCAAGAGGAGAACAGTTTCAGAAGTTTAAATTTATGAAGTTGTAGGGGTTTTAAGATGTGAAATTTGAGAATGGCGTGACAACCCTGATTCTACAACTACTTGTAGCTATTTTGGTGGCTTTAAGAAACATTCACGAAAAACTAAAGGTCACAAGCATCAACTAATCAATATGTATTTAGCTTGCATCCTTGAAATGCAAGAAACAAAAGCTGCTTCTAAACTGGAAGCTTTCAGTGATGCTGCATATAACTGCATCTTTAATCTTCCAGTCAAGAATTTGGTGGTAAACAAACTTGGCACAGTCTATCACTACAAATAAACATACTCACTATTTTATATTCCTACTCTTAAATAACAGTACTTCAAGACAGGGAGCTTTTAACACAAATCCCAAGTTGAATCCTTACAAGCTTTCTCCAGTTTGAGAGAGCACTCTTCCCTCTCAACATTGTAAGAAGGAAACTTTCCAAGATATTTCAGAAGCCAGAATGTGAATAGGTTTGCATTGGGATTTTTTGCGTTAACAAAAGTTTAAGGCTAGAGGTGGTCACAGATGCAATAAGCAGATTGAGTAGCAGATTATAGAATCACAGAGTAGTTAAGGTTGGAAGGGACCTCTTGAGATTGTGTAGTGCAAGCCCCCTGCTTAAAGCAGAGTCAACTATAGCAGGTGTCTGAGGGCCATGTCCAGTCAGGTTTTGAGTATTTCCAAGGATGGAGACTCCACCACCTCTCTGGGCAACCTGATCCGGTGTTTGACCACTCTTACAGTTTAAAATGTTTTATGTTTAAATAGAATTTCCTATATTCTGGTTTGTGCCCACTGCCTCTTGTCCTGTCACTGGGCACCACTGAGAAGAGTCTTGCTCCATCTTCTTTACACACCCCCACTAGGTATTTGTACACAAGGTAAGATCCTCACGAGCTTTCTCTTCTCCAGGCTGAACAACTGCAGCTTTCAGCCTCTTGGATGACAGATGCCCTTAATCATCATCATGACCAGATTATGTTTCAGATCTGGAACTCTGGCCAGGAAGTCAAGCTAGCTGCTTTTGTATCAGCTTTCTAACTTCTCTTACACTATCTGATAGAGGCAGTGCTTTAATTATACTAAAGTCTTCTCCTCTCACAGGCTATTTTGTTAGTTTAACACATTGCCCTAGTCTAGAGTTAGTAACTTCCTGTGACTTTCACTTTGTGTAGTGATAAGTAATTCAAAACTAAGAGAGGGTCACGAGCCAGTAAGTCATTTGTTTGGAAGAAGGCATTTTGTCAAAACAGATAAGCCTCCATTTAAGTTCTTATTGCTTTACCCTTTACTGCACATTAACAAATAACATGAACATGTTTTTTAATTTTCTACAGCTGTCTCAAGAACGTTACTACATTTTGTGCTATAAATACCTGGGCTTGTTGGCTGAATAACACAACTGTTGCACTGAAGACATTTTACTGTACCACACTGTAGGGAGTGCGTTACAGCATTTCTAGTTGGCTTGTCTGTAGCAAACTACATTAATAACTGCTAAATTTACATCATCTTGCATAGTTGTTATATTCAGCAGAATGCATGCTGTAAGATTCAGAACCGCCTATTCTATAGGTTTTTTTAATAAAAGTTTGATGCATACGCTAATTAAGTACAGGAAATTGTTCTAATTGATAAAAGACTTTTCAATTAATAATTTTTGAGCTTTTAAAGTTCTTTGGTAGCAGACAGACTGTAAAATGGTGCTAGTGAACTTTCTAGTGAAAACACTTTAAAACGTGCCTCCTGTATAGCAGAAAGGACTCAAATACTAAAAACCAAGAAAAAAAAAAATCACAAAATATAAGTTTAATTACTACTTCAAAACATTTCAAAAGCAGCCAAGACAGTACTAAAACCAGGAAAAACTAACACTGTAACAAGACTGAAGTACAATACTCTAGAATAGCAACACATCTTTCGTAAGATTTATAAACAGGGTATCACTAGTTTAGAAAACATCTAACACCACATTTGTGAAAATAAATTTAGAAGTGTATCCTCTTGGAAATAAAATTTTAGAATGGTCACTTAAAGCAGAGAAGCTGAAACTCAGACCCATTTGTTGCTATGTTTAACTTAGTAGTGTTGATGACATTGTAAATGATCAGTTTGATTACTGACATCTACAAATGAAATGGTATTAAAGCAACAAACCAAGGTCAGACATCATTTCAAATAAGTGAAAAGAACTTTTGAAATAAGACATACACATTTTCACGTTAAGGGCTATGAAACATGAGAACAGCAAACAAGAATTCTGCATGAAATGAAAATAGATCAAAAGAGAATGTGGGAGAAGCAAAGCAAATGCTGTTAAAAATTAACAAGTGGTACAAGAGAGACATTTGAACAAATGTTGGAATCAAATACAAAACCATTTACCACTTAAGTGCAAGGCTGAAGTCACAAATTAATGTTCTTTAAACTCTATTCCTAGAGTTTAAATAAAGCTCAAAAATAATACTGCTTGCTTTCACTGTATACATGTAGTTCCACAGCATGTTATAATAGCATTTGGTACAAACTTGTATAAAGTTGATGTTTTAATCATTGGTTGCTGGTGCAGTAAGAGCTTAAAAATTCTGTAAGAGTTTGATGGTAATAAGACAGACAGTTAGCACACTGGGGGGAAAAAAAAAGTCCAAGCCTAAAAAATGCTGGTTTTCCCAAGGTAAAACACTTCAGTCAATACGGTTGTCAGATATGTTCCCTTGCATTACTGTAACAGAAGGTATAGACTATTAAACTACTGTTCCAATGGGACAATCAGTACAGCAATAAAAACTGTATTTTTGATTTTGCTACTCCATATTTACTGTGACATGATTGATGCCAAAGAAGTTGTTACAGAAACAAACTGTGCCCTTTAGTTCAAAGTACTGCTGCGATCACAATTAGAACAACGTCCAGTTTTCAAGACTGTACTGGTTATCAGAATTGCTAATTGCACCCCAACTGCCCACACTCTGTACGTAACAGTCTGGCCATCAGCCCCCCTCTCAGGAACCCCAGATTTACGGAGGTATCTACTCAAGAGTATACCTAAAGATGTGAATTTAAGTTCAGTATTTAAAACTGACTCACTGAAAGGAGATCAGAAACGTGATTGTTCTCAGTAGAAACCAAGATTGACCTAATCTAATAATCTTCTTGTAATATTTATGTATTCAATATGCAAATGTCTTAAAAGAAAGATACTAATCCAAATTAGTTTTACTTTTCCAGTGAAAAGTAAAAGCCAGGTGAGTGACATTACCTTCTCATGAACACTGTTTTCTGACCTCACAGGGAATACAAGTGATAAGCATACGTATCAAAAATCCACCTAGAAGTAATTGAAGTAACTGGGACTCACTTTTCATAAGCAAAAGAATCCTTAACTTTTTGAAAGTGGATACATTTGTATCAATTGAAGTATTCGGCAGATTAATCTTTAGTAAAGCTTGCTCTAAAAATGGAAGATGAGTCACAATATACTGTATACAACCACCCTTTTTTAAGCCACCAGCCCTCACAAATCCCAAATTCTTAGCAATGCAATAGATGTGTTTTCTAGCCACTCTTTTTTTTTTTAAACACAATAAATCTTAGCAGTAAAAGAGAAGCCATACAGAAGATAACAGAAGTTTTGTCTCATGCTTTATCGAAAATGCATGATTAGTTTTAGAAATGCTTAAGGTTCACTTGAATATGTTTACAAACAATGATGAAAGATCTTGGAACATTTATCAGTCATGGGGTTCATAAGGAGTACCTGTAGGTACATTGATAGGAAGTTACAGCTACATGCAGTAGTTCAAGAAACCTAGATTTAACTCGGTAATCCCATGCAGCCTGAATCTAAAGTTCAGGTAATGCATGTTTCTTAAAAACTGCCTTTTTTTTTTTTTTCCTCCTATAAGCTGCTCTTAACAGATTAAAAAGGAGCATTGTACTTCATCAGCTGAAAGAAGTAGTATGAACGTATCTTATACAGTTAAAATATCTTATAAATACAGTTAAACTGTATAAGCATAAAATCCAAAACCAGATTCTTACATTAGCTTCAAAGAGGGATAAAAGCTAAGACAGCATTGCAACTATTCAAGTGAACCTTGTACTCAGAAGTCCGGAACAGCAATTTCTAGATACCTCTATTTTTGATACACTGTGGGAGACTAGTTCACTGAACTTAGAAAAGGCATATAGCAGGACAAATAGTGGTGTGATTTCCTGTTCTTAGAACCATTGTTCTTTCCTATTGCTGAGTTTTTAACCCATTACAAGAGGAGCTTCATTTATTGAAAGAAACACATAGCAAACTAAGGAGTAACTTTTTGTATGTGTGACAAATTAAGTTAAATATATGGTTTGCCAGGAAAACCTCTGAAGGGGAACATGCATGAAAAGCCTGTTTTTATTTCTGTTTGCATACAGCAAAATTTGGTTGCTGCTTTTAAGAAAAGCTGCGAACTGGGAAGCTATCATCTCAGGGATTACACCCAAGTTAGAAAAAGAAAGTGGGAATCAGAAGTATTTGCAAGCAATCACCTGCTAACTCCTAAAGGCATAGCAGTTCCAGCAAACAAGCATTTGCTGAAACATCCACTAATATTCACGCTAATTTCAAGTCACAACCACCTGAAATGCCAGCGCTTACAGGAGTCACACACCTGGCAGACACAACATTTTAATAGTTACTCCACAGCACCAGCCAAATATTTGGAAAACACAAAGTACCACTTCCATTCTGACCAAAACGAGATCAAAAGTTGTCATATCCTTTTTCTGTAATGTAACAAGTAATCAAGTATCCACTCAACACATGCAAGTAGTTACGAAGGCAGTTCAAATGATTCCGTATATGTACTGGAGTCTACACGCCATACACTCTGGAAAAACTTAGGCTTACCGAGATGCTCACTTGGGAAGTTATAAATAGTTTATTACATAAGCATCTCTTAATCTTTACGTAAAGAACTTTATTATCAGACTGCGCTATGGCAGATACTGCACTGACCGTGTTTCTACTGACTCAGCTGTTTCAAGTGATTCTCATGAAAGACATGCTGCTTATGTTGATCTACTGAGTTATACCTTCTTGTGTATTTTGAGACCGAGAATTACAGAATCTCACCTCTTAATCTCATCTGAGAAAATCTATGGGGAGGGAACAAGAAGCGAGGAAGGATTTGTCTTGTTTTGCTTCTCTCCACAGTAGAGAACACAGAGTTATTAAAAAAAAGTGCTAAAGTAATGTCTGGCCTCATGGAAGTCTACAGGAATTTAAGAGACCTTGGTAGGGCCAGGATTTCATGCTGCATTTTTCTTCCACAACTGCCACCTCAAACATGCAAACTGTTCCCTTTGCTAGCACAACTGTATTTATTCAGCGTGTATCCTTTATAAAAGGAGGAGACTAGCTGTTTACTTTCATACTCTGATGAAGCTTAATGTCTAGTGGTTAAAAATTCAAGAAAACTCGAGGAAAGGTGATGAATCCCAAGAGGAAGTCCAACCCAGAATTTTAAACACGAGTGTCCCATGTCCCATATGGTTTAGTTACACCCTAGTGTTTTACACAAAATAATAACTTTCTTATAAATAGATGAATTAACAATCAATATTTCATTTTTAAGCTGGCTTTCCTTTTTTCTTGGGTGGACCTTTGTAGCCTTTGGCCTTTCTTCGCAAGTTTCTCCGATCTACAATGGGTACCTCAATTTCTGCTTCTTCAGAGCTGCTGTCAGCAGCCCGCTCCACTGCTGTCTGTGTGTACTGATCCATCTGCTCAGCAGACTCTTCTGAGTGCTCTTCCAGCTGGTTCTTCTGTCCTTCCTGTCCAGCAGGCTGCTGAAAAGAAACACCCTCCAGTTCAACCACTATCAAAGAGCTCTGACTCAAGGCAACAGGGGCCACCTGTGAGTTGTGCCCTGCTTCCTCAGTTTGATCTTCCAATGAGGAAGCTGGCTTGGGCAATACGTTTTCAGAAACAGATTCTTCTGCTGCTTCAGTTACCATAGAGTTGGACAGGCCATTGTCAGAGGGCTCCTCCTTCGGTGCCAAAGCAGCTGCATTTTCAGTGGTGGTCTTTTCAGATTCTTGCTGTTCTTCCGTGCCCTCCTCTACTAATGTACTTTCTTCAGACAACACTTCTGAATCATTTGCATTTAAAACCTGCAGGGGAAGGGAAAGGGTGCCAAAACAACCGAAGAGGCAATTAATTGAAGATACAAGAGGCTGAACACAACTACTGCCCCTAGCTAGCAACCTCAGAAGATATTTGGCATTCAGCAGTTTTTAATACTACATGTACAGTCAACAAGCCAGGCCTTTCCCCCTTTTTGCACAAGACTATTTTGTGAACTGCATTTGACATCCAGAGTTGCTCTCCTATTTTCAAATTCAAATTATTCAAAGGATTATTCAGTAAAAACATTCTGAAATTAATCCCAGGGAAAAAAAGAAATGTTTTTTATTTTAGACATATACAATTGTCATTTTGCTAGCATATAACAATCTGCTTTTGCACTATAAACAAAAAAAACAGTAAAATCTGTGTTGTAGAAGGGTATTTTACCAGTAATTAATTGCTTGTACACTTCATCAGGGCAGAATTACTAGACAAAATAAGGATGTGGCTTTTCACTCATATCCAACTAATATTTTAGTGAGAAAGCGCTGTTTCATTACTGCCAAGGCAAACTGGAGCAACGTATCTTTCTTTTTGGCATCACATGCATATATGGTCAACTTCTGCGTATTAAAACTGAAACGTTAGTATATTCTGTTTATGGATTTACATCATCTGGCCTAATAATTGCTTCTCCCAAGAATTTCATAAGACGGTAGGGGCTGCTTTCTATCTGTTACTTAACAAAAGAAAAAACAGCAAGATATGTACGCTCTGAAGGAAAGATGACTTCACATTTTGTTTCAATTCTCTCACCTTCTCTGATACAGTGTCTTCTGAAGGTTTTGCCGAAGACTCAAGGATTAACGGAACAAACAGCGTTAAGGGTTCTTCTCCTTGACTCTCAGACTGCAATTTTGATTCACCACTTAGAACTTCATTTGCTGTTTCCTCTTCAGCCGTAAGTGAGGTCTTACCAGTTTCTTCTGTTACCTCACCATTAAGAGGTTCTGACAGAGTTTCCTAAAAAAAAAAAAAAACAAACACATCACATTTCTAAGTCAAGATTATGCCCAGCCGTTGTTCCCCAAGACTAGTGGGTGTATCTGTGATCTAAATTTGCAGCTTAATGTGAGAAGCAGATAGCTCAGGTATCTAGAAATGTGTACTAAGAAGGCAGAGCTTAGTGCAGAGTAGTTAACTTAACCAGCATATTAGCTTGGTGTTGTCACCTGCACTAAATTTCTGACCATAGCTTATACTGTTAGGAGCCAAGCTAAGCAGTTTTCATGCACCTCACAAGCTTACATGCTGCAGTCATTCCTGGAACCCAACATAATGTAAGATCCACTTTTTCACTGATCAGCAAGAACATAAAACCTGGAGGCATCGCTAGGCACAAAGCGTACCCACAGATTTAAATTCAAGCTGTTAACAATTGTAGATTAAAAGTTGGATTTAAACATCAAAGCAGGCAAGCTTTAAGTGGAGAAGTAAAAAAAGCCAACAGTAGTCACTGATGCATATCAGCTATTGGCTTCTTCAAAGAAACTTTTTTTTAAATTAGATATACCAGATCAGATCTTGACCTTACTCCAGTTCTCCAGAATATGTGAGTAGAAGAAATCAGTTAAGAAAATGAGATTGGTAGACAAGCCAGAAATTCACCTTACTGAAGATCCTATGAACTCTATTGTTCAAAATAAGTATAATGGAATATTCCCTGAAACTAATTCTATACTAGCCTTAGCTTCTCAGATATACTTCTCCATGAAGCATCAGTAAGAAAATCAAAGAGTTGATAGTGACATGGATCAAGGCAGCAAGGACTATATTTAACAGAAACTGTAGTTGTATTCTAAACTTATCTGCTATCGCTATCACATCCAGCTCACCTCCTTCTCACTCCACTTCTCAGGGGGTGATACATGTAGCTCCGCTTCTGATACAGACTGGCCCTCATTTTCAACAATCGTTTCCTCATGCTTCTCAACAGTACTCTCCTCAGGTACTTCTGCTACGTCTTCAGGGCTTTCAGATGTGTCGGCAGGAAGTTCCAGCCTGCAGCAGGTATTAAGATATATCCTTTAATCTTTTAGATTAATACATAATTTTGGTGATCTCAGCAGGGAATTCTTTCACAACCAATTATAAAGTGCTGTATCACATGCTTGCCATACGAAATAAGAATCCAGAAAACTAAATACATCTAAAAGTGGCTAACTCCTCATTAGGAAAAAAAACCCCATCAACTAGGAAAAATTGCTTTGGCAATTATAAAATGAAGACATCTGTCTCATTTCCATTTTATAGGAATAAAAGTCAGAAATTTGTTTGTTATTTTAAATTTAGAAAGCAGTAATCCATTACATGTTTGGAAGCCACAGAAGGGTGAGAAAGGAAGCAACTTCTCCCACCCCCACTGTAGAAACAGTTTAAAATTATGGAGTTATAAAAGCAAATATGTTTGTATAATCATTGAATATACATATATTACAAAGACCATGACTCGAAAAGAATTCAAGGCAACAAACACATCATGGCTGAAGAAGATCCAATCAGCTAGAGACTAAATCAGAGAAGCTCTGATGCACCCAATGAGTAGTAATACTATCTCAAACATTCAGTTCTTGTTTTTGAGATGATAAAACTTAGATGAACTGGAAGTAGCTACGCCACCTGGATGCTCACAAGTCTATGGGGCCGGATGGGATCCACCCTGGGGTACTGAGGGAGCTGGCGGAGGAGCTTGCCGACCCGCTCTCCATCATTTACCAGCAGTCCTGGTTAACTGGGGAGGTCCCGGACGACTGGAGGCTCGCCAATGTGACACCGATCTATACGAAGGGCCGGAAGGAGGATCCGGGGAAATACAGACCAGTCAGCCTGACCTCGGTGCCGGGGAAGATCATGGAGCGGTTGGTTTTGAGGGTGCTCACGAGCCATGTCCGGGACAACCAGGGGATCAGGCCCAGCCAGCACGGGTTCACGGAAGGCAGGTCCTGCTTGACCAACCTGATCTCCTTCTATGACCAGGTGACCCGCCTAGTGGATGAGGGAAAGGCAGTGGATGTGGTCTACTTGGACTTCAGTAAAGCCTTTGACACTGTCTCCCACAGCATTCTCCTAGAGAAGCTGGCGGCTCACGGCCTAGACAAGTGCACTCTTCGCTGGGTAAAAAACTGGCTGGACGGCCGAGCCCAGAGAGTTGTGGTCAATGGAGTTAAATCCACTTGGTGGCCGGTCACAAGCGGTGTTCCCCAGGGCTCAGTACCGGGGCCGGTCTTGTTCAATATCTTTATCAACGATCTGGACGAGGGGATCAAGTGCTCCCTCAGTAAGTTTGCAGATGACACCAAGCTGGGAGGGAGTGTTGATCTGCTGGAGGGTAGGAAGGCTCTGCAGAGGGACCTGGACAGGCTGGATCGATGGGCCGAGGCCAACTGTATGAGGTTCAACAAGGCCAAGTGCCGGGTCCTCCACTTCGGCCACAACAACCCCAAGCAACACTACAGGCTTGGGGAAGAGTGGCTGGAAAGCTGCCCAGAGGAAAAGGACCTGGGGGTGCTGACTGACAGCCGGCTGAACATGAGCCGGCAGTGTGCTCAGGTGGCCAAGAAGGCCAACGGCATCCTGGCCTGTATCAGAAATAGTGTGGCCAGCAGGAGTAGGGAGGTGATCGTGCCCCTGTACTGGGCACTGGTGAGGCCGCACCTCGAATACTGTGTTCAGTTTTGGGCCCCTCACTACAAGAAGGACATGGAGGTGCTGGAGCGTGTCCAGAGGAGGGCAACGAAGCTGGTGAAGGGCCTGGAGCACAAGCCTTATGAGGAGCGGCTGAGGGAACTGGGACGGTTTAGCCTGGAGAAGAGGAGGCTGAGGGGAGACCTCATCACGCTCTACAACTCCCTGAAAGGAGGTTGTAGCGAGGTGGGTGTTGGTCTCTTCTCCCAAGTAACTAGCGATAGGACAAGAGGAAATGGCCTCAAGTTGCACCAAGGGAGGTTTAGACTGGACATTAGGAGAAATTTCTTTACTGAAAGAGTGGTCAGGCCTTGGAACAGGCTGCCCAGGGAAGTGGTGGAGTCACCATCCCTGGAGGTATTTGAAAGACGTGTAGATGAGGCCCTTAGGGACATGGTTTAGTGGGCATGGTGTGTTGGGTTGACGGTTGGACACGATGATCTTAGAGGTCTTTTCCAACCTGTATGATTCTATGATTCTATTAGATACAAGCAAAGAAAAAAGTACATGCAATAGATCTGCAGGAGGCTGCTTCACGATCTCATAGTAAAGGCAGTATTGGAGGGTTTTATGCCGGGTGCCAGTCTTGAGATGAAGGCACTCCATAGGAGAAAGTCCCTGACAGAAGACCCTGCTGCATTTGCTAACGTGCATGGAAGGAAAGAACCAAGCTGATATCCTGCTCTGTTGCCATCAGGATTCCCCTTAGCTCTGCCCACAAACACCATGTTACACATCTTGTTCAAAGGAGCAGTGGCTCCTCATTGACTTTGTTTTGCAAGGCCCAAAATACTGACATTCAATAACAGGCTAGTCCTCTCACATACCAACTAGCCAATTATTAGTAGTAACAGGGCAAAGAATTTCTCAACTTGTGGCAGTATCAAACCATGCCATTTGGCCCGTCTGAACCAGCTTAGGGTAGCATACTGACAGTGCAGGACAGCAGTACTATATCTCTGCAGTTCCACAGAGCAATTTAAATACAAAAATCAGGCTGCATGTAGCTGGTTACCTCATCTTCACGTGAAAAAAAAAAACCACAACTAATTTTGGTTAAAGAAACCTAATGGAACAAGTTTGAGGGATTTTCTGGAAAATAATCAAGTTATCTTGAGTTCTTCAAAAGAGGTTTTTGGGGTTGCAGTGGATTTTTTTGGAAAAGACAGGGAGAGAAAGACATGGGGTGGGGCGGAGCAGTGTGTGTCTATGAGCATACATATACTCACACACAGGAAGGGGGAGGAAGGAGCAATTAATTAATCTTTTTCTTTAAAAACAGCCACAGTTCTGCTTTCTGGATAGAAGCCAGCGGAAATTATTACTTCAGGCCCTGTCTTGTATGAATTGTTATGGAATGCAAGTAATACAATTCTTCACATCCCCATTTGACAATTATTACACCAGATAACATCCTTTAAACAGGAGACAACTTTTTTTTTCCCCCAGGATGTAAGTTTGTATATGATGGTTTTAAATCAGAATTTGTCTGGACAAAGGGCTTTACTTTGAAGATGGGTGGCTCCCTATAACTGTTTTGTTACTAAGTGACAAGCAGTAACCAGCTCCCAAACTAAACAGTCAGACTTTATTTTACTGCAATATGCTACCACAACAAGAGGTCACGAAGGGACACCTCTCTAAAGATCACACGTAACATTGTGAATACATGTCCAGTTATATTATCACAAGAAACTATGCTGTACGAATACCTTCATACAAACTGTTATAACAGAACGCCCTCAGCCCTCACTGTTTTATTACTGTTATTTCCAGTATCTGCCAAGCTTTCAGAGACTACATTTTGGTGCAATAGCTCTTCAGGTGATGTCTCAATTTTCTTTCTCACATCAGGCTTTTTTCTAGGAATTTTAAAATCAAGCAAGAAAAGTAGGAAGAAAGGAGAAGAAATACCAGCACACTGTGAGACATTGATGTAGTTTGTGACTGCCCAAGCAACAAAATAAGAAATCAGTAAAATATGGGCTCCTCTACCTGCTTTCTGACACATGAAGAACATTTTCCTCATTTCCTTGGGAAGTTTCAGGTTCAGATTCCCAGCTATTTTTTCCGATCCTGGGACGTTTTAAATGACTGCTTCGTGTCCAAATGGAAACAGGAGCTATGTTAGGATCTTAAGGAAGAAAGAAAAAAAACAATAAAATAAATGCAAGTGAACAAATGCAGTCTAAGATCTGCATAAAATTTTTCCCCCTAATATTTTATTAAAAAAACTGAGTGCAAGTAAAACAGCATTTCACTGTGGTACTTTTTTTTCTGAGTACACATGCATAATATCTTTACCAAGACTAGTAGCAATTTTATCCAAAGTCCTCTAAAAGGTTTATGAGTTGAGCCTCAGCACCTTAGAGGAAGGCATGTTTTTATACACTTTGCAGATGAATGTGCTAAGATGAAAAGTGGTAAAAGAGCCTGCTAACCTATTAATCCACAGTAATCACAATACTGATAATCAAGGTTATTTTTACCTTCAGATGTGCTTGCACGGACATCTATTGATTCTTTACGTTTTTGAGAGTCAGCCTGTGAAGCAAAAGCAAAGCTGATGTTATTCCAAAAACTTCGGAATTGACTGAAATACCTTCATCTCCCTATCTGTGGTTGCATCTTTCTAAAGCACTATTTCATAGTAATGATCCTATGGAAGAGCAGCTAATTTAAGATACTTACATGTATCTATCTATTTTACCTCTAAACAGATTTTTTTTTTTATCATCTTTATTACAGGGATTAATTTTTTTTCTGCATTTATGTCTCAACATAGAATGTAAGACTGGAAAGTAACCTGTCATTATAAACAATACTATCAAGTTTTTTCCTAACCATTTCATTTATAACAGGTGTCCACATAATTAAATGCTAGAAGTCTTTTTTTTTTGTTTCCCCTTTCTGCAAACCCAAAGGACTACAATACAGTAATATTGAAAAAACAGAACTTAGTGCTTCAGCAGAAACGCAGGTTACATGCACAGTCAGCACAAGAGGCTGATTATGTCAGAGTTCCCTCTCTGTAGAGCTCTTTTGCCTCTTGTTCTTCCCCATCATCCCAATACTTCCATTTTTTCTGCAGGTTAGCTGAAGAGTCAGTGGTTAAGCATTTGATACTCTGAAGTGGGTACAAGTTGTACACATTAAAATAAAGTTATGCACATTGCTCTTTCTTAGCTGCTGGAAGTAATCTAGAACTTTCAATAACCAGCAACCAGGTGTATGTCGCTTTTCCAGCCTCACTTCCAGTACCACCCAAGAAGGCCAGCAAAAAGTGACCATATGTACATTCTGCTGCTTGAAATAATTTCAAGTGAGTTTTAAATACAAAAGAATTTGTAGACTAATGACAAATTATTCTAGCATCAAAACACACAAAATAGGGAGCACTAAGTAAAAGGTGAAAATGAAAGTTGGGGAATGTTTTTTCCTGGTATGGGGGGAGGTAGAGTATTTTATTTTGTTTGGAGGTCCAGCAGTTTTCAAAGCATTGCAGAACTGCTTATTAATAGTGCAGGTGCCAAGAAGAGAGCTGCCAGAAATTCTACCAAGCTATGAGGAGTTGGAGCACTTCAGTATCTACCGTCTTCCTCTTCTGGAAGAAGGCAAGAGACAGGGCTTGAGTTCTTAAGTCACAGCAACAAAAATCTTAAGAACTATTATCCCTCTGCTCTTTTCGCCAAGTATATCCATATAGCTCTACAACCAAAATATGCCATTTTATCATTTTGCTGATATGGTCATTATTGGAATCTGAATCTAGAACTCAGTGACGATGCTCAAGACACTGTTACAAATGAAAGACAACTAATAGTTGTTGCTTCTGGTCATTTAGAGACCAAAACCATCACTACTTTGCTGTCAGTTTTGCTTTGGGAAAGGCTAATTTTCTCAACCAGGAAAAAGGACATTTGACTTACATTTCAAATCTAAATTTTAGATATTAATAGCTGAGAGTATTGACTCAGCCATTATTTCCTATTTTTAATTAAAGCATTGACTTCTGTGAGAGCATGGTCATGTCAATACTACAGACAGTCCTGAAGCACACAAATCCATGCTCACTGTATTTGGAGCTACAAGTTACTCTCATGCACATTCTGTGTGGCCTCAGAACACAAGTGAGATAGAGGAACAGCTTCATAATGTTCAAAGAAACAAATATACTCATGACCACAGATCCATATGTAGCTGAAACCTGGCTGGTATTTCAAACACGTACAAAGAAAGCTGCAGTCCTTCTATAAGGACAATGTATAACTGAATGCAAACTAATCACTTTCCACTGTGATGTGAATGTGCACTTCTATAAACACTTTTCCTCATTTTCTCCACTCTTATGATGACTGTACTGTTCAATAGCCTTTCTAAACAGTTTAATCTCAGAGCCAGTTGAAATACTCTCCCTTCTCTAATTTGCCTCCAAACAGCTCAAATTATAGACCCTGACAGCTGTGGCACAGACCCTCTACATTCATGGGGACACCCCCACCCGCTCCAGCAAAAAAAACCCCAGCTTAGTCATCAGTGTTACATCGGTGGGAAGCATAACATCCACCCAAAAAGTAACAAAAGCATTTGTCTTTTATATATAGCGCGGACTTGAGCCAATTCAATTATAATGAGATGGACAAAAAGCATTTCTCATACTTTGTGTTTTAGTAACAAAGCAATCAAAAAAAGAGGTAAAAAAAGAGGTAAAGTCTGTGTACCTACACTTAGCTGTGTTTCTAGCTCAGTCTTCTGTCCACTTGCTTCAGATACTGCTGCAGACTGCCGAAAATGATCCTCTGCTTGGAAACTCTTATTTTCTTTCTGTGAGGCCTCTGCTGTTAAGATTTAAAAGAGGAAACAGGAAAATGGAAAATTACAGCACCTTTATATAACAATTAACCATTCCAAATATGATCTCACAGACCTCAGGACAAACAAAAATCTTTCTGCTAGTTTCCATGGGCAGGGTTGACAGAAGTCACTGTTGTACTTGTAGTGTTTGTTCAACTTTTACAAAGTGTCAGAAAACAACAAAACAAAGCATCCATACCTGCAATTTTGAGTTTTTCCTTTTGCAACACATACATAATAGATGTTCTCTGGAACCAATGTCCTGCTCCTTCCACTTCCCACAAAAGGTTATGATCCCCAGGGTACTTCTCAAGATATTGCTTACAAGCTGAACAAACATAAGAAAAAACACAGTATTACATACACTATATACTTGGCTGTACCTCAGTTTTTAAAGTTTATCTGAAATCAAATTAATTTGCAATCTTCCATCATACACATAAACCACCACAGAAAGAACTGTTCAACAAAACAGTCGAGTCTGAAATAAACATAATATTGCTTTACCCTACTCAGATTTCTCAATAAATCCTTTCTTTGGATTTAAACACCTTCCATTATTATCTTAAACTGTAAACAAAGATGGATGGGATTTTCTTCTTCTTCTCTAAGCACCCACTTGAGAGTTTTACAGCTTCACTGGTCACTATCTCCGCCAATCACAAGACCCAACCCAGGATGGAAAGGCTCTTAGGCAGAGGATATAGTCAAGCGGTTTTTGTCACCCCATGTTATGATAGGCATTCGTGAAAAGCACTCTTTGGGAATGCGAACATGTTACCATTGCATGGCTTATCACTCACTCACTGTTCACTTCTGGATTATTTTTTTCTCTGCTGTGGATTAGTCATTAAATTCTGCTCAAGACAGTTTGCTGGTTGAAGACTAACAAACCAGCCTAGTCAGATCCAACAACAGACAGCAGTACTTGGAAAAGCAGAAAATTTCTGGTGGCTAAGGCGGCCAGATGAAAGTGTTCATAGAAGGAAGGCTGGCAGATGGCGTAAGAGTAAGATAAGCCTTGAGAAACAGGGCAAAGGAAATGTGCTTCTTGCCTGAACACAGTCCCAAGCAACATCGTTTCCAGAATGCATGTCATTTCCTAGATGACATAACCCTCTTGGGTTGCTAATGGAAGAGCCGTAAGTGTTTTCCTTGTACATTAGAACTGTGCCTTCTTATACCCAAGTTAAAACATAGCCTAACATGTCCATTTGACCAGAAGTTCTGAGAAAGCATGAATTAAATGAACTTGTGAAGCTTAGGTGTGAGCAAGAAAAAGGTGCAGCAAAGAAGATATACGTTAGATCACACACAGAAACACCTCTGCCCATTCTGGAGGCTTTGCGGGGACACAGTGGTAAACTTCACAGTAGCAGAAAGCCATCAGAGATCCAATAATCTAATCTCATGTAGAGGATTAAAAATCTAATCAGGAACTACTTCACCATTTTAAACAAATCAGGATTTTTAACCTTCACTGAAGAGCAGAACATTTAATACAGAAACTAAGGATGCAGCCACAAACAGGAGCCTGAATGACAGCACTCATTTGGACATGTAAAGAAGGCACAAAGAAGATCAGAAGAATAAATTAAAGAACTTGCCTGTGTATATGAAGGACGACAGAGGGTATCGTAGGCCAAGAGAGTCTTCAGTAAAAGAATCCACAAAGTCTTCCAATATGATTAGCCCAGAGTCTTTCCCACGATGTTTCTTTCTTACAAACATTGTGTCTAGCACTGGCAGCTTATAATTCTGACCACGAGAAGAGCTACAAACACTTCCTGAAATAATAGAAGGGGAAAAAATATCCATCAGTACTTCAGGCATTGACATACTGCAGCATGGATTTTAGCGTATTCAAATAAAGACTTTCATAATTTATAAAAATTATAGCAAACTATATAACTAAATCATATAAAATTATATTAAAAATTACAAAAATAATTTATAACATTCATTAAAAATAAATAATTGCCATCAGGCATTTACTGGCTTTTTGGACAAACTCCATAATATTGCCAAGTTATATCAATAGATTAATATGTGAGAAAAAGTCTGTAGTATCAGAAAAGAACAGCAGAGAGAGAGGAAAGGCTCACTTTGAAATCTCACTATACAATTCCATAGAAAGACTATACTAAAAATGAAGCTGAAAGAGAGAGGAGGGAAAAGGAGACAATAAAATTCTTGAATTGCACTTTTATGTAAATTACATCACTCCTCAGCACAAATATGAAGACTATAATTCAACTCCTGTTTAAAGACTGAAACAATAATTCCAACTTTTTAAATGAAACCACAAAAAATCCTAGGACATTTTACATTGGAATTCTCCCATAAATACACATTATCCATAATTAAGCAAAGATGAAATAGACTGTCACAACACTTAGGTACTTCAGTATCAGAGGATTCAAAGGGTAGCTGTGGACTCAGTGGTGACAAAGGGATGCCATATAACAACATTAAGATAGCCCATCAACCATCCAATCCATTTTCAGGCCCTCATTTTGTGAGTCAGCGTGAACTATGCCAAAAAGTTGCCCTTTCCTCTATCAAGGCCAAAGAGAAGCATACAGTTGTCTATCAACATAGTTAGTCTTTGCAACCTTGTACTTTTGAGACCAATGAACATATTTATCTTCGTTTTTCAAGCAAGGAAAAGGGAGGCAGAGAGGTTACATTACTTGGGTACTGTTTGGGATGCCAGTCAAGCTCCACCACTCTTTCTTAACCATCTGTTTCCAGAGGTGTGTTTCTCCACGTAGACTACCCATTTGGAGAATACAGCACACAATCAAACATGGGTGAAATATTGATAATGCCTACAAAGATCAGCCTTCAGTGTTTGCTAACTCAGGACAAGTAAATAAGAGGGCACCATGAGAAATATAACAAGTGAGCATGAGTACAGCAAAACTTCAGTGCCACATAGAGAAGTGTCCCCACTCTAGATCAAAAATAGAATCACTATTCTAATTCCCAGTTTTATAAGGCCACAACAAAACCCATTGCAATGTAAATACTACTTTGTGACCACCACACTACAGCAATTTTGACATTAAAAGTAATACTGAGACTTATACAAATTATGCAATGCATAATTTCTTTTAAAAAAAGAAAAAAAAACCCACACAAAAAGATAACAAAGACAATCAGAAAAATTAGCTGGTTGCTTTCCTATCTTGATTGCCAGACAAGAATAGGTCAGTGACCTATTAGTTTACTATTTTATTTTTAACAGTTTGCAAAAGCATAGATGTAAGTTAGATAGGGCAAGTCTCCAGAGAGCCTCCAGTACCATCATTAATCCTGAATTATTTAACCCCCTCTAGAGATGAAACAAAAATGCCAGACTGTTCCTCCTTGATCCAAATATTTATATTCTACAAAGTGCTACCGATGTGCTAAACAGCCTACCCAAATACTAAATTTTATTCAGCAAAAAATGAAAACCACAATAAATTCCAAAATAACTAAGTGGAAATGGTAACGTTTTAGAAAAAGAGAAAAACAACAGAAAGTCTGTAACATTAATAACATAAACCTGCCAGCTCAATTGTAATCTCTGAGGGAATGCTTCCGTGGAAGGAAAGGGAATCTCTTTTTGTAATCACCACATGTAGCTGAATCTTATGCCTGTGAGCAAAGTTTCTATGCTGCCATGCTATAAAATATTTAAGTGATAATGACATCTGATTCTACAATCATTTCAGATAAACAGGATCTCTGCATTCTGGAGGTAGGTCAAAAAAAACCCAAAAAAACCAAAACAAAAAAAAAACCAAAAAAACCAAGCACAGCCCAATCCAACCATTAACAATTGTTCTACAGAAAAAAAAAAAGCTTTCCAGTGTACCTGATTTCTAGAGTTTTAAATATATTTTGTAGAATATGAAGAAATCTAGGAACTTTCTTAGATTGCTAAAGCACATAAGCATTTAAGCTAAAAATTTTAACAGCAATCTGACCTTTTATGATTTCAGGAAAACACCAACTCATTAGGCCTGCAAGGCTTGTAAAGTCTACCAAACACAATGTTCTTCAAAAAAGCTCCCTATTTCCCCGCTCTACCTCCCCACATCCCACAATACTCAAGTGTTTTACCTGTAAGTTTAACAGAATAGAACCCAATAGCCTCTCCTTTTTTCCACATGAGCTTAGCATAGTCATTGCTACCATGACAGAGAAATGGGATCTCATTTCTTTCCATTTCTTGCGTCCGATAGATAATTCTGTTCAGAACATAGAGAACAACCCGCTCTCCAACAGACTTCACCTAAGGAAACACAGAAGAACATTTTAGAAGAGTGGTCAGACTAGTTAATACTGACACATCAGGGACCTTATTTTTCAAAGTTGCCAGTTAACACAGCTGCAGATGGAGTCAAGAGAAGCTGTAAGTACTAAAGCAGGATGAAGCTCTGGGGTTTATTTGAGGGCAAGGAAATGCTCGGAAGCCATAGCAATAGGTTAAGTATAAAGCACTACCATAGTCAGAGGATATTTCACAGCTTAAATGTCACTTCTAATCCAATGGGTAAAAGCTGAGAGAAGTGCTGGGAGTGGGGCAGTGGGGGGAAGGTTTTGATTTTAACTCAAAACTGGTTTTGGATTTAAGAAACATTCATCAAACACAATAGCAGTACATCAGCCTCAGACTTCCCAGGCTAGCAGGTAAGTGGAGTCCTACAAAGGAGAAACGATGAGCCTCATGGGGTAGCAGGACTTGGCACTCAGTCACTGCTGACAGAGTGGCAGACAACAGGACATGATGCAGCAGAAGAACTAGTTACAACAGTTTCTGTGGCATGAAACAAGGAACTCAATATCCTTTTCTCTGTCCTGCAGGGTTCCTTTTACATATGAAATTTAAGTTCATCACCATCCTACTCACTGTGAAGGAAGAATGGAGGAACCATGCCCTCTTCCCAATACCCAGAGTCTTAGCTACCCTACCTGTAAAAGATTCAGCTTTCCTGATTTAATCACCATCCTACCGTTAAGAAGGACATGGAAAACAAGGCTACATGACAAATTCCCTAGAGTAAATTAAAAAATACAAAAATCGAAGATGAGTGCCCAGATTCCATGATTACACTCCTGGAAAAATGCAGATTTCTAGTTCTGGGAAAAAACAAAACTCCATGCTACGTAAGCGTCAGTAATGGTAACAAAGGTCAACGATGAGCAATAAAGCAGATACCAAGCAACTTACTGCCCCAGACCTCATGTATTGCCACTGCAAGTCACCAGCTCCAAGAGCCACCAGCCTCTATCAAACAGGTTCCCGACAATATTTTTAACTTACTGGTCTCCTGATAAGACCAACAGGTACTGTTATGGTACAATGCACCACTCTACTAAGACATTTCAATACAGACAGACATACGATGTTCTAAAAAGAGTAAAGAAAAAACTCTAACATTGTTAACATCTAAATATCTTACATGTGAAGCTACTGTACACTTGCTCTAGACGCTATCTTCACAAACAAGTTCCGTTCCCCCAGTACCTATTCCTCTATTCCCATTGACCTTGCTTTTGACTTAAGACAGCCAACTCATTTCTGAATGAAATGAAAACATTTAACATCTCACACATTAGCTTTTTGCCATACTTGCCGTTATCTTGAAGGATAAGAATAACTGCTAGGTGAATGTTTTACCTGATGAAGCCCCTGTCTAGCAGGGACAGATGTTCTCACAATGTCATCAATTGACCACCACTGGTCAGCAAGATACAGGGCTACAGCTTGAAAGAAACAAGGGGAAATAAGAAGTTAGTGATTCTTACCATTCCAAAAGAAACACATTCATTAAAGCTGCTAAACAATCAGGAATAACACTGTAGTAACCAAGTTATGCATCTTCTAGCTGGCACTATATTAATGCAGCTCTTACCACCATAGCACAACAAACGTGGTGCTATACATGCCCATCATATGCAATGCTCCCTAGTCCAAAACTTGTTTGAAAACAGAACAATAAAACCAAACACAGATTTTTGTGCAGTATGACATGCAGGAACAAGCACTATCCTTCATCACTGTGCTCTAGCACCTTCTTCCACTACAAACTGGGCCTGCCAAGAGGAGTATCATTCATACATGGATTTTAGTTTTGGGTTGCTAATGGATATTGATATTGAAACTGTGCAAGTTTTAGGGAGTCAGATGAATGTAAAAAGGCTGATGGCCATGTGAGTAGCAATCAAGAAGAGTTTGATCTATGGGCATTTGTGGCAAACTTGGCAATCATATACATGGCATTAAATGGAAGAAGAAGGAAACATGGAGGACTGGAAAGGAAGGGAGAAAGGGAGAAAAAAAAAACCAAAACCAGTGAGATGTCATCTTAGCTAGAGCTATGTTAGGACCTAAAACTAAAGACAAATTTACACTTGATGCTGATTAAATCACTGCTAATAAAGAGCATCTAAATTCATGGGCAAATTAATGGATTCTATGAATGCCCATTAAATTCCTTTTGGAGAGGTGAGGTGTACATAAAGAGATCAAGAAATACATGTTGTACTTGGATTCAGACGAGCACCATGTCATTTTGCTACATATCTTCTGAATTCAATGGGTCCAGTTCTACTCTGATTAGCATGCAAAGTTCTATCACTTGTGTATATGAATTCACAACAAAAATAATAGTATGGGAACAAGAACGCAGTGAACAACAAATGCAAAAGTGGCAAAGTTATGAGCTACACTAGCATGGAATGAGCAAAAGCCTGGTTACATGTATTTGTCACAGAAAAAGAAACAGCCACACAGAGATTAAAATTTTAAAATAAAACCTGTGAGTGAGTCCCCTGGTGCAAACAAAGCAAGAACTTTGTGTGTCTGCTCTTCACCATAAAGAGGAACGAAGCCCACAGTTGACAGGCTAATAGGAATCTGAAACAAGAGTGTACAATACTTCAATAGATTCCTGCTAACACAACATTAGTAAAACATACAGAGAATGTTTATCAGGGTAAGCAAGATGAATATTGAAAACCGAGTGCTTAACAGTTAACTGTAAAGGACAAGCACCAGACCCCGGCCCTTACTTTAGGCATTTCTTCCTTAAGACAGACTACATTATAAAGAGCTCTGACTCCCAAACTCTGGCAGATTTAGCTACAGTAATTTATACTGTTACAGCTTTCTGCTGTCAGTTTGCATTTATGTGCACAACTGAAGTAAGTTGTGCGAAGAGCCAGCAGTATGTTCACCTCAACTGTCCCAGCTATGCAAGCTGTCAAAGCCAACAGAAGAACGAGGCAGGCAGTCAAGCACAGAAACAAACTGGCACAGCAAAACTGCTGTTTGTTAACACGAGCCCTAATGTGCTAAGGTGGGAAGCCTGGCTTCAAAAGGGTTTTCTTCCCTTAAACTGCACACGTTTTAGAAATTCCAAAGTTGTCTGCTTGATTTCCCCTCAGGAACAATATGAAAGGGGTCAAATCAATCCACCTTTCAGGAGTTGAGTACCCTTGTGGAAATGCACTGATATTTAAATTCACCTGTTTTCAATATTTATTTAATGCATGAAAACTAGACAGACATTAATGGTGTGGTAAATAGAATTGCTTACCCAATTTAAGAAGATTATGATATGCTATGCAACAAATGAGGATGGCAATACAAACAAGTATTTAGGCATACAGCACCTGCAGAAATGCAGGAAAGTGCTCAAGACTCTGCTTCTGCCAAGGAATCTGCAGCACTGACTTTTGTTCCCACACAGAATCCTCTCAGCTCACTTACCTTTCATTAAAGCTATACACCATTGCTTTTATTGGCACCAGTTCTAAAAGAAACGTTCACCTAGACAGAATCAACATTGACCAACTTATCACATAAGGGGTAAGTGTTTAAAACAAAGTGTCACAGCCAGCCTCTACTAGAACTCCCAACAACAGCAGGGAATAGTTCAGATAAAAAGAATCACTTCTGAAGTTAGTGAAACATGCTGATCAAGGATTGAACCCAACCATGAAGAACATGGAAGGACTGAGATACAAAAAGAGCCAACAATAGATTTTTGTGACTGCCTGAGTTACTGCTTTTTAGAAAAGAGTTTGACTCATCAGTTGAAATTTTAAGGTTTTTTAAAAATTACTTAATGCATACAGATCCATTGCCTAGAAGCAGCAAATAGTCACTGATGCCCAGATTAAACCCAATTACAAAATGAAAAAGAGTAGAGCTTAAGATACAAACAGGAATTTGGAAAATACAAAAAGCTTTGCTAAAATAATTATGTGATTCCATAGTTACAGACTAAATCTACAAGTATATCAAGAAACCTGCGAGTAAGGTATTTGCTGGTTCTTACTTTGCCGTGGTCTGGCAGAGACAAGAATTCAGGGCGGTTTGGATTCCCACACCGAAGGTCAGACAAGTAGTCCTCTGCTGAGCTCTGCAAGTCCTCATGACTGTAGCTGTTCAACATATCCACAGGGAATGGCATCCTCTTGAGAAATAAGCAACATTAATTCTATAGGTAGTTTGAGAGATATGATGCACAGTTTATCACATATGCTTACTAAACATGTAACTAAGGTTGTTGAACACACCCTCCCCCCCTGCTCTCTAGAGCCCTCTATATCCAAGCCAGAAAGGAGAAATGCTCCAGGAATTTAATTAGTACGGTGCCTATTAACACCCAGTCTGTAAAACAATACATGAACCCAATCTGTGTTTATAAGCAGAAAAGCATGGCTTTAGACCATAGTTCCCCCTAGACCCAAACGTGGCAGATTTCCAACATACAAGCCCCCTGTTTGCAGTGCATGTACAATAGACGACATGCTGCCTTGAGGTGGCAGGCTCAGTTACCTCCCTCCCAGCTGATGTTTTTTGAGGCCACAGATTAAGCAGTAAGTGGCCGCTCAAATAAAAAGTAAACAGCCCGAAAGATAACAACAGGAAAGAGGAGTTCATTTATTTTGGAGACTTTGATTTAAATCCATCTCTGAAGAAACCAAAGCATTGTTCAGAACTTCTCTCAACAACTGGCCAGTTAGTGTGCCTGTTTCCAAACCATTTCAACTGTGAACAGGAGATGCTACATGCTCGTTAAAAACAAAAGCCCACAACAGACTAAAGAGACACTTTAAGGTGGTGACAAGACAAAAGCTAAAGCACTGATGACCAACCATAGTGGCAATAGCTCCTTGAAAGCTCTTAGATTCGAATTTTCCTTGTCAAAGCGGTGTCAAATTAAGATGAACAAGAGCTCCTGGAATCTACTGTGTGCTCTTCAGCTAAGGTTTTTCCAGGTCTATAAAACTACACACAGAAACAGACCCCTCAGCTCCTTTCAAGGTATGAGCCAAACTCTCACAAGCATGAGCTACCACAAGTTTATGAGAACCTGTTCTAGAGGAACACAGGGATCTCTTGATCTGTCTCGCTCAGCTCCCAGGAACTCATCACTGAACTCTCAAAAAACCAAAGCTTTTAATAGGGGATTTACAATTCCTAGTCTCCACTATGGAGTCTTTTTTTAAATTTTTTTTTTAAATCCTAGTCTCCAATGATTTTTTTTCCTTTATCTCCAGTCCCCTCCCTTTAATCCACCATTTAGTTCTCTATTGGCACAGGTAAATCAAATGCAAAAGAACTTTTTATTTCGACTCACCCAGTAGCAATTAAAAAGTCTGCATTTTAAAAGCTTTTTAACAGCAATAATATTACTAAGTTGCTTGAATAGACGAGGCTGCTCCTTCTACAAAAGAGATTTTTTTTCCCTCTTAAAATTGAAAAACAGACTTAGACATGACTTCATTGGCATTTACAACTGCTAGCTTTAATGCTTTTGCTGATGAAAACACTAATGTTTTCCATGAATGCTATTGTTTAGCTATACACACACATTTCAGATTCAGCTCATTCTTTCCCCTTATCTGATATTTGGATTTTCTCTTGCCTTCTCTTCCAGGCTGTCACATTCCTCCTGCTATTGCTCACTGCCCCTTACAGATGCTTAACTGCATCTCTCAATTCTCCATCTATTTCTTCCCACCTTCCAGGTGCTGCCCTTGTTAACCAGGCAGAAGCAGGAAAGAGAGACCTGAGATCAGCCAACTCCATTTGCTCCTCTTGTTTGCAAGCGAAAGGACATCAAAGAGCCAAAACGTGAGGCATGTGCGCCTTCGAATGCAGCAGCAATGCACAACAGCTAGAAGAGCTGCTGCCAGGGAAGCAATTCATCCACCGCTGGTCTCCTCACCTCTGGCAGGTATGGTTTACCCACCCATATTACAGTTCTGAAAAAAACCAGCAATACTGTAGTACACGTAAGCAGACTAGCCTGATAGCAGTACGTTGCAAGAGGAACAGGAAGAGAGGTAACTGTGAGATTACATGTCACTGCTTCTACACGGGGATGAGGCTTTAGCACCTGGTTAGCTGCAGCAGGCCAGGTTAATTCTGCTTTAAGGGAATACAGACACATGAAAACCACAAAATTTAATTTTCTGTATGCTGACAGAAAGGGAAACCCCCCTCCACTATTAAAGAAATACCTGAGTGCTTGCATAACTCAGAATAACAAATTGAGCTGAGCTTTCCTTATTACATGACAAACAGACAAGCAAGCTACAAGCTACAACTGAAAGCCTCTAGGTAATAATTCCTGAAATTTTTTTAAAATAAAATAATGCAGAAAACATGCCATATGAAATTCAGTAGATTATTTGAGTTCCAACCACTACGCCACTATGAAAATAAAAGCAACAACTTATAAGCAAAAAAGACAAAAACCTCTTTTCTGTTAATTAATAAGTTCATTTGAAATACCCTCAAAATCATTCAAAGACCTCCCTTCTGTTTAGCTGTTTGGGTTACTTAACACTTTCATATAGCATACTTTGATTTTATCCACTCCCAACTCACTTATATTAGCCACTTTTGACTTTTCATCTTATATAATTTGCAGAGAACGGGTTGTGCAGAAAAAGACTGATACAGAGCAATCTTCAAGACTGAACCAAAGAAAACCTACTCGGCATCCCTGCTAAATAACCATTGATTATTTCTACCGTGCAACAGATTAGACATGTAAAGTGACAAGCTCTCAAACACTTGTGTGGTGTACTTTGTCTCAGTGTTGATGAGATCAGAAATACTTCACAACATACAAGTTCACTACATCCCTGAAGAAATCAGTAACTATACACAGAAAGTTATCAAATTACATTAAAAGCATTAAACGGATGATGAAAGGAGAATGTCCCATGCCAATCTATAGCAGAGCATGAAGAAGTAGTTCAACAGTCCAAAATGCAAGCATCTTCATTTTGAAAGGCAAAATAACATACCAAAGACAAACCAAATGGCTTCCAATAGTAATAGATTAATACATTTCCCTCACAAAAATACAATTGGTTTGTCAACGTTGTTAAAAAAGTAAAAATACAGATGGCTCCATATCTAGCCAGTCTCAAGTAATGCAGGAGAGAGAAAAAGGGAAAGAGAAAATAGCTTTTCAGCTTTCCTTGACAAGAGCATTACATATTTTTCTCTGCAAAGGCAGCAGGAACAGGTCTCTGCCATGCAGTCCCTCATGCCCCTTTTTGTTGCTCTAAGCCTCCATGTGTTGCACAACTGTAAAACTGTCAGGTCAAATCCTCGTCACACATTGTGGGACTGCGCTTTGCTCATGCGGTACCACTCCAATTGGTTAGCAAACAGTCAGGTTGACTGAGCACATGCGATGTAGCCTTAAGCAACCAAATTCATCACAACTGTTTGTACAAAAGGCATATTAGAGGTGTGTGTTTGGAGGGGGGGAATAAAATTTATTTTATTTTTTAAATTAGGCAAATTATGCTTTTCACGTTTCAAGTGAAAGAAAATAAATCTTACACTCTTCATAACGATATCATTTCACATAATAGTATTAAAGATTGCATGTAAAACTCGCATGAGCAACATTTGCTTTAATGTGGAATTGTATGACTTTCCCCCCTGTGAACATTATGCAAGCTACTACGGGAGAAATGGCACGTCCTTTTTTTAGGAACAGCTGCAGCACCAGAGGGTAACAGACATCAATTCAAGGAACACCAACAAAAACCACATTTAACAGGATGAGTGAACATATTCCTGTGCAACTGAAGCAGTTCCTTATTCACAAAATCCTTTATTATAAGCATTAAGGTTAAAAAAAAATTAAGCGTAGAATAAGTGGGCAACATTGCAAATTATAAATTATAGCTGCACCTTTATAACCTCTATTACGTTGCAGAAGTGCACGAAGGAGAGATGCACAGTACATGCAGTTTTCAGCTTGCACATGGATTTCAGCAGGAATCAAGAGATCTATTCACCCCCTTGCAGACCCTCAATACTGAGTGCCACAAAATAGCAGAAACATAAGAAGCCAAAAGCTATATTGTTTCTTACAGCATGCCAGAGGGCTTAAATACAGCTTAAAACTGTTCTTGGGTGCCTTTATCTTTGGAAACTTAAGTCTAAGTGGTCAGGCTGCCAGCCAAGGATTTAGAGGAATCAGGGCGAATTTCCAGCTCTAGCACAGACAAGTTACTTGATCTGCCTGAACTCCTCATCTACAAAATGCAAATAATCATTACCTCAGAGAGCCCAGTACAAGAAATACTTCACCAAGATTATGAGATACTTGAACACAGATTGTATCAGAACTTGACAAGCACTGGAAGTAGACAATTACTTACACAGCACAACTTAACTGCACAGCTCATTTTCCTAAAAAAAAAAAAAAATCACAAACAATCCATCAAGGACTTTTCAACGTAAAATAACTGGGACAGGTAAACACGCCTGGTATAACAAATATGTGCAAAACTAAATCAACAGCTGCATTGCAGGTGAACAATCTTCAGAGTTAAATTTGTGTTTAACAATAAATAATCATAATTTAATTAGGGTGGGTTTTTTTTTTTTCATTAAAATTTGAAGTTTAGAGAACAGACCTGCACTACTTTTCTGCTAAACCAGGACAACTATACCAGCCCCAGCCCACAGGACACGCATCAGGTCCAGTCCTGTGATGAAGTATTGGCCTACTCGGACGAAAACTAAACCGCAGTAATGCCTGACCTAAGCTTTAATCTATTTAAACAAGTGCTGAAGTATTGGATCACAGAACTCCTCAAGGACTGCCATGCATTCCTTATGAATCATCACACACCTTGAACCAAGCTTTATCTTAAAAATATAACCCTACCATGATCTCCCAGACTAGCTATAAGCTACACCTGGGGTAGCATCATGAGAAGAGACATAAATGACAAACTAAATATATATCTCCATATATACATTAGCTGCTGATGTTCCAAAGAACACCAAGCCAGGACTGCAGAAGTCCCAAGCCACGCTCCAGAACCAGATCTGATGATGCACCAAACCAGCAATCATCTTCTCAGAGCAGCAGGAACATCATTTCTGCTTTGCTATGTTAGTTTCCCACCTTGCAATGTCAAATTGCTGGTTTGGTGAAAGCTGTGAAACTACATAAAAGTTGAAAGAAAAATAAAAACTTTTAAAAAGTAGTATTTTCAGTCTTCTAGCTTCAACTACAAAAAAAAAGCATCACATCTGCCACTTCTAAAATTGTTAAGTTCTACTAACACTAATTCTATTAACAGACTATGTAATTTCATAAATGTTTCTTGGCTTAGATTTCCAGCAGTCACATACATAATACATTTTCATTGCTTTTGTTTCTTCTTTATTCAACATCAAATACTTTAAATTGGGAGGAGTTCTTTTTAAATGTTGCTTTTTCTTGTTTCTATCCAAATACAGTCTGGAACATTTAAATAAGTAAAAAGGTTGTTCATCCTTTTCTAATATAAAAATAAGTAAATTTTAAACCTATGCTAAGATAATTAATCATTTAAATACGTATAGAGAGTACTTATCTGGTTTATGATGAGTCTTGTAGTTTGAAATACGTAGAAAAAACCTGCCCCACAATTAACAATTTAGACCACTATTGTAACAAAGCTTTTTTTTTAAAAAAAAATCCTCATCTCTTTTAAAACTCTATTTATTTTAATTTGTAATGTAATGTGTGTCGACTGCAGGAAGAGGAAGACATTTTAGGAAAAGGAAGTTGTTTTTTAAACAATAGAGTATATATTAGGATTTCTTGAAAACCATACAGGCTTGAAAAATCAACAATGATACACTATTTAATCTGCCACATAGAATAGACAACTCAAACCCTCCTTGCTCAAATAACTACATATTTAAAGGTAGGTTTTCTCAGGTTTTAATTCAAAAAGCTTGTTTTTGTGTATTCCTCAGTGGTCTTCAAACCATTATCTGCACTATAGAACCGAGGTATATAAATGCTATTTCCCTACAGTGTGGCTTTTTTTCATATTTTTAGAGAATACAGACACGTCAATCTTAAATACAAGTTCTTACCAACTCAGATAAATTTGCTCTGGTTTAGGGTTTTATTTTTTTCCTGAAAGGAAAAAGAAGTCTTCTATGCGCCCCCCCCCAAAAAAAAAATGAACAAAAAGCCCCAAATAACATCTACTCATACCCTATATAATCCCAAATAGAAAGTTCTTAAGGAAACACAGGGCAGTGGTCTAGAAATTGTTGTCAACATCCACCAAGAGCTGGATTAATATGCTGACCACATTATCTGTAATCTGCTTGAAGCAGCTTATGCAGCTCTGGTTTTCTATCAGAGACACAAATCAAAGCTGTTGATTTGAATGCAAATAAACAAACAAAAATAATCAATCCTTTCTGTTCATTAATTAGCCACCACAATTTAACTTCAATTTACTTGTATAACACAGAATTATGAAATTTATGTAAAGGATCCAAACTCCCCAGTCCTGGTATAAAACACAATTGCAGTGGAGATCAGCAAGAATTATGGTCGAAAGATCTATGCGACTGGGTTCAAACAATCTCTTGTCGAATGAAACATGAACAAGGAAGGAAAGAGCCCTCCACGTTAAAAAAGAAAAAGTATTTGCACATGATTTCTTTTCAATTAAAAAAATTAATTAAAGTTTGAAAAAGGTATATTAACTTCATTAAAACAAAATACAGTCTCAAAAAAGTATCTAAAAGTTCATTCTATAATTAAATATATCCAGGATGTTCTAACACGTAATAAAAAAATTAACATTTCGTTCTAAAAGACTAAACTGCCACGAAAATGTACTAACATAAAACTAGATACTCTTAATGGAAGTATAAGCAACAACACTAAAGAGGGCTTTTAATCAACTGGTGGTTAGATTTGCAGAAAACATGAACTCTGTTAACCACTACAAAATTATATGGCTTTAATGAAAACAGGACAGCAAACTTACCAGTTATCAAAACTGAGGTGACAGAGTAGTATTAGGAGAATATATTATGCAACTTCACCCTCAAACCCACCTCAGGTAGGTAAGGGTCTTAAGCATATGCCTGATTAAGCACCTGCATAACACCACTGGCATTTTTCTCAAGTGATTAAAATTAGGTATTTGATTAGGTAGCCTATTTAATCAAAGACTAAGTTCTTAGGTATGCAAACTACTAACCTGTTATTTATATTTTTCTACAGTCTCACATTTATCATCTGGTTTCTTAAAGAGCGCTACCTTCAGTACAAAGTTTTGGAAAATTAATATGCACAAGTGTTTCCTACAAGGAAAGTGTGCCAGTGATTTACTAAATTAAAACTCTGTGTTTGAGATTACTCAAAATAGACACAATTAATAAATCTGAAAAATGAGTTTTTCTTAAAGAAACCTTTCATGCCTTCCCTTTCAGCTTCCCAGATTCAAGGTAAATATACCCATACACAAAATGAAATCCATTCCAGTTGTGTTTGAAAATAATTAACATTTAGAAGACAGAAAGATAGGACTAAGTGGGATTATTACTTCCTGGATCCGCCCCTCTTTGACATATATTTGAGCTCTCCTGTACTCAGGACTCACTCTTTTTTCTAATCTCCCACTTTCCTTTGTCTCCCCTTCACTACACAAGACAAACTGGCTTAGGGTCTTAAAAAATAACACCAATCCCCACACAGATACCCCTAATGACCCACCTTTCCTCTCTGGTCGCTGCTCTTTCTCCCTTCCATGCCTCAGCAGTTTAGAGCAGCTGTTTTGCAGCTCTCCAGCTCCACCCTCAGCTCCCTCCAATTTTGCGCTTGCACTTTATATCCCATAGCATCTGCTCTTAAAGATCTTAAAAGCCTTCCTATAGCTCAACACTTGTAGCCCACACTCAGCCTCCCTCCTCAGATGGCTGGCCAGCCACCTGGGACACACCCAGCCATACTGCTCCTGCCCCTGCTCATCTTCCACAACTTTGCGTCCCTAGGTTCGCCTCTTGCGTCTCCAGGCACCTCTTCAACAAGGCGATAAGATATGCCTGCGCTTTGATCTTCTGCAGCTTTTTTTGCCACTTGCTATCAGAAGACCATCTCCTACTCCCACTTGGCACCCATGTTTCTTAGCGACTTGTTCAGTGTGAAGGTTTGAAATACCTTCCTCTAACATTACCCCTCCAGTTTGGAAGGGCCACCTCATAAATACATCTAGTAATTTCAGAGATTAAGGACAATAAAGAAAGCTCTTCTCTTGACCATACTTACCAAAACCCCCACTGAATCTGGTTAGACGGCTGGTGGACTACCAAGCCTAAGGTAACTAACCTAACACCACAGTGAGACTGGTGTTGCAGTAACCCTATGTACGCATTTGCATCTATTTTTAAAACGCTTGGTTGTGCTGTCCTATCCCCAGACTTCAAAGCTGCACAGATTAGGTCAGCCAATTGCAGGCACATGTTAGCACAGTCTAATGAGTTACTGCTCATCAGCCAAACAACAGCAACTCTCTTTATGGCTGCTTCGAGAATATTCCACATGCAAATTCAAGTGTGACAGTGACCATGGTTACGGTGAGCAGCAGGTCATTAAGCTTTGCAATCATACCCCCATATCCAAGAAGTTACTAAAACAGTTGCCTGAGCTGCAAGTATGTCACACGACATCTGTGGATGTCACGGCTTTCAGCAGAGGAGCTGTAGGAAATTCAAGGGTTAAGTAGTATTCAAGCTCTTTTTCCCTTTTTTAAATTATCTGTAGGTGTTTTTGTTGGTTTTGTTTTGGTTTTAAAGTCATTTGCAGCAGGAGACCTGCTAAGTAAGCAGCAATTGGATTGGTTTTGTGGGTGATTCAAATGAAAATGCAGAAAGGGGAGTAAAAATTAACATGGGATCTTCCCAGGAGTAGGAGTAAAGTCACAGAAGTGAAGCAAGGAAAGCAAATAAACAAGACTGCAACAACAGATCCCTGTCAGTCAAGCCTAAAACTTTCTTGTAGACCAGCAAGAACACAGAATTGAGAAGTTTAAGAGTCTGACTATATAGCCCTACAGCCATTTACAATAGCTTGAGGATCACAATCCGGAAATCAGCACCACAGTAAGTATAACATATTTGGAGCAGTAAGATTTTAAATCTTACTGTAGATTAAGAATTGCATTTTCTCCAGAAAGGGAATAGGCAGCTATCTCCAACCGTTATTACAATTATCTTCAGAAGATGGTTAAAAATATGGTGTTCAATAAAAGCGAGTTCTGAATTTTACCCGCTATTTGCGCTCAGTGTCCTACAGTAACAAATTCTTTCATCTGCACACAGTTGAAGCTACAATGTACAACAAAATGATGAACTTCACAGGCAATGCAGTTTGTGGACTTACCAAAACAGGGCAATCATAGAATCATAGAATCATAGAATCATACAGGTTGGAAAAGACCTCTAAGATCATCGTGTCCAACCGTCAACCCAACACCACCATGCCCACTACACCATGTCCCTAAGGGCCTCATCTACATGTCTTTTAAATACCTCCAGGGATGGTGACTCCACCACTTCCCTGGGCAGCCTGTTCCAAGGCCTGACCACTCTTTCAGTAAAGAAATTTCTCCTAATGTTCAATCTAAATCTCCCTTGGCGCAACTTGAGGCCATTTCCTCTTGTCCTATCGCTAGTTACTTGGCAGAAGAGACCAACCCCCACCTCGCTACAACCTCCTTTCAGGGAGTTGTAGAGCGCGATGAGGTCTCCCCTCAGCCTCCTCTTCTCCAGGCTAAACAACCCCAGTTCCCTCAGCCGCTCCTCGTAAGACTTGTGCTCCAGGCCCTTCACCAGCTTCGTTGCCCTCCTCTGGACACGCTCCAGCACCTCAATGTCCTTCTTGTAGTGAGGGGCCCAAAACTGAACACAGTATTCGAGGTGCGGCCTCACCAGTGCCCAGTACAGGGGCATGATCACCTCCCTACTCCTGCTGGCCACACTATTTCTGATACAGGCCAGGATGCCGTTGGCCTTCTTGGCCACCTGAGCACACTGCCGGCTCATGTTCAGCCGGCTGTCAACCAGTACCCCCAGGTCCTTTTCCTCTGGGCAGCTTTCCAGCCACTCTTCCCCAAGCCTGTAGCGTTGCAAGATCAAAGAACATCAGAAGAGCTAGGGACACAGATAACTAGAAGGAACTTTACCTTGCCTTTCTCAAGTGAAAGGCAGGGTGAAAGTCAGATGACAAGAATAAATACCACAGGCATCAAGAACAATGTTCAAAGGAAGTAATCAGGACTTGCAGACACCATGCTTGGGCTGCAGGCATGATGAGGAAGTCATTACTGAGTGTCAGTCTGAGCCCAGGCATTTTGTGAAGAGATATTTCAAGCTACCATCCCAAGTGACAGACACCATTCTTACAAATACAGTGGTAGGTGTAAGCATTTCCATACGTCCATGCAAAACAGCACCAATACCTCCTCTCCTTTACAAAGGCCACACAGACAGACTACCCCAATCTAGCTCACAGCTGGACTCCACAGTGAATATGTTTGTCTGCCTCATCCCATCTTCAGAAGGATGGAAAAAAGGTACATATGAACTATAAAACTACAAGTAAACTCCATCCTCTCAAAAATAAGCATTCAAGAAACACAAATTCAAACCTAGCATCAATATAACTAAAGCTAGAAAAGAGTCAGGCTGTTCCAGCTAGAAGAAAAAAATAAGTAGCAAGGTCTGGTATTTCTTGTTTAGGTAGAAGTCCTGTTCCCAAAACTAAGGAAGAATAAAACATCAAAAGAGTATTTCATTGCTCAGAGCCCTCAAGAATCTGTTCAGACATCAACTGAATTACATCCCTCTTCTCTAAGCTTTCCAACAGGATCACACAAATGAGCAGTAGGTCAGGGCAGACTATTTTCCCCAAAATGAATCGCTTCTCCCCACTGTCCATATCTACTGCCATCAGAACCAATATTTAGCGAACTCCTTAGCAGATAGAGCACATTCCTGAGCAGCTCTGCATTTGCCTTTGCTTTCAGATGCTTGCAGATGGTTCATTGTTTGGGTCTAGCCACTGCTCTTTTAATTCAACTTATCACAGCTGCATTATAAAAAACATTCGTTAACATGCATTCACTAGCTATCAGTAAACATGTTACCACAGGACTGAAGTTCTATGTCTCAGAATGTTAGCAAGAATGTCTCTAATAGTGGAAAGGAATTCATGCACAACCTCCTCCCTAGTGTCATCCTGTCCTTATCTCCATCATCAGCCATCCTGACATCCTTCTAAGAATTTACATGCTTCTGTGAATACACTGCATTTCCCCTGCTTCTCACTGTAATACATGTTTGTAAGATTCAAACTTCGAAGCTACACCTCCTAGTACTTAGGCTATCCTGTTATGGATGTACTTGAATTTTTGAAAAAATGCCTCAAAAGCTTTAATAACCGATCTTCTCTAGAAATACAGACATTACTTGCTTGTTAGGGGCGGGTTTAGAACAAAGATAAGCAAGTTAATCATACGTCCGAACATATCACCATACCGTACCGTATAAAAAACTGGAACAGTACTAGCACTGCTAACTGATGATACTAACCCTAAGTTAGTGTTCTGCTTTAAGCCTCAGTTGCAGGAATCAGGTTGTTACCTCCTGCTTCTTCAGAAAACTCCTTTCTGCAGCTTCAGAGTAAAGGTTGACAACATAAACTCTCAATGCTGCAGTATCACAAGAAAGAAAATACTCCAACATTTTAAAATCCTTTTAAGTTGTCTGTGCTGCACTGTAAGAACATTTACATTGTTATTGTTAACATCCCCAACTATTTTATCATTATCAACTCACAAATCATTCAAATTCCCCAAAGTTACAATTATTGCTGCCTAGTTCTACAACAGCTGTGAGAAATGCTATTCAAGCTAGAAAGCCTTTCTATTTGTAGGATTTGCCACCTGCAAAACAGCTAGATAAAAGATTGTTCTTCTAGCAATACCTTTGTTAACCTAAACACACTTCACGCTTTTACACCTGGTGTACTAGAAGCACAAAGTCAGTTAGGGCTAATGCAGCGCTGCATACCAAAGTTCATCGATACTCAGTGCTCGGGAAAGGCCGGTGCAGCAGCCGGCTCACAACCACTGCTATGCTCGAACTTCCGAATGGAAGGGTGTATTCCTCTAGCACTGCCTCAGGGGCTACTGACTGGACAGAGACCACACCTTTACCAATTATGCTTCCTCTTCAGTGACCCACAGAATTAAAGAAACCTATTTAACCACTCTAACTTTACATGTTTTGATGAAGCCTAGGAGAAAGGGTAACGGTGAATTCCATTCATCCTGGCCCATAAACAACTTCTAACCATAAGCAGAAGGGAGAGACCCTGGCACTGTGAATACAAGTCCCCTGTTCTACAGTAATAATAAAATCGTAAGATGTTATTTTACTACAAAACAAAGTACAGGACCAAGAGAGTAACAACTCAGATTTGAAAACAAATCAAAAATCTCAAATGCTATTTTGAATAGCTGCACAACACACAGTTCGGTATACAATTCAGACAGATGCATCTTCCTAGATTTTTAATTCAAGGAATCATTTAGTACATATAGATGTATGATTTAAAACACTGGTAGGTTTTCCAGTTAACTTCGAAAACAAAGAAAGAGTTATGTTAGTCCTGACAATTCTCACTGATTTTAGTGAGATTTTAGGGAACATTTGAAAGCTTGTCACTCTTTTGGGACAGGATTCTTTTACATATTTTAGGGAGATATTTAACAAGCTGCTTTGAAATTTCAGGCTCACTGGAGAACACCAACTAAATTTATAATAATTAAATAAATATATGCTGTCACATGCAGAAAAAGTCAGCAATAGCAGACAAAACTGCCAGAAGAGAAGAGCTATCAAGATACCGCATTTCAGTCATATTTAAAACAACGCAGTAGAGGAAACACATTGAAGCAAGCTTTTCCACTCAGGATTGTTTAATCCATACTGTAACAGCTGGAAGCAAAAGTTTGAGAGGAGAGCTGAATTTTGCTTGCTTGGTTTTTTTAAACCCCATTTCTATTGTACAAAGAAGGGTTTTTGTTTTTAAACCATGTACAAAATGATTACCCAAGAGACATTCATTGATGAAAGCAGTTCCAAAGAAAAGCGTGCACTTCTACCATAGCAGTAACACATTTCACAGATCCAAGGATGACTATGGCTTTCTGGAATGTATAGCTGATACAATTTGATGACTAGGTTACAACCTTGAGAGTCTGGAGGAAGGTATTTATCTGTGAGGAAATGAGAAGCTAGTAACTTGCATAGAGAAATATTCAAGGAATAGCAATGTGAAAATAAGCATAAGTACACATTACTTCAGCTCTAACAGTATTTGTATTTGAAGTTTAGAAACATAATTGGTAACACCTTTAAATTATTACTAGTGTTATTACGAGATAGAGATTGATACCAACCCCATTATACCTAAGAATGTAAGCAAGTAAAGGGCTCTTCTACTCTGATGAGTTTCTCTAATACCACTAAATTCCATGTTCTTCTTTTTGTGATTTCCTATCAAACATTTCCATTTTTTACATTTAAAAGTGAAAACAAAAGCATTAGTAAGTGTCAGCCTTAATACCGAAGTGAACTTTCTCCATCTTTCACTGGCAAAGATTCTGCACTGTTAAAGGTATGCAAATACAACTATTTAAACAACCCTGCACAGATAGGATGTTTGGATAAGTACGGAGAGTTTTAGGTTCATTCTGAGTTGTGTTATCTTTGCAATACTAATAGGCATTAAAAAAACTCCACACAAAAAAACTGGTTTTAATTATTAAAGTGAAGAAACATTATCTACCTTAATAGGCATACAGAAGAAATTAAGAGTACTTTCCAAGCCATTTCTCAGAGTAATGCCTCTTTGTAAAGGAGCTAGTTATGAAACACTCCAAAAAGGCTTGGTACTGTGTGTCTTGATCACACATTGCTGGAGAGAGTATATTGGAAAAGTACAGCAGAATCCCATTTTAATTACTCATCTTCCACAAGAGTAAAGAAAGGCACTGTGAAACATTTGCTTCCATACAGGGCAGATGCTAAGTAAGATCAGATTGGGGGAAGGGGAATGGGGAAGCAACTTAAACACCTGTCTGATACATCAGAGTCCTCAGCAGCTTTTCATTCATAAAACAGTGTTGAAATTGAGGTGATCATTGAGGTTAACAACACTTGAATTTAAACACTTCTAGTACAAACCGCACTTTGTCCTGATGTTTTCCCTCATGAAACATGTGCTATAATGTTTTCTTACCAGCCACCATTAAGACAAGAAGCGAGAAGTTCTTCACTATCTAAATCGATTAATTAAGATCAATTAAACAAGAAAGGTGCCGGTGTGGTTAAGGAAACAGAGAGAAGATGCACTCAGTTCCTATAGGAAGAGTTTGAAGGAGAAGTGAGACCACGATCACTCTGATCTGCAGCAATCTTTTACAGGTCCTCCAGTGAAGCAGCACTGATTTTATTATACTGATCACTCCGCCACAATACTTACTCCCCTTAAAAACTGGTGGGTTAGATACCAGACTATGACCAATGGTGCATCCCAACACCATTACAAAATGAGTATCTGCACTTAAGCAGAAAGAAGAAAAAGTTCCCTCCTCTCTCCTGCACGCACATACACAAAAAAACAAGTATCAGCTGGACAGTGTCTCCACACCACAGTCTAGTTTTCCAAATTTCTCATTATTAATACTGAAAACTCCACAGTCCAGAAGAGCTTAAAGATCACTCTTTAATGGTTTCCACTAAATAGGACATTAATACATACATAAAATCAGTGAGTTAGTGTATTTTGTTTTCCACTAATGCTACTAAAACCTTTTGCTCTAGCTCCCAGAGTAACCCACTTTCTCAGGCTGGATTTAACACTCCATAAGCAGGATAGCAATGCTACGTCAACAGATACTTTGGGCAAGATGTTTCCCCTTGTTTTAAGAGGGAAGAATCAACCCTACCTCAAAACGGAATTCAAAAATCCTCACACATCACATCTAGGAAAACAGAAAAGAGAGAGTGAGTGTGTGTGTGAGCGTGTGTGTGTGTATCGACATGTATCTGCATGTATATGCACACACAGAGCCATCTTTTGCAGGAGGCATCTGTTGTAGCATTGCAATTATTATTTTCATATATTTGTGTAAAGGTGTATGTATATATGATAGATCTTATATACATGTATGGCTATAATACATAAATTGCAAAGCTACAAGAGATGCCCCCACAAAAGATGGCTGGCCCTAGCCAACACGGAGTGGCCTGGGCCAAAACTCACGCCAAACTTGGCATCACGCAAGCCCCGGCCCGCAGCCCGCGGAGGCCAGGCCAGGCGAGGCCGGGCGAGGGGCGGCCAGCCCCACCGCCTGACAGAGCCGCCTCCGCCCTCTGGCCCCCACCCGCGGCCCCGGCGCCCCGCACGGCGACGGGCTCGGCGCGGCCACGCCGGCCTGCCCGGCGCTGCGATGGCCGCGGAGGGCGGCGAGGGCCGGGCGCTGCCCAAGGGAGGGAGCGCGGCGCCCGCGGGGGGTGGCGGCGGCGATGCTGGCGGATACCTGGCGCCGGGGCCTGCCGCAGCCGCGGACGAGGGGCCGCGGGGCAGCGGCCGCTGCGGCCCGCCCACTTGCCTCCCGCTGGGCAGCACGCCCCGCGCCCTCCGGCGCGGCGGTCCGGGCCTGCTTCCCTTCCCCCGGCCTCTGCAGACGGCCGCCGAGTCCTCCCACCCGCCCGGCCAGGCCCGGCTGGGCTACGCGGGGAAGCGGGACGCCTCAGCAGGTTACCCCTCACGCCCCGCCGCGCCTCACCTCAGCCGGCCGGGCAGCCTACCGCGGCGGCGACGGCGGGGCGGGGATGAATGGAGATGATGGCGGCGGCGGCGGCGGCGCTCCCTGGCAGCGTTTACGGCGGTCCCCAGCTCACCTCTGGCTTCGCCCGGTCCTGCTGCCCGGCGCCTGATATCATCTCCCCCGGCGGCCTCCCCGCCCCTCGCCGCTGACGCACTCCCGCTGCTACGCCGTGAGCCGCCGCTCGCCCCGCGCCGCCCGCCATGGCGGCTGCCGGGACCCCGCGCCATCCCGCCCCCGCCACGGCGCCATCGCCCCCCACCGTGGCAGTTCGTGTGGCACCTGCGCCATCGCCCGCCGCCGTGGCGGCAGCCTTGGTACCTGTTCCATGGTCAGCCTCGGTGGCTGTGGTGGTACCTGCGCCATTGCTCACCATAGTGGGGTGGCAGTACCTGCCCTGTGGCCCTGGGATGCAGAGGGAGCGCGGGGCTGCCTTGGAGATCGATGGTACCTGCAGAGAGGAAGGAGCAAGGCCAGGCATAGTCTCCTAGCGCTGGGCGGCTCGCCACGAGGCGAGGGGTGAAGTAGCCCCTCTGCAAGAAAGGTGGCCTCACGGCCTCGGCCAGTAAGGGCTGCCTCCCCGTCCCCCACAGACACCCACGCCATGGGCCAGCCCGAGGCCCCAGCGCTGCTCCTGTTCACCAGACTGCGGGGAATGAATTACCGGCAGGAAGGTGTTTTCCAAAGGAAAATGGCCAGGCGTGTTGCCCAGCACTGGCCACAGCACCCGAGCGTCCACCCCCCAGGAAGACCTGCGTGCCAGGGAGCTGAAGAACAACAAAATCAAACAAGGGTTCTTGCGAGAGGACAGCACTCGCCCTTGACTCCAGCTATGCAACGTACCCTTGCTTTATAGCGTATGGTCCTTTGCTCTGAGCTGGGGAAGTGCAAGGTGCACAGCTGCGGTGACATCGGTGGGACTGGGGAGGCTGGGCACAGAATGGGGTCACTGCCCAAGGTGAGGGACAGCGGCCCTTCCATGGACTTCCCACTGCTATCTGCCAAAGATAGGTTTGTCGCTCCAGGGGCTAGAGGAGCAGGGATTCAGTGCATTTATTGTGATTGTGTGCGTGTCCAAAACAACTTAACTTTGCTGAAACAGTTGGATTACAAAAGAGGTTTTGGGAGACAGCGTGAACAGAACTTAAATTCAGTGATTACCTTAAAAATCCATTTATGACCAAGCTTTGACAAAGGTCTGTTGGCTACAGAAAAACGGATTAATATGGAAATATCCTTTAGGTTGTACTAGAACACTCCATCACGAAGCCTTGTGAGCTCAAAGATCAACTTATACAGCTCTATGTAGTAGGACCAAGGTTTATGCTACCTTAATTTTTTTCTCTTAATTAGAGTAATATTGATCATATTTTGCACTTGCATTTCAAACAAAGAGAGAATTTTTTTTTTACGCAGTGTTATATAGTGAAAATTGTTTTGCGATATATAGTAGTAGAAAACAAGACGTGTTAATGGAGTAAGATCAGAATCTAACCCTGTCAGGAAATTCTTAAAATTAGTAACTCCTCTTCCTGTATTTTTTGCTTCCACAACAAATGAAGGAAAGACCCTAGAAATCGGCTGTGCTTTCTACTTTGATTTTTGCTGACAGTTTCATGGAAGGACCAGGAACGTTTGGGCCTTTTTTGGTGAAAAATGTTTCATCCATTTTTTATCGTGGTTATTTACTAACTATTTTAAAGGAGATAAGGAGACTTTAACATACACGATGTAATTTAATAAAAATATTTCTGTTCTTAGTTGCTTAGGTTATGGATGTGCTATGAAAATCCTGGTCATAAAGTCTTTTAGGAGATGAAATATAAAGACAGATGTGATCTTAAGGCAGAAAAATAAATTCAGACAGAAATGCTCCAATAAATTATTGCCTTCACAGGTGACCTCCAATGTTGTTCAGAAGTAGATTTGCCTTTAATTTTATTTTTTTTTACTGTTATTACTTCTTTCATGCCATCTTTTATGTCCAGAAGAACCTCTGTGCGAAACCCGCGAATAAATACGCACTTTCTGCTTTCTGCTTAACTTCGGTTGTGAGGCTTTCAGAAATCTTGACAAAAGATGCTTGGTCATGACTAGTGCTTTTTCTGGTATTCATATTAATCTCATTGTGAGTTGGTGTATCCATTCCTTCTCTCCTATACCATGCTTACATTGCAAATTTTTAAAAGTATGTTCAACCTTACTAATACAACTACTCACATGAATAACTTTAAATATATGCAGTGTGGGATCTTATATATTACATTACATAGAACTGGGATGATCACATGAATATAGGTACAACAGATTATACACACACACACATTCCCACCTGCCACAAGGGGCCTTTAGCTCTCCTTTGGCATTTTGGATTGCCATGATAATTTTTACCGTAAAGACCATTACCCATCACAGCTGTGGTGTGGAGGAAAGGAGAAGCTCCCACAACTAAATGGTACAGAAGTGGAAGGTCTAGCATCTTACCCTGTATTTTCACATCTTCTGTCTCTGATATGTTAGAGCAATTGATACTTTGCAAGGAATGTCAGGTTGGAAGAAACCTCAACAAATTGTCTGGCCCATCCTGCAGTGAGCCAAGACTGTCTAAACTGATTTTTCTTAATCTCCAGTGAGGGAGATGCCCACAGCCTGTGTAGGTGGACTTTTAGATTAAAGGTTTTTCCAATAAAGGAGTAAAAGGAAAGGTGGCAAGTTCTCATGGTGTCATGGTTGTGAATATCATATGCTAAATGACAAGCACGCTATGTAGCGTGCTAAATACAAGCATGGTATGTAGCTACAAGATATGCATCTGACCATGCATTCGGCACAGGTTCTGTGAATTGTACTCCAAACATATGTTCCAGTGACATATGATGTACTTAGAAACATAAAATGATAGAATGGTTTTGGTTGGAAGGGATCTTTAAAGATCATCTAGTTCAACCCCTCTGGCAGGAGCAAGGACATCTCTCAGTAGATCAGTTGCTTAAAGCCCCGTCCAACTTGACGGGACATCCACAGCTTCTCTGGGCAACCTGTTCCAGTGTTTCATCACCCTCACCGTAAAAAATTTCATTCAAATATACTTGTTAGCAGATGTTACAGCTAGTGATCCTGGGATTTATCACTCGAGAAAATGAAGAATTTAACAGGCAAAATAATGGGGTTTACCAGTGGGAGACATGGGTTTGACAAGTAAAGAATTGGTGGCAGATGTTGCTGTGGGAGCTCTGGTGGCTATACACCTGTTGAAGTGCTAGGGCCAGCAAGATTTGGCAGTCAAGAAGGAATTAGTCCTTTATCCCTAATGACTCAGGAGTGCCTAACCCATCTAGAAAAAAGGATAACGTGCTCTTTGCAAGATTTACGTAACAGACCAAAGCATTACAAACCAAGCATACAAAACATGCCAAATCACAACCGCTGTCCATCTCGCTGTATTTTTTCCCTTTCACTCCTAGAAAAGGGCAATCTTAGGGATGTTATTAAATTAGGTGCAAAGAAAGAAAGGTGTAACGAAAGAAATGTGCATCTTGCAGTTCCTTTTACTGGCAGGTTCTTTTAGAGCACATCAAGCAGCTATGTCAGGTACATCTATCCTCCAGCTTTCTCTTCTTTAACCTCTCCCACCACCCTCCACAGCACGGACAAATACAGCCTTGGGATTCCTTTGCAGAGCCATGTTCGCTCTAGTAAGTGATGTCACCTTGTCCATCTCTATTGATGAGATATTTGGTCCATCCATGTGACTTATTAGCAAAACTCTGGGTGTTCCACTGTGGTGGGTTGACCTTGGCTGCCACCAGGTGCCCACCAAGCCGCTCTATCAACTGGACAGGGGAGAGAAAAATATAACAAAAGGCTTGTGGGTCGAGATAAGGGCAGGGAGTCATTCACCAATTACCGTCACAGGCAAAAGAGACTCGACTCAGGGGAGTTAATTTAATTTATTGCCAATCAAATTAGAGTAGGATAATGTGAAATAAGAACAAATCTTAAAACACCTTCCCCCCACCCCTCCCTTCTTCCCAGGCTCAACTTCACTCCTGACTTCTCTCCTCCCCCTGAGTGGTGCAGGGGGATGGGCAATGGGGGTTGCAGTCAGTCCATCATGCATTGTCTCTGCTGCTCCTTCCTCCTCACACTCTTCCCCTGCTCCAGCATGGGGTCCCACCCACGAACTTCTCCAACGTGGGTCCTTCCACAGGCTGCAGTTCTTCACAAACTGCTCCAGCATGCTCCAGTGTAGGGTCCTCCACGGGCTGCAGGGTGGATATGTGCTCCACTGTGGACCTCCGTGAGCTGCAGGAGAACAACCTTCAGGTCTTTGGCATGGGCCGCAGGGGAATCTCTGCTCCAGCACCTGGAGCACCTCCTCGCCATTCTTCTTTTCTCTGACCTTGGTGTCTGCAGAGTCTCTCCCATTTTCTCACTCCTCTCTCCCAGCTGCTGTTGCATAGCAGTTTTTACCCTTTCTTAAATATGTTATCACAGAGGCGCTACCACCATCGTTGTTTAGCTCAGCTTTGGCCAGCGGTGGGTCTGTCTTGAAGCCAGCTAGAACTGGCTCTGTTGGACATGGAGGAAGCTTCTGGTATCTTCTCACAGAAGCCACTCCTGCAGCCCCCCTGCTACGAAAACGTTGCCATGCAAACCCAATACATCCACAATTTCATAACCAAGTTTATTTCTCTCTTCTTATATTCATGTAGTAAAGCTAGGGACATCTCCCTTTCTGGTCAGCTTATTCCACATGTGAAAGGATTTTTCTGTGTCATCAGAAGTTTCATTATCCGACAGCATGTAACAGAAATAACAGTTCATAAATTAACACCTTCTTTTCAATTTCCAGTTTCATAGCCTGAAATCTCTCTTTTCCTTCTAAGTACTGTATGAGTTTTGCTTTCCCACTTATTTGGCCTAGCCCCCACTCTCTCAAAGACTCCATGATCTGTCTTCTGGTATGAAAACATTTTTGTGTGGTTATAGTAAGTTTTACCAGGAGGTGAAGATTTTTGGAGCATTTTGGGTTTATTTCATAAGCTGCTTTCATCTGCATCTTCCATTTCTTGACAAAATCTTCTTACTCCCCAAGTACAGAATGGGCATTCATAAATAACCAAAGGTGCTGTAAATGAGCCAAATAGAAAGCTTTCTCTTGTAAAAAAATGGGAAGGTGAGAATAAAATCTGGATAATTCCTCCTTACATTGTTTTGAGGAGTCATATCATATATATGGAGATCTTCTGACCTCACGCAAGTGGAACTGCGTAGTAAACCACCAACATAGACCTCCTCTTGCGCCGTGTTGATATTGCAGTCAGATGTGTGATTGCCACACAGGCAGGGATATTAATGTGCACACAGTGTGCAGGCCTTTAACCACGTCAGCTCTGCTATTCATAGCAAAAGGGCATTAGTAATGCAGAGACCTGTGTGTTTGAAGAAGATGCCACGTGGAATTGTAGATGTAGAAAGTTCTTTAGGAGGTCTCTACCATCACAGAGCAACCCAAGAGAAGACACTTCACAAAGGCTGAAAAACAGCTTTACCATTCTAAGACTGCCCAAATTTGCTTGCTCAAACATGTAGATTCTTTATTGTTTCACCCTCCACATCTTCCACTATTAGGACTGCCTGCAGTCAGTAGTCTGACCTCTGCAGGATGCATATTCCCTACCCCCCCATCTCCCTGAACAATGCTCTTATTATGCAGTTAATTTGAAACCTGGCCTCGGGGCCCCTGTCCTCTTGCTGGCCCCATGACTTACTGCTCCTTCTGGCCCCAAGGCTTATGGCCCCTCACGGCTTTCCTAGTGTGAAATGAAATACCGCAGCAGTCCCATCCGCTCTGTGCAGCAGTCAACCAGGCATTCGCTAGTCGCCGTCTTCGGGAGTTAGAGAGGCCCTGTGCAGGGCACACATGGGAAGAAAGAGGGAAAAGACACAGATGGAAAAATTTGCAGTTAAATTGCACTGAAAAACTTAAATCAAATTTACAAGATATTACTGAAATGAAGAGCAGAAAGAGAGTTAAGGTAAGCAAGCTCAATTTATCTTATCTCAATGTGTAGTGAGAAGAACAAGTTAGTGTAAAGCAATTCTTCATGTGGATTTAACTAATCTGTGGTAACTATCCATGAGAATACCTTTACCCAATGATGAGTATAAGCTAATTACAAAGGGATTACCCCTTTCATTTTTTAAAAACAAAACAAATTTCTACTGCGCTTTTACCCTAACTTCTAGCAGAAATACACACACTTCCTTTGCACTTTAGAGATTTTTTCAATAAATACCAAAGCAGCTCTCCATGGCTCCCTTCAAATCCTTTCTTAACATGTTTTTTGTCTGTGATAGCTGCAAACACTTGGTAGCAGATTGCAGATGCAGATGCAGACCACTGAGGGGCTTGAACCACTCCTTGTCAGGCTGGTCACTATTGTGTCCCTGTTACCTCGTGCTTCTTCTGTCAGCCCATAAACCCCCAAGTTTCCTTTCTTATCATGAGACTGTCAATCCTCTGAACAGGAACCATTTTCCAGTCATAGATAAGACCATTCCCCGTCTGTGACAAGATTAACATTTTATGGCAGAGGAAAAAATGGAAGGACAGCCATTGTCCTAAAATACCACACACAAATTACCACAGACAAACAGTAATCCTGAAGCCAGGATTTCATCCCATAGCTTCAACACATCCAAAAGAACCCTAGGTTGTTGTGCATGTGACAGGAATGTTGCCTATACTATGCTTTTGCAGGTAAAAATGGCTCACAGCCTTATCTTTTCACTTGTCTAATACAGTCATTTTTAACATGGATATGTAGCCCTGTGGGTTTGTGACAACTTTTAAAGGATTTCTGAAGGATAACTAAAAAAAAGGCAAATTTGCTGTCCATAGACTTAATTTTACTCTATAGAAGTGAACATTGCAAAGCAGAGGTCTGCAATGTGGGAAAGAATGAAAACAATTGCTCTACCTAAACACATTTTTAATGTTAGAAAGAGTTAGAAAACAGCAAAGTCTTTCTTTCATCCTCAGATATCTATGTGTATTTATTACTACAAAACACGAATTTGGTAATTGTTCTGATTAGTTCTTAGTACTTTATTTGTTCAGATGTTTTTTTACTTGAAAATCAGTGACCTCACCTACTGGACAGTCACATTTTCAGAAAGAAATTCTTTTCTGCTTCTTTACTTCCAAAATTCACAGCAAAAATTGCTTTTAAAATTCACTTGCTGCTCTCCCTATGTACCACTTGTTTCTATATGCTGATTCCCCTGTGGCTGAGGAGGATGTGCCTGTACATCCTGATGCACAGGACAGTGGAGGCATCAGCACTCATTGCTGTGTGACTGTTCCTATACCCTCCCACTCCAGAGGAAGTGTCCATGTGAGGAAAGCATCTGCTGCAGTGTGTTTCTGAAGTGAATGAATACAAATTTCAAGTCTTCAGTTCTTGCAGTCACTATCGAATAGCATTCTGTGTGAGGAAGAAGAGGGAGGACTTGTTGGGGTGATGGTAGGAAGAACTTCTAAAGTTGTGTCTGGAAACCTGGAGAACCTCCCTCAGCAGCACACTGAAGAAGAAGAAGCACTTAGATGACAACAGGTAGGGTAGACTGTTTTGCAGAAGGGAAAGTCCCAATAAAGGCCAGAAAATCACCAATGAGCGTGAAGAAACCCACCACAGCTCTAATAATGGACAGGGAGTGGTAAGGTCACAGAGCTAAGTATTTAAGACCTTTGTGGGGGTGTAAGAGGGACAGAGAGGCTGTCTGACAGCCTAGTATTATTCTTTACATCTTTTTTTTCTTCTCCATCTAATAGCAGCAAGCCCTCTCTCAGAAACATGGGACTAGAAGGACCCCCAGTCCATCCCTTTGTACAGAGGGAGGACTGAGCCTAGGCACAACTCTGGCAGATACTTGTCTAAATTTGCTCTTTTAACCTCTAGTGAAGAATCCACAACATCAGCCTTGTAGTTTTAAAAAAACTCTCTTTGATGTCTAACCAAGCTTCACGTCAATGTTAGTCAATTATTTTTTGTCCCTTGCCATTGTGTCCATGAGCATGATTGATCACAGTCCCCTTACAGCCTAAGCCTTTATGTGCAGTGCTGTACCTTGTTTTTTCGTTTCTTCACTAACCACCCCATCCTTTCATGCTTGCCTCAAGGATCATGTTTCTGATCCTCTTTTCACCCTTTATTGTTCTTCTTTCAACACTGCAACTTGTCAGTATACTTTTAAGTGCAGTACACAAAACTGGAAAAAATATAAAAACTACAAACTATAAAACACCAGCACAAGTGCACCAAAGTAATTACCATAGTCATCATTACTTCTGTTAATGCGTTCTGGAAAATTGAAAAAAGAGAGATTCTGGCAGCATATAAGGAAAGACGTTTTAATGATGAAGACAGTCAAGTTTTGGAACAGGTTGACCAGAGAGGCTGTGCGGTCTCCATGCGTGGAGGTTTTCATGGTGAACCGGTGTAAGGTCCAGAGCAACATGGTCTGACCTCCTAGGTGACTTTGCTTCAAGCAGGAAGTTGTACTAGAGACCTCCTGAGGTCCAGCTTGAATTACCTTATGGTCCTGTGAAAATAATTGCTTCCCTGTCAGTAGTGTACCATTGCTGATCCATATTCTATTTGCGATGTACTATAATACTCAGGTCCTTTTCTAACCTGCCCTATTAGTTCGTATGTTATAGGTGTGCATTTAATTTCTCCTTTCCAAATGCAGTGCCTGTTCCTCTTGCCATCGCTCCCAAAGAGCTCCCCTCTGCCATTTCCTAAGTTTGCTGACTTTTGCTTTTTCTGAGGTCCACTGATCATTCTGTTGCTACTGCATCTTCTCCTTGTAAGAATCACTCACCAGTTTTTAAGAGCTTTCTCGCATACTGCGGAGCAACTGCTTTTGGCACCACGTTACTTGTGACGTGCAAGCCACGTTACTTGCAAGCCTTTTGCTAAATAAGCTTAGTGGGTCTGGAGGGGTCTGAAACACAACAATGGAGGGATACTTCAGCTTGGGATGCCCTGTGGAGTTTCCCGAGAAGCAGTAATACCTTCACAGGTAGGTAGGGGCTGCGGGCTCAGTGACCCGGTCTTGAAGGCGACAACTTGAATTCCAGTCTCAAATTGATCTTCATGTTCCATTCTCTTCAAATTACACACATCCTTTGAGATTTCCAAATACCAGTCTGTGATTTTTACCCCACAAAATCAAACATTCAAGAAGATGAGCAAATGTAAATATAGAATGAAATGAAACTGTTGGGTAAGTGACTCTGAACATGCCTTACCTTAAAATGCTATAATACCTGTAACATTAATTCAGGTGTTCATTTTTTCAGGACAAACTCTTAAGGAAGCTTTGAATAGAACCTCCTCACCTGGGAAAAGGCAGATATCACCACCTGCCAAGAGGGATTTTTCAGCTTTCAGAGACAGTGATCTGCAAGAAACTGTTCTGCTTTGGAGCATTTGTGATTAAGAACCCTAAACCTTGATTTGTCTACAGGCAAAGAAATTAAAGTTTTTTTCCCTGAAACAAGGATAACCTTTAGGGATATTTGTTCTGTAGTCAATATTCATGGCAAGCCAAACAAAATAAAGTTCTTTCTTGATTACTAGGAGCAAGCAGAGATTTACTACCTGTGTTTAGCATTCTACTTGTTCAGAGTGAATAATACTAAGTAATTAAGTACTTGTATACATTCCTGCAGGACCAGGAGCTATATTTGTTTTAATTCTTTATGTTACACACTTTGTACAAATAACAGTTATATTATCCAGATAGAGAAGTAATGGTTCTTCAGCAAGATTTTATTTTTGCTGAGAAATGTTATTTTTTGCATATTTCTCAATTTGACTTTAATTCATACTATCAATTACAAAATATGCAAAATACTTCAGTGAAAGATACTACCCAGATGAATTCCAAACAGGATCCCAAGCAAGAAGGATATGCTGCTGAATGTCTTCACAGCAGCTGGAATGGGGCTATGTTTTGGATTTGTGCTGGAAACAGTGTTGATAACACAGGGATGTTTTAGTTACTGCTGAGCAGTGCTTACACAGAGTCAAGGCCTTTTCTACTCCTCACCCCACCCCACCAGCGAGGAGGCTGGGGGTGCACAAGAAGTTGGAAGGGGACACAGCCGGGACAGCTGACCCCCACTGACCAAAGGGATATTCCACACCATAGGATGTCATGCTCAGCACATAAAGCTGGGGGAAGAAGAAGGAAGGGGGGGACATTCAGAGTGATGGCGTTTGTCTTCCCAAGTCACCGTGATGTGTGATGGAGCCCTGCTTTCCTGGAGGTGGCTGAACACCTGCCTGCCGATGGGAAGGAGTGAATGAATTCCTTGTTTTGCTTTGCTTGCATGCGCAGCTTTGGCTTTACCTATTAAACTGTCTTTGTCTCAGTCCATGAGACTGGATTTTAACCCATCCGATTCTCCCCCCCATCCCACCAGGGGGGAGTGAATGAGCGGCTGTGTGGGGCTCAGCTGCCTGCCGGGGTTAACCCACAACAGGGATACTGGGAAGAGCATTTGGGGATTGTTTAAGACTTATTGAAGGATGTCTAGGGGAGAAACCAAGGGTGGGGAAAGGAAGGGATCGAGGTGGTTTGGGGAGGAACAAGTGTGGGAAATAGAGGGATAAGGGGATAAAAGGGGTGGTGACATGTAAACATGTTGCTGCTCAGCATGCTTGTCTGGCCATGTCCTGTGCCTGGTCAGCACAGTCTGTCCTGTCTTCTCACTAAAATCCATTTCTAAGCAATTTCCTGGGTGAGGGACACTCTACTTTGCGTGCAGATGTGGGCATGGGTGTCTGAGTGCCAGCAACTGGAGCAGGGACCATGGTCACAGGGGCCCATCCGTCCATGGTGCCAGCGACTGGCACGAGTGCAGGTGTGCGAGCAGGTATGTGAGCACTAGCAAAGATCACGCTGGATTAGGCGGCAAGCAGGGGTGGCATGGGAGCTGGGGGTGCGTGCGTCTCTGAGTGAGTCCACAGAAGAAGGTGGCTACTGGAGGGTCCAAGCCAGACCATGGGGGATGGAGTCAACTGAGAGACCCGTTTGCACCTGTATGTGTGTGTGTCTGTGTGAGACAACTGGAGACAAGAGGATCCAGGTGACACTTACTGGGGGATCCATACTGTGCTTATGTCTGTGAATGGGGCTGCAGGCACTGGGGGCTTGTGTGCACAAGTGCTAGCAACTGTGGAAACTGAGGATCCAGGACCAGTTAGTGAAGGTCTCAGTCAGTTACTGGAGCAATCCATATTTTGTTTATATGTGTAGGTATGTTTCCCACCAACTGACCTTCATCCTGATGAGCCAGAGAAGGGAACAGGATGAGGCCATCGGTGTGGCTTGTGTTTGTGTGAGTAGTGCGTTTTCTGTCTGTGTTCATCAGCTATGTATATTGTATATGTGTATTGTATACACATGTCTGTGTGTGTGCCTATTGGGACTACACACCATACTCAGCCCTGCTCCTGGTTGGACCTGGGAGGGTGGAGCTGCGATAGTTTCACCTCTGTTGGACTACCAGATGTGTCCTCTCCATTACAAGGTTTTGACATTGTATGAACATTGCTTTCATCTAATTGCAACCAAAGAGTTTTTAATTGCTTTGACTGGGAGAGAGTTTGGCTTCTCATTCCAATTCAGAAGAACAAGAATCCCAAATATGGAATTTTTAATGGGGAAAAATAATTCCTCATCACTTTTATCTCTGAGAGGCTCTGGCAGTTCCAGAAAGGGTAAACAAATTACTAGCAATTTTGCATTTGTATATGCTTATTAGGCCGTACTTGAAATCAAAAAGAACTGCCATAGATTGAATGTGCAAACAACCCCATGGTACAGTTATGAAGTACTGGCATCCACATATCTGATCATTTCAAAAGACCCAGGATGACCTGAGGATAATATCCTCATTTTACCTCAATCAGTTATGCTGCAATTGAAATTTTGTTGTCCTAGTTCCACTGCAATTAAAACCCTGCTCATTAGTCCCAGTGAAAATTTCTCCTCTTACAATGCCCTGTCGTGAATGAGTGGTTTAGAGGCCGCTTAAAGAATCACCATCAAAGGTATTAGCAGAAAGTTATTTTAATAATAGAGATTTATAAAGGTACGACCTAACAGAATTCGATGGCAAGGTTCAGTCTATTACTTATTACATGGATGAAACATATAAAGGAAAATCATCTAAGGGTTTTTATCTCAGGGACTACATGTGTTTAGCAGCAGTCTAGGGTTCATTCACAGTTTAGCAACACTTAATTATCAACTAATCATTAACAAACTTTAGTAGCACTTAATCATTAACTAATTCAATATTTACAAAGTGAGTTAGTAAGTCCTCTACAATCACAACTTAATTACAGATTATGCTTACTATCAGTTCACACACAGAGAGAAATATATATATATATATAAAAAAAAAATATAGACGGTACTTGTTAAAAATCCGCCTCGATTTCAGTGAAGAAATATTCATTTTGAATGTCTAGGCATTCCCTCTCAACGGGCGAAGGGTTGAGCTTCACAGGGGGCTCAGCCCAGGACCCGACGATCCTCCGAATATCGCAGACCCGAGAGGTCGCGAGCTCTGAGAGGCTCCCACTCAGAGGGAGATGCTGGTGCAGCCGCTGCGGTCCAGGAGAGCTCACAGGGCCTCACTTAGGACCACCGATTGTAGGTTTGCAAGATGGTTGGCTTTAGTCATCCGTAAATTTCCATCCTGGCCACAATCCCAGGTGGCAATTACTAAAAAATTCTCAAGGTTTCGGTGCTGTTCTGCTGGACACCTGGGCCAGGCAGCAGGAGGATGTTCCCAGCTCAGCCATGCAGAGTTCCTGATACGGTCAAGGAGCGCTCAGCCGCCGGACTCAGTACACCAAGGCCGAGGTTTCATGGGAATTTCTGAGATCAACAAGTGGCCCAGATCAACAAGTGGCCCAGGGAAGAAAGCAGGGGTGTGAATGCACCACCACACACCCCTTGTGAACTATAATAAATGAGGAGCAGACTGCTCTGATATTGTATTTCTGTTGAATGGGGACCGATACACACTGGGATGCCCAATATCCTCCGGCTGCTGCTGGAGCTGGAGGATCAGGCCACCGTGAACACAAGCAGCAGTTTAGGACAAGAAGTGTCTAATGTCCTATCCAGCTGGAATTGTAGGGCAGAATTTAGACAGGCAGAATTTGACCATCCAAACTGGTATCAGAGTGGACCAGTAAGAAAAAAACAGCCATTTTTTTCCCAGGGAAGATCTGGAGAGATCTAAAAAGCTTTTATAAAGACTGCCAAAGAAGTTGGACTTTGCTTCTGCTTGTAGATTTTAGATTTTTCCAAAGACATTTTAGGTTTCTGAGGTACTGCACAGATTTTAAAATGAATGCAGGTGTAAAATACAGTAGTTAAAAATTTTAGTTTACTGTTTAATTCTGCATCTAGAGCTCTGGAAGTCACAGCAGGCTGTCTAAAGAGGCTAATTCAAGAAGATAATAATTGTTTTCTTAACTAAAATAAAATGTGTCACAAATCAGATCTCTACAACCTGATAATTGATAAGCTCTGCGATATGCTTAAATTTAACTTGGAAAGTTCAATGTTGACCAAAATTAATCCTCAAATTCAAAAAATGAAAGATAAGTATTAATACAAAATATTGTTCTTGCTTAACTCCATGTCCACACATGATCTTTTAAAGTAGGTCAATATTATCTTAATTGATATTTTTTGATCGAACATAATAGTAAAGTTGTCTTTAACACTACAAACTGAGATCTAAACCAAGGCTTTGAAATACTTATGAGTAAATCTGACATAATGCCTGCACATAGTTTTTGTTGATTTCTCAGTACTTCGCTGATCATTCCTGACTTCGGTTGAGCTGCCAAGAAATTGCCAGAGCTTCAGGATACAGCAATGCCTGTAGTGTGATAACCTTACATGAAAGCAGGGGAATTTCCTGAGGCACAGCTCGCTGGTCCTTCTCTTCTAAACAAGAAACATCAAATATATCCGAGTTTCTTCACCTTTACGCTGGAGCTTACACTGTGCCCTCCAGCCAGAGCTCGCTCTCTGTCTCTCCCAGCTGATTCCTGCAGCGACCATTGCTTTCCTCCTACTGCCCCCAAAGCAGTTTGGCTGGTGGAGAGGAAGGATCCTGCAATGTAAATCTGACCAGTTTGACAACTGAAATTGTTAATCAACATCTTGAAAAGGCGACAGTGGTCCATTATGGCTCTCTGCACCAAAACCAAAATAAATAGACAGTGAATTGTGAACACCCTCCAGGATTATATAGGTCTTTTTACACTGTACGTAAGTAATAATGTAGGAAGGGAGAGAGAAATTAAAAGTGCCACAAAAAGGAGGAAATTACTTTTTCACATTTCTGCTGCTGATTGTTCCTTCCCATCCCCAGCAGGTACTGTGGGTGCTATTCAGCGCATGTTTCTCACTTGGCAGTCTTGTGGCTTCAGAGTCTGCGGGTCAGCCATCAAGCAGAAAGCACTGTTCTCCATTTATACCACCAGCTTTACCGGTGTACTTAGGCATGTGTTATGTAGTACCTTCCTCTGGGACTGCCTTTCAATACTCAGACAAGCCAGGTTGTTTGCTGTTTGTCACCGAGATGATCTTTTTTTGCACTGGTCTGAAGAGCAACCACCTTCCACCCCACTCCATTGCCTGGACACAGGAGGGAGCTCCAGGGAGAAGTCTTGCTTGTGTAAGTGCTCAGTTCCCTTAGATAAACTACCTTTGCTTAATGCATGCAAGAAGGACGTCACTTCAACCTTCATTCTGCTTTTCTCCCTCCTCCCCCATCTCAGATTAAGCCACCCATACATACCCATAATAGAATTAATGAAGCCAAGAGCATTCAGAGACCTTAACGGCCAGCGTCACTCATCACACCCCTCTGCTTGCTCATCCACTAGGAATCTCTAATGTACTTCTCTCCATGCATCATCACTCACACTGAAGGGTCCCTAATTGAGTTCCTAATTGAGAAGAGACAGTCTCAGTGGTTGCTAAGGAAAAATGATGGAAGAGATTACCAATAACAAGCAACACATGATAGTACTCGTTACCTCCCTGAATATCTTGATGTACGTTGATGTGACTAGTGTCCTCATTTCAGGTTTCTCTAAGCCTGACCTGGACACACTGCTTGGCCAGGATAATGACAAATGTCGCACAGGAAGACACACAGAGTAGATGCAGTCAGAGGGACCATTTTGACATCTGGGTGCTAGGGCACAGAGGCCACACAGGTTGCTTTCTGCTATTTAACAACTGCTCTGCAGCCAGGCAGCCACTGCAATTTCTCTCTTCTTTTTAATAAATATATTTCTTTACTTAGTAACTATACATTTAGTCTCCTCAAGAAAGGGCAGTCATTTCTAAAAGGACTTTGGGCATAGCAACTGGATACATTTCCTTTAAAATATTTTTCACTTACAGTGAAACTGAGCTCCGTTCTCTTATACTGTACCAACAGTTGTCTGAACTCTGTGTTCAACCCACTATGCATCTATATATTGTAAAGTGTGGCAGATTATTTTCCATCACCAGTGGAACATGAAGGGTGTTGTTTTATTAAGCAATCTATTCTTCATTCTGTAAGCCATGGCTTATTAGCAGAAGCAAGCGTAGCACATATGACTGACAGTGGTGAAAGCATTAGTTGAAATCGGATTGACCCTGAGTTTACTTTTAACTGGGTTTAGTTTAACAAAGACAGATAGTTTGAGCTTGACTTGGGGAAAAAAAAATAAAAGAATGACACTGATTGGAAACTGCAAGAAAACAAAAGCAAGTTTTGTTGAAAGTCCCTTGTTTGTCCTCAGTTTGTCCTCACACGTTTTGTGGGATAGATGCAGGAGAACAGAATGCAGGTAAAAGTCTGGGAAGGGTCAGGCTGAGATTCACAGAATCAGAAGAATGAGAAACAGAAAGAAGATGCAGTATCAAAGTATGGACTTGAAAGTTATAAGTATAAGCTGAGATCCCAAATGAGGTAGTACCCACTTATCAATAATGACTCATGGAAAAAAGGTTACATAAGGAATTATGCACTCTTTCCTCACCTGTTCTAGAAGAAGCAAAGAGCTGACAATATTTAATGATAGGCCTTAAGATATAGAAGGATTTTCTGTTTCTTCAAGGTACTATGTAAGGCCATGCAAAGCCTACATGCAGATCTGTGCTTAGTACCTGAAACACAGCCTGGTTGGTGTGTTAAAGCTAACAAAGCAGAGCATCTTGTCCTGTCGCTGCAGCCAGCTACTTCATCTTCAGGCTAGGTTTCACCTGGAGAGAAGAAGATTCAGTCATGTCTCAAGCATTAAAAAGTCTAGTGGGTAATATAAGGAATGGTCTTCAATTCAGAGAGTGGGCAAAGGTGTTAAATTAAAAGATTAAGATAACTGCAAAAGAAAAGGCTGTAGCAAATCAGTTGACTACCAGGAAAATTACTGTTTAGTAGTGAGCAAAGTGTGCATTTAGCTAGCCCTCAATTAAGGTGGTATAAATACAAAAGGCAGAATGCAACACTTGACAGGAACAATATGGGCAACATTATGATGGGGGTTTGCTACAGGCCACCCGACCAGGAAGACCGAGTGGATGAGGCCCTCTATAGACAGATAGGAGCAGCCTCACGTTCACAAGCTTTGGTCCTCATGGGGGAATTCAACTACCCTAATGCCTGTTGGAGGGACTGGGAGAATGTAGAGCCGCCCACTGTAGGAGAAGATCAGGTTCGAGACCATCTAAGGAACCTGAAGGTGCACAAGTCCATGGGACCTGATGAGATCCATCCGTGGGTCCTGAGGCAACTGGCAGATGAAGTTGCTAAGCCACTTTCCATCATATTTGAGAAGTCGTGGCAGTCTGGTGAAGTTCTCACTGACTGGAAATGGGGAAACGTAACCCCCATTTTTAAAAAGCGAAAAAAGGAAGACCTGGGGAACTACAGGCCAGTCAGTCTCACCTCGGTGGCTGGGAAGATCGTGGAACAGATACTCTTGGAAGCTATGCTAAGGCACATGGAGGACAGGGAAGTGAGTTGAGACAGCCAGCATGGCTTCACCAAGGGCAAGTCCTGCCTGACCAACCTAGTGGCCTTCTATGATGGAGTGACTACATCAGTGGACACAGGAAGGGCTACCGATGTCGTCTATCTGGACCTTGTAAGACCTTTGAGACGGTGCCCCACAATATCCTTCTCTCTAAACTGGAGAGGGATGGATTTGATGGGTGGACTGTCCAGTGAATGAGGAATTGGTTGGATGATTGCATCCAGAGGGTAGTAGTCAACAGCTCAATGTCCAGATGGAGATTGGTGACAAGTGGTATCCCGTAGGGGTCTGTATTAGGACCAGTACTGTTTAATATCTTCGTCAGTGACATAGACAGTGGGATCGAGTGCACTCGACAAGTTTGCAGACTACACCAAGCCGAGTGGTGCAGTTGACACGCCTGAGGGACAGAATGCCATCAGAGGCACCTGGACAAGCTCGAGAAGTGGGCCTGTGTGAACCTCATGAGGTTCAACAAGGCCAAGGACAAGGTCCAGCACCTGGGTCAGGGCAACCCCCGGTATCAATACAGGCTGGGAGATGAAGGGATTGAGAGCAGCCCTGCTGAGAAGGACTTGGGGCTACTGGTGGACCAAAAGCTAGACATGAGCCAGCAATGTGAGCTCGCAGCCCAGAAGGCCAACTGTATCCTGGGCTACATCAAAAGAAGCGTGGCCAGAAGGTCGAGGGAGGTGATTCTGCCCCTCTATTCTGCTCTGGTGAGACCCCACCTGGAGTACTGCATCCAGCTCTGGAGCCCTCAGCACAAGAAAGACATGGACCTGTTGGAGCAGGTCCAGAGGAGGGCCACAAAAATGATCAGGGGGATGGAATGTCTCTCCTGTGAAGAAAGGCTGAGAGAGTTGAGGTTATTCAGCCTGGAGAAGAGAAGGCCCCGAGGAGACCTTATTGCAGCCTTTCAGTACTTGAAGGGGGCTTATAAGAAAGATGGGGACAGACTTTTTAGCAGGGCCTGTTGTGACAGGACAAAGGGGAATGGTTTTAAACTAAAAGAGGGTAGATTTAAGCTAGACGTAAGGAAGAAATTTTTTGTGGTGAGAGTGGTGGAACACTGGACCAGGTTGTCCAGAGAGGTGGCAGATGCCCCATCCCTGGGGGCATTCAAGGTCAGAGTGTGCTCTGAGCAACCTGATCTAGTTGAAGATGTCCCTGCCCATAGCAGGGGGGTTGGACTAGCTGACCTTTAAAAGTCCCTTCCAATCCAAACTATTCTATGATTCTATGAAATTAATTTCATTTTTTACCAATCAAATCAGAGTAGGATAATGAGAAATAAGAAAAAATCTTAAAACACCTTCCCCCCACCCCTCCGTTCTTCCCAGGCTCAGCTTCACTCCCAATTTCTCTACCTCCTCCCCCCGAGTGGCGCAAGGGGACGGGGAATGGAAGTTGTGGTCAGTCCATCACATGTTGTCTCTGCTGTTCCTTCCATCTCACACTCTTCCCCTGCTCCAGCGTGCGGTCCCACCCAAAGGAGACAGTCCACCATGAACTTCTCCAACACGGGTCCCATCCGTGGGCTGCAGTTCTTCATGAACTGCTCCAGCATGGGTCTTTTCCCACAGGATGCAGTCCTTCAGGAACAGACTGCTCCATTGTGGATCCCCTGTGGGACCACAGGTCCTGACAGAAGACCTGCTCCAGCATGGACTCCTCTCTCCATGGAGTCACAGGTCCTACCAAAAGCCTACTCCAGCACGGTCTCTCCACAGGGTCTGTGGTGGTGCATTGCCCCCTACCCCTTCTCCTGGGCCGCTTGTTGATCTGAGCTGCTTGTTGATCTCAGAAATTCCTGTGAAACCTTGGCCTTGGTGTACTGAGTCTGGCGGTTAAGCGCTCCTTGACCGTATCAGAAACTCTGCATAGCTGAGGCTGGGAACGTGCTTCTGCTGCCTGACCTAGGTGTCATCCCCTGATGCCTTTATCTGAGTCGTAGCTCAAGTGGAACAATAGTGAAACCTTGAGAATTTTAGTAACTACCACCTTGGACTGTGGCCAGGATGAAAATTTACAGATGACTAAAGCCAACCATCTTGCAAACCTATAATCAGTGGTCCTAAGTGAGACCCTTTGAGCTCTTCTGGACCGCAGTGGGCTGCGCCCAGCATCTCCCTCTGAGTGGGATGCGTCTCAGAGCTCGCGACCTCTCAAGTTTGCGATATTTGGAGGACCATCACCAACTGACACGGGACCTGGGCTGAAACACTCCTCAGCTGAAACACTCCTTGAGGCTCAACTCTTCGCCCGTTGAGAAATGGCAAGACATTTGATGTGAATATTTCACTGAACTCAAGGGGAATTTTTAACAGGTATACCTTTTGTACAGTATACCTTTGTGTGTGTGTGTGAGTACTAATAGTAAGCATAATCTGTAATTAAGTTACTATTGTGATTGTACTTACTAACTTACTTTGTAAATGTTAAATTAGTTAATGATTAAGTGCTGCTAAAATGTTGTGATTCACCTTAAAACTGTGAATGAACCTTAGACTGCTGCTAAACACATATAATCACTTAGACATAAACCATTGACCAAGTCTGAGACTAGGGGTAAATCCAGCCGGGCCTTCTCCGAACCTTGTGACTCAACGTGAGGATCTCCCTTACTCTTTTCATCCTCGGTCTCTGTTCAAATCATTCTAGCTCAATTATAAAACAATTTTCCTTTGTATACTTCATGTAGTAAGTGATAGAGTGAACCTTGCCATCGAACTCTGTTAAGACACGTTTTTATAAATCTCTATTAAAATCACTTTCTGCTAACACCTTTGCCGGTGATTCCTTAAGCAGCCTCTAAACCACTCATTCACGACAGGATCACAGCCTCCTTCGGGCACATCCACCTACCCCGGTGTGGGTTCCTCCACAGGCTGCAGGTAGATATCTGGTCCACCATGGACTTCCCTGGGCTGCAGGGGGACAGCCTGCCTCACCATGCTCTTCACCATGGGCTGCAAGGGAATCTCTGCTCCGGCACCTGAAGCACTTCCTTCCCCTCCTTCTCCACTGACCTTGGTGTCTGCAAAGTTGTTTCTCTGACATATTCTCACTCCTCTCTCTTCCGACTGCTGTTGTGCAGCAGTTTTTTCGTCTTCTTAAATATGTTATCACAGAGGTGCTACCACCATGGCTGATGGGCTCGACCTTGGCCACTGGCAGGTCTATCCTGGAGCCGGCTGGCATTGGCTCTGTCAGACATGGGGGAAGCTTCTGGCATCTTCTCACAGAAGCCATCCCTGCAGCCCCCTGCTACCAAAACCTTGCCATGCAAACCCAATACACTTTGATTTTTCTTTTCTCCTCTCCTCTCCTCTCCTCTCCTCTCCTCTCCTCTCCTCTCCTCTCCTCTCCTCTCCTCTCCTCTCCTCTCCTCTCCTCTCCTCTCCTCTCCTCTCCTCTCCTCTCATCTCCTCTCCTCTTCTCTCCTCTCCTCTCCTCTCCTCTCCTCTCCTCTCCTCTCCTCTCCTCTCCTCTCCTCTTCTCTCCTCTCCTCTCCTCTCCTCTCCTTTCCTTTTCCTTTCCTTTTCCTTTCCTTTCCTTTTCCTTTCCTTTCCTTTTCCTTTCCTTTCCTTTTCCTTTCCTTTCCTTTCCTTTCCTTTTCCTTTCTTTTCTTTTCCTTTCCTTTCCTTTTCCTTTCTTTCCTTTTCCTTTCTTTTCTTTCTTGTAGCAGTAGGCCATACCTTAACCAAACTATTGGTTTGATTGACAGTAGTTTTAGGAAAAAAAGTGCATTCAGCCAACTTGGAAAAGCAAAGCTATATGAGGCATTTCCAGGAGATGGTGCTATTCTCAAGGCTTTTGCAGCTTCTCAGGGAACAGGCTCAGAGGACCGCCTGCCTTTGCTTGGTAAGTTCCAGGTTTGCATCATTTATAATTATAATAACCACCAATTTGATTGGGTTCCTGAATTGCAAGACTGCATGTTGAAGGGCCTGCACTGCCGAAGTCCCCCAAAGAGATGCCCTGTGCCATCAGCCTGCAGAGGTGCCTGCTTGGGGTGGAAGAGACCTCCTGCACCCACAAGGAGGGAATCGCTTCTGAGTCTCCGCCAGAAAGGGAGACTTAAGGGAATGAGCCTCTGGGGTTTTGTTCTTTGCTTTTCTTCTCCAGAATCAAAACCTCGTGCCTTATTCTAAACAAGAAATTTAAGCCCAGATCCATAATGGGAGTAGGACACAGTCTCACAGCACCAAAGCTATAACTACTCACCTCTGCAGAGAAATCCTCAGTTCCCAAATAAATGCCTGTGGGAACTGACAGGCTTCTGTCTGCAAAGGACAACAGGCAGCGTGTTGGGCAGGGAGCTGCTGAAAATAGCCTGAAAAGGCGATGCCATCCAAAAGAGTGCATCGCAAAACTTTGCCTTCAGCCTTCACTGTTTACGCTGTGCTATGGGTCACTCCTGCGCCTCCAACACAGTTCCTGGGACCAGGATGCCCTTCCTTTCAATGCCAAATGGTTACTGCTCAGATGAGTTACAGGCTGCAGAAGACTCAGCTCCTATTCTTGCTTTTGCCTGAGGAGACTAAACCACACATCTCTCCATAAAGTGTTCTAGACACCTACTACAGGCTGTTTTTCAGGAGAGAAGCTGGTTTTGTATTCCATTTTAAATCAAGCAACAATTGTGACAAAGGCTAAAACTGAAGGTTAGGGAAATCAGCTGGAAATTAGAGACTGGGTTATTAAAACTGCACAGGTAGGCTTTGGAGCACGGATGCCCATTCCCAGAGAAGATCCCAAACCACCTGGCTGTAGTGCTGCTTCTGCTCTCAGCCTACATCACTCTCCATCTTATTTATTTTTTGCCAACAGCATGGCTTCATGTGGAACATTTTCCCCAACTTGTGCTTCAAGCCAAAGAACCTGTGGCTTCGTGGTTAGAGCAAAGCTGCCAGGCACATGTGGGAACTTAGACCAAACCTCCCACCTCAAGCCGTGAAGAAGACAAAGGTGTTGCCTCACCTGTTGCTCCAGCAGGAAGAACCTGCATTTTATGTGGAAGTCAATCATAGAAGCATAGAATCATTAAGGTTGGAAAAGACCTCTAAGATCATCGAGTCCAACCATCAACCCAACACACCATGCCCACTACACCATGTCCCTAAGCGCCTCATCTACACGTCTTTTAAATACTTCCAGGGATGGGGACTCAATGCAGCAGGTGTCTCTGGGCACAGGAGAGAAATGGTCCTTAAAAGGCTGGGTGAGGAAACAGCAGGTTTGTGAATCCCGACAGGCTTGAGTTGCAAGCTGATCTGTGCAGCAGCAGGAACTGACCTGAGAGCCTCTAAATGTGCCTGGGAGAAGTCCTTCAGGCATCAGAGGAACTTGAATGTCAAAATCTTAGCTGCTGGCAGGCTCGGACAGCAGACAAGGGGGCAGCTAGACTTTGGAAGGCACCCCCTAAACCTTCTGATCTCTCTGAGACTTGGTCTTTCAGCTGTAAAAAGGGGAGTAATGTTTATCTTAGGGTGTTGCAAGACATGCTTGAATAATGTACGGTCCTACCAAAGTCACTGAACTGCTCAAGTAAATGAGGTGGCAGGATCGGCTCCAATTCTAGGTTTGGTGGGGAATAGAGCCCCAGGACTTTCTTTTGCCAGCAGTATTCAGGCTCTGAAGGATGGACTGCATGTAGTTTCACAACCCTTAGTTTTGTTTAAAGAAAACTATCATTTTTAATGCCACAACTATCAAACACGGATAGCTTTTTTTTTACAAAAAGTCACCTTTAAGACAGGTTAAATCATCATTTTTGGCCAAGGAGATTTCACCAGGCCCAAGTGTTAGAACTTTTGCAATATGCACATGTAGTTCATGGCTGAGCATTTTTGGAGGAGATAAACAAATGGATGGTCTGGTGTTCTCATGGTCACTTCTTTGTTATATTCATTACATTTTTTGCTGCTGTTTGTTTTATATATGTAACAGAGATTCTTGGCTCTGTTCCCCTAATTAAAAAAATGCACTTAAGAGTTAAACATGTTTTAATTTAGGTACGTTGTATTTTGTCTTCTTCGGTTCCTTGGTAGACAGGTCCTTCTCGACTGTTTTTGGCACTAGTTTAGAAAAGCCTCTTTACTCTGGAAGAATACTTAAGCATATGCTTCATTTTTAAAATGTACTTGAGGTTAAAACAGTTGTGGTTAAACACTTCCCTGATTATTTCAACTAAAGAATTGGGGTCTTTAGTTGGTTTATGTTTTACTTACCAAGAAAGGTCTTGTCTGCAAAAAACTGCCTTGTCTGCAACAAGAAGCTATAAACAGTGAATTAGTGAATCAATGTGATTTTAGACCAGGAAGCTGCACTGAATTACATTTTTCAGCTTTTGGAAAATTGCATTAAGCTCTGCAAATGAGCCATTGGGGATACAAGAGTGGATCATAAAAATCCATTATGAATATATTAGTTGTATTGGGTTTTAGTGTCGTAAAAAAATAGTTTCAGTGCTTGGTTGAAGACTTACTGAAAAAAAGAATACAGAAGCATCTGTTATTCTGTTCTATTGCTTCTTACACCATGTGTGGATGTGCAAACAAAATAAGAGATTGTTTTGTGTAATTTGTTCAATATGCTTAAATTCATCTATGTAGTCGCTCCATTGACTTAAAAATAAGGACTGCATTTGGCTCTGTATCAACAACAGAGCAGTGGATAAATGAGCAAAGCTTTTGGGTTGTTTTCTGTGCCATTATGGGGAAATTAAAGAACAAATGAGTTTGTTGTTTATTATTGATGTGGCTAGCAGATGGAAAACATTATAGCCACCCTGCATGAAGTTCATTTTTGGTACTAAGAAGTAATAACAAAAAATTAACTAGTGTCTCTATCAAAGAACCTACTGCAAAAATGGGAACTGTATGAAAAAAACATTTGCAGCAGACATCTGTTAAATATTATATGTAACATTCATATGCAAGCACTGCAGCTTCAGTATTGCAATGTACATACTAAAGGGAACAACTGCACCTGCACAAACTTCTCGGGACCCTCTGCACTCAGTCAGCGTGGAGGTACTGGAAAGACACGGTGCCTGCCCACATTGTGGCCCCCATCTCTCCCCTCCTGACTGGGCATTTCATGCCAATTTACACCAATTTACATATTTGTCTAATAAGTAAATAGGACTTCCATTAAAATAAACAGGACTTCCACTGATGTGGAAGATCTTGAGGCACCTCCTTTTTTATGCCAGGTACTATCCTTTAGGCTAGAACCTCTTTGCAAAACTGTCCCTATTTTCAGTGAAGTTCCACAGAGATTCAGGTGCAAGCTCCATTGAAGGTGAATATGATTAAATTCCTTTGAAAATTTCAGCTAAGACTTTTCCACTAACAGTGGAAATATTTTTACGAGCTGCAGATTTACGTACAAGAAAATATAATGTGTGTATGACACATTTATTTGCAAGCTATACAAAAAAGCTCCATTCAAGAAATCCAGCTATACTATCATCACTACTCCCCCAACCCTACTGTAATCTGAATACTTGTGCATCTGAATGAAACCAGGGCCAGCCCCACTTTCACAAAATCTGTATTTTTAATGGTTAATAATTATTGTGTCCTGACAGCATCCTGCTTATTAGCTCCTTATGTCAGGGTTTGCACATAAAGACTCAAAGCCAGACCCAGAAATACTGAGTGGCTAAATAACAGCAAAATATAACAGAAACAAGAAGTTTCAGTTGGAATGAGTCATCTAGTCCAAGCCCTGCCCAAAGCACGTCCAAGCAGATCAAGTTTTGAATATCTCCAAGGATAGAGACTAAAGCCTCTTTTGGCAACCTGTTACTGCCCTTGACCACCCTCGTGGTGAAGATTTTTTTGTTATACCTAATAAGGATTTCCTATATCTAACTTGTGTCCATTGCCTCTTGTCCTGTCACTGTGCACCTCCAAGAAAAATCTGTCTCTGTCTTCGCCATAGTGTCCCATTGGGTAGCTGAAGAGAGGAAAAAGGTGTCCTCTTTGTCTGCTCTTCTTCAGGCTGAACAGATCTAAATGTCTCACCCCCTCCTCATATGCCACATGCTCCAACCCCAGGCAAATAAGTAAAAACTGCAACTATTTCCATTTTCCATCTTTGCTCTGTTTGCTCCCTCCGCTGTGCTGCCGGCTAGATTCTTCATACGCCTTCGCATACCAAACACTTTTCTGCCTTTCCACCTACACGCTCTCATTCCCCAAAGCACAGCTTACTCTAATCAAAGCAGTTAAGGAGAAAAACAAGCACACCTTCCTCCTCTTGTACCAGATTTTGGTCACAGACTAACCTACCCGATGTAGAGCCACCATGCCAACGTGTGGGACCAGCGTGAGTCCAGTGCTGAGTCTGAGCTAACAGGTCCTTTCATGGCCTGGAAGGAGGTACACTCCCAAGGGACTCAAAGTCCAGTCAGTCTTCCTCGGCACAGGTCAATCCTCACCAAGGTGGAGCCACCTCTGCCCCGAATCGTCCTGCTCCATGGGCATGGACACCAATACTCCTCTGTGCTGGCCAGCAGTTGAATGCAATGCGATGCCAGGAGGCGAAGGCTTCATGAAAAACACTAAATACTGTCAGGCTTGCATCAAAACGCTGAGGTTTGGCAACATTGACTGTGCTTGAAGCTTCTGTCGTGGTTTAATCTGGCAGGCAGCCAAATACCACACAGCCACTCACTCACTCCCCCCGCCCCCCCAGTGGGGCGGGGAGAGAATCGGAAGGGTAAGAGTGAGAATGGGGATCAGGGAATCTCGGTTGGTGCGATATTGTCGCCGGTGCACTGTTGTGGTAGCGATTGGTACCTGCTGTTCTTCAACCTTCAGCAACCCCACAACAGAAGGGTCCTCTGAGAGACCAGGCAAGGTGGACAGCTGTTTAATTTCCTCCGTCTCCAGGGCAGCTATACCAAAAGCCCACCGGTACCCTTTTGGGTCCTTGAAATGCCCTCTCCTGAGGTAGCCTATGCCAAGGATGCATGGAGCCCCTGGGCCAGTCACAATGGGGTGCTTCTGCCACTCATTCCCGGTTAGACTCACTTCGGCCTCCAATACAGTTAACTCTTGGGATCCCCCTGTGTCCTGCTTCCGGCTGGGACAGAGTTAACTTTCTTCCCAGTAGCTTAGGGGGTGTGCTGTGTTTTGGGTTCAGTGTGAAAGGAGCGTTGATGGCCCATTGATGCTTTGGCTGTTGCTGGGTGATGCTTGCACTGGGGAGAGGGGAGCACAGCCGGGGTGGTGGACCCAGCTGGCCAATGGGGTATTCTATACCATGTGACATCATGCTCAGTATAAAAACCAGGCGTGGGGGGGGGCTTGCCCCCCGTTCGTGACACACGGTCGGCGGTCGGTGAGCAGTTGCATTGTGCATCGCCTGCTTTGTGTATTCTGTTATTGTTGTTGTTCTCATTGTTATTATTACTGTTCTACTTTGTTTTATTTCAATTATTAAACTGTTTTTATCTCAACCCAGGAGTTTTCCTACTTGTGCCCTCCCGATTCTCTCCCCCAGCCCACTGTAGGGGGGGGTGTGTGTGAGCGAGCGGCTGCGTGGGGTTTATTTGCTGGCTGGGGTTAAACCACGACACCCTGTCACTCCAGAAATACAAATGGGTTCTGCCCCTTTATAGCCTGATGGCATCAGGGTACACTGTGCACTGGTGTCTACAAGAGCGTTATACTCCTGTGGCTCTGATGTGCCAGTCCATCGAATCCACACAGTCCAGTAAACCCGGTTGTCCCTTTCCTCCACCTCGCCGGAGGCAGGGCCCCTCTAGTCTATACTATGACTACTAGGTCATAGTATCCATTTCTCACTTCTTGCAAATGCGAGTTAAGAATTCCTTCGTTACAATCCAAAGTAAGATCAGCCCTTCTACTCTGTCTGGGGAACTGTTCACTGGAAACTGGACCGTTGTGAGACAGGTTTTTCCTGAAAACTGGAGCAACATTTTTCCTGGGGAACCCCCTTGTGTGATCATTTTTCCTTGCAACTCACGTACACGTGCCTCTAGCGTCAAGGTAGGTTTTCCATCCCACTGCCTCATGTCCTCTCTGTGGTCACGCAGGTAAAACCACAGGGTGCCCCGTGGTGTGTACTTTCTGTATCCTCTCTCTTGAGCAGAAGAACACTGACTCCTAGTGGCTGAGATACTGGTCCATATAGGTGGAGAATAGGACCTATCGTCTTTGAGTTGCTGGACCTCCCGGGACAGTTTCTCCACAGCTGAGACAAGGGAGGAGGAGACAGTTTCTTCGTATTCCTGGAAATTGCTAACCACGTCATCTACCGTTGGTGCTTCTTCCTCTTTCCAGCACAGTACTGCCAACGAACTGCTATATGACACTGGTGCGCTCCATACTAATTTCCGCCACATGGGTCGCGTGCACTGGACTTCATCTGGATCTTTGGGTGTTTGGTCATTGTCCAGGTCACTATAAACCACCTCTAGCATGCCTGCTTCTCTCAGGTACTGGATACCTCTCTCCATAGTGGTCCATTTGCCTAGGCGATATATAACATCTTCCTTGAAGGGATACCTTTCCTTCACACCTGACAGCAGTCGCCTCCAGAGGCTGAGGACCTGTGTCCCTTTTCCAATTGCTTTGTCAACGCCCCCTTCCCTAGCAAGGGATCCCAGCTGTCTGGCTTCCCTCCCCTCTAATTCCAGGCTACTGGCCCCATTATCCCAGCATCGGAGCAGCAAGGTAACAATGTGCTCGCCTGGACGACGGCTGAAATCTTTCCACATATCTCACAACTCATTCAGGGATAGGGATCGGGTGGTTTCTGTCTCGTTTATGAGTTCTTCCTCTTCCTCCTCCCCTCCTCATGATGACCCTGGTTTTCCATCATCCCTTTCTAAACGACCTGACCTCTGCTTCCAAGATTTCCTCTTCTGTACAGGGGCGACGGATACCAGCAAGGGTTGGTCCTCTGGTTCAGCTGTAGTGCCTGTTGCTGGGGTTTGGGTAGCGGCAGTTCTTGTCATGGGGGTTGGAGTAACTGTAGTGCCTGTTGCTGGGGTTTGGGTAGCGGCAGTTCTTGTCATGGGGGTTGGAGTAACTGTAGTGCCTGTTGCCGGGGTTTGAGTGGCTGCAGTGCCTGTCGCAGGGGTTGGAGAAGCTACGATGACTGTTGCCGGGGTTTGAGTAGCCACAGGAGTTGTCGTGGGGGTTGAAGTAGCCGCAATGCCTGTCGTGGGGGTTTGAGTAGCCACCGTGTCTGTTGCCGGGGTTGATCTCCCACTGCCCGCCGCCCCCCGGACCCGCCGCTCCGCCCGCCCTGACGAGGCACCGCCATTTGCCCTCCCTCTTTTCTTGTGGCTGAGGGTTGATCTCTGGACAGTATTCCTGAATAGTTGTTTAACCCTAAACAAGGCCTGAACCACATTCAGGAGACATAGCAATATGAACATGCTTGTTTGAACATCCCAAGGATATTCAAAATTCTCAGGGAATATTGTGGACGTCTTCATGAAAAGGATAGAAGGAAAAGGAGTTTCTCACAATATGGAAGGGAAGATGAACAAGTGGGAGAAAGTATCCCATCCTGTCTCCCCCTTAAATTCATTCTCCGAGAAGAAAGAAGTGCAATTACTAATAGTTTCTAAGAGGTGGTTCCCGAGGTACAGAAATGACGGCAGTGCCGAGTACAGATACCAGATTAGACTTACAACCAATGATTTTATCATCTTATAAAACAGCAGCAAAATGATAATCTTGGCCCAGTTCCAAATAATGATAAACAGCACAAACGGGAACACATACTGCAAGCAAGATATTACATGACCCAACATTGAGAGCCAGCCCCACAACTTTGACAGCCAATACATCAACATTGTGACCAATCAATATAATGAATGCTTATAAGAATTTTGCCTGAACACACTTTGGTCAGATCTATTGTTATCTCAACCCTTCAAGCCCCACGTTGGGCGCCAAAAAGGACTGTCGTGGTTTAACCTGGCAGGCAGCCAAATACCACGCAGCTGCTCACTCACTCCCCCCGCCCCCCCAGTGGGACAGGGAGAGAATCGGAAGGGTAGGAGTGAGAAAAACTCGTGGGTTGAGATAAAGACAGTTTAATAGAACAGAAAAGGGAAAATAATAATAATAATAATAAATAATGATAGAATATACAAAATGAGTGATGCACAATGCAATTGCTCACCACCTGCGCTGACCGATAACCAAGTAGCGATCGGTACTTCCTGGATCACGCCTACCCTTCATATACTGAGCATGATGTCACATGGTATGGAATACCCCATTAGCCAGCTGGGCTGGCTGTCCTGATTATGTTCCCTCCCATCTTGTGTACCTAGCTCAGTCAGTAGGCACGGGAGCTGTCCTTGGACTAGGAGGGCACTTAGCAACAACTGAAAACATCAGTGTGTTATCAACATTCTCCTCATACTAAATCCAAAACACAGCACTAGGAAGAAATTTAATCCCAGCCGAAACCAGGACAGCTTCTCAGAGCAGAGTTCATGAGACACCTCTACTGCTGGCTCCAAGCTCTGCTCCATAAGCTTAATAGAAGCTGCCCTAACAGACTATTCCTCCCATCAGCTGAAGCTCCAACACAGCATATTTCAAGTCGTGTAAACTATTCCCTGCCTGGAGGAAGTGTATGGATGCTCTCTGGAGGCCAGAACCCCTGCTACACATTTGAAGACACCTCTAAGCATGCTTATGCAGGACAGAAGTAACAAAAAAGTCTTTAAGCAGTGGAGCATTCTTTATTCTTATAATTAACTGATGGAGATAAAACATGCTGAGACAGGAGGGCCACCCTATGCTCCTCTTGGATTCACTCTACAGAGTCTTATAGAAAGACTTGGTCATTCTACACGAGTGATTTGAAATGAGTTTTAATGCATGAACTATATGTCAACAACCATTTCTGTTCCACGGTCACTTTACAGACTTCACACATTATCCCCATCTTTAGCCTGCTGAAGCCAGGCAGAGCCTTGCTCTCACTGCAGTGGCAGGGGGACTAGTCGTACGGATTGGGACCAGTGACACGAGGCTTGCTCATAAAGCTCCTCTTAATCTCATCTCACAAAGTTATTGCAGTCTTCATGCCGCACGTCAGGCAATGCTGCCATCTGTTCAGCTCTGCTGCTCGTGCAAAAGTGGTTTTAAACTAGCAGGTGATGGGGTCTGGGTGCACAAGTTTGGTTTGTCATCAGGATGCAGAGGAGAGGGAGTCGCTCTGTGCCACTCCTGCCCTCTCAAAACGTTGTCTGGTGTACCTCACTCTATCAACAAGTTAAGCAAATTCAGCACAGTGTCAAAATCGCACTAATTGCTTCAATAAAAACTAAATCTGCTTTCTCTAGCTGTTTCCAGTTTTCATTTTTTTTATTTTTCACTGTAAGCTTGTGTGAAAGGGCTCCACAAAGTCTCTGGCACGTTCTTGGAACGTTAAAGCTACACAGATACAATTGCTGGTTATTTCATAAGGCTTTTATCAGGCAGTCAGCTTTTATGCTGGAAAATATTTTAACTGAGTTTTTTAAGTTTGTGTGCATTCTCCGGTGTAAATCAAACTGCAAGCCAGTTTATAATTTCTGATAGGATGACAGAAATAGTAATGGATGTACTGAACTCAGAAGATGAACTAGACACTAGGGGACAGCAGAAATCCTACAATTATGATGCACAATAAATAATATTCAGCTATAATGCAGCTAATAGACATCAAAACCAAATATATTGTGATATCTGCCTGAACTAAGATGTCTCTCAGTTTTCACTGGGGAGCAGCCCATCAAATTTAGTTAGTCAGGTGGTATAACTAAGAATTGTTTAAGATATTGCAATAAAAATGCAATCATGAATGTTACAAATTTTTTTAAAAATTACTTGTGGTGTGTAAATCCCTGGACATGGGAGCTAGGGTTAGATTTGCTGAAAATAAATTAACAGTATCCAGAGAGGCTGAAAATTTCAAATAGCTTTAAACAGAATAGTCTGAGGATGTTTGTGGACAAAAGGGTTTTAGAAGAATCATTCTTCTAAACTATTCAGTTAAGTCTCACGCTGCTGTTAGTGGGATACATAGGAGGTAATAATTTCCTGGTAAAAAATTCTGGCAAGTTCAGCTGATTCTGTATTCAGAATTGAGATGTGTTTTTCTCCATCAGAGCAGAAAACCTAAAAAGGTCACACATGTCGACAAACGCAGCTCAAAGGGACGCAATGCAAGTGCTGTCAGAGGGTGGTGTTATCCACCGAGCTCTCATTCTCCAGCTAATACAAACCTGCCCACCCTTTGCTGCACAGATCCCTTCCTCCAGGAAGGAATTGGTCCAGGGCTGTTCAAAGCTCTTTCCGAAGACATGCTTTGACCAAGGTTTGCATTAATTGGTGAAATGTTTCATTGCTCTGTAATGGATGCTTAAACAATGGGACCTTTGCTAATGCATTTTGCAACTGCATACTGAGATCAATGCCAAGACACTACCACAAACATAGTCTGAAACCAACAGACGATAAATAATCTATTGCTGCTCCCATTATCAGATATTGGCTTGCAACCTAATAGCTTTTATGGTTTCCCATTAGACTTGCTAGCCATTCATTTAGTCCCCTGGAAAGAGGTACTGTGCAAAACGAAGGAACAGGGATGTTCTGGTCTGGACAGTTTCTCTTGTATCAAGGAAGCTCAACTGGTCAGTCTGACCGGAGTGCTCTCGATGAATGGCACCGTGGCGGAGAGCCACTGGGCAGCATTCTGTCAGCGAGACAGAGTGGATAAACACAAAGCGCTATTGCCCACCAACGGGTTCAAGAGTAAAAGCCTATCTGGGCCTTCCTAGTCACAAGAAGAATGACTTTAAAAAATTGTGATATAAAACAACAACTTGGTGCCTGGTTTCTGGACTGGGGGCCTTCAGCCTTTGGCATTTAAAGTCTTCTCCCACAAGCGAGGAGGTTCCACACAGCTGCCACATCTGGCAGGAAAACACCGAATGCTCACTTTTGCCATCAGTTTAACTGTAAATGAATGACACTGCAAAAATTATTTGAAAATCCTAAGGTGCCTTTTTGTGCAGAGTGCATGCTAATATGTAATCTAAATGAAATCTTAAATTTTATATGGAGTATGTTAAAAAAAGATTACTTTTTCTTATGACTGTAGTTGTATGGTATGAGCTTAACCTTACAAGATGCTAATGAATGGGAATTCTCCTGGAATCCCCATATGACACAGTGATACTGAGGATGTTTTCGAAGGCAGGAATTGGCAGGTGCAAGAAATGCTGCTCAGATATTTTCCTGGCCACCCCCCTTGCTCCAGCCCCAGCAGCTCCCCAGCAATTTGTTCTCTGTAAATCTCCCACACCCGTCTGAGAGCTGCTGCCGCTGAAAACTCGTCATTACATATGATACAAGGCTTATCTCACTGAAATGTTTGATTTTGAAAATGAAACTTAAGTGCCACAGCATTGATCTTTGATGCTTTCACAGAGGCCCAAGGTGATACTAAAAACAGGGGCAGGGAATGGTCTAGAAATACTGAAAATATTTGGGACCACAGCCATACACCAGATAAGGTTTGCTAGTGTAGAGATACTGGTAGGCTCTCCTGCTGTAGAAAATTTATACGGCAAAATATAAAAGATTGCCTGGGTCAGTATTGTTTCTGAATAAAAGAAATTGTACTGGCAAGACTTTTATTGCCCCACCAGCATCCATGCAACTTGCTTTCACTGGAATAAACGTGTAAATAAAAAGTAAAATAATCCCCCTAGCCAATATTTCAACCTGATAAAAGTCTGGACTTTTTATGTATAGTTCCCCACAAACAGGGAATGTTCCTAAATTCCCTTGTGCTTTTGAAAACCTCCACTTCATATAGCCTGCTTGCCTCAGTGTCCCCTTAACATCCTCTTCTAACTCTATTTTAAATCTATATGCCAATTTCATCCAAGGTTTGAAAGGGGCATAGTTCTATGAAATTCTTACACATTTCCCCAAAATTAACAGAATTGAAAAAAACCACTGGCCAATCAGTCATGTAGGTAGGTACTGCCTATTTGTGCAGCAGTTTTCAAACTAGCCATAGGCAAGTCAGAAAGGGGCATGAAAAGAAAATGAAGGAGTTGCAGCGGGGCGCAGTGGGAAGAGGGGAAGAAGCTGAAGCTGCTCTGGGAGGAACTGAAGGTGCTGGGGGTGGTGAGAAGGTCTAGGAGCATGGGAAGGACCTAATGCTACCCTGGGAGCAGGGTCCCAGGTACGTGAGGAGAGCTGGAGAGGGAAAGGGACAGAAATCTGGAGGAAACTAGTCCTCTCTAATTCGTCTGCTTTTGGAATCCCTTTATACAAATAAACTATTTGAAGAGTTGTTAGGCCATCCTTAGAGAGACTAACTAACTTTCAGGATTCTCAGAGAGATTTGGACACCTGGAGATACAGATATATTAAATTCAACTATACAAAAATAATGCCTGAACCATTTTAAAGTTATTTTATTTCATCCCTACAAAGGCCATAGAATTTACCCTCGTTTATGCTGCAGAGATGCAAATTGATGGAAGTGAATGTTATTTCTTGCATTTGTATTTTCTGCATGTCCTCCCAGTATTCCTATACAGCTGCTACAATGTGCAGCAATATCATATGCCATGAGAAGAGATCTGAAATGAGCTTCCTGACACTCCAGAAAATGAGCACAGGAAGACGATTCCCTAGCTCTGAGAATATTAGGCAGCTCTGTTTCACTGGATTTGGGAGAGACAATGGGAATTCAGATGTGCCAGCTACAAGAAAAGTGCCAACACAAGTTCTTTTCTTGTTCTATGCAATCTAACCCTAAAGACACAGTCAGCAACTGGATACACTATATATACATGGGAGGGGGATAGAAGAAGGATACCAGAGACATCTAAAGGAAGTGAGGGGACTGTATAGGCACTGAGGTATTGGGAGGCAAGGGGTGTATATGGGGGAGGAGGAATGGAGGCAGCAGGATGAAAAGGGGATCAGGGGCATGAGGAAATCCTGGCTCTGCTCCTCCTATAGAACATGAGACCTCAGGCTATCCTAGACTACCCTGCCAAATTACGACAATGATGAACATGTTGGGACAGTGCCAGCATTCTTCATGTTTTTTCAGATATTTGTGCTGAGAGCTTTTCCTCTAAGACAAGAAGATAATGCCTAGAAGACAGAGCCTAGAGGAAATCTCTAATGCTTGACTATGTTTCAGCATCTGAAAGCTACTGAATTTTGAACTGCTCAGAATTAATTTACCTTCAGCTGTGAACATCATGATCTATATTTAAGATGCTTTAAAAAGTTCCTAGCAACCAGTCTCATTTGAGCAATGAAGCATCATTCTTTTGTTATGGTGCTTAAGGCTTTACCATATATGCTGTGAGTCAACCATTAAGCCTTGGTCTTAAAGAATCAATGACGAGAATGACCTTTATTCTGGTAAAAGCCCCAATCCTAAATATAATGATTGTACAAATAAACTTCATCCTATTTCGAGCTAATGTGAAATCTCAACTTTCTTTCAAGTTAACATTGGGATTACCTATTTCATTTATCAACTATTTCTTTATAGGAAATATAGTATGAACGATACTAGAAAAGTACTTAAAGTGTTAGAAAAATACTTAAATTATTAAGTGGAATATCTCAAGAGATCTTAGCATTAAAGAAAGTGTAAAGCCTTATATGCTTTCCTTTAGGCTTTGATTTGACTTACACAAAAGGAAATAAACGGACATAAAATCTCTCCCATGCACTGTAGCACAACCTATGAGAGACAGTCAGCCATATCACATTGCCTTCCTAACTCTTCCTATATTTTTTTCTGCATCTGCTTCCAAAATCTAATTCCAATTTCCTGCCTTCTCATCTACTGCCTGCAAGCCATCCAAACTCCCAACAAACCAGTTCTTTAAAAAAATTCATCTTGTCTTTTACCTTCATGGCAAAACTTAGGTCAGGTGACCATACTAGAGAAAATTTTGTGCAAGACCCAAGAAAAAGGAGACTGCTTTTAATCTCTCATTTTTAAACTCTTAGCAGAAACTTTGATCAAATTCACTGATTCAAAAATTATTATGATATGATCTCTTCTACAAGATTCCGCAAGTAGCTAGCAAACCAAAAATTCCTCACTCAATTATAGCATATTTTTTCAAAACACTTCCCATCTCAGTGTTGGAGGATAAAAAATTCCTCCAGGAGAGAAAAAGATTACATTGAGTTGTTCAAATAGTTAATTGTTCTCACTGGTAAGAGCAAGCCGGCAGCCCTCCTTTCTCCCCCCACACCTAGAACTTCTTTGACCCTCACTTTCAGCCCTTGTCATGAGTTGGCTGTTAAACCCTTACCCTGATCTAATTGTTAGACAAATTTGATTATGCCAATCTATTTTCTGTTGTGTGACTTGTATTACAGGGCTTCACTGCATTTTTTTTAAACAACAGACAGAATCCTCCTTATGAAGAGGGAGTTCATTTCCCTAGAAATCTGACATGGGATCTTTAACTCATCTTCTGCCTCTGCAGTTTCAAAATTAGATTTTTAATGTCCTCAATACGAGTCATTACTCAACAGAGGTCAGCCTGTCCCGGTGTCTAAATAATAGTTCTTGTGAAATAGTGAAAATTGTTCATTTCTAAGGACTAAGAAAGGAAGGTCTCTGTTAAATATTTTGCAGTAGTTGAGTATTATCTCTATTTCAAATGGACCTGAAGTTTTATTATGACTTACGTCATTATGAAGCTTATTCAACTGAATTGTGATCAAAAGGACCTTGTGATCACACTGGATTTATCCAGGCTCAGGAAACACAGCTAGTTACTATCTGTGTTCAAGAACAACTTCTGGACACACTTTTGATGAAGAGAAATTGAATGAATGAAAATAATTTAGAAAACAAACAGAGAGGAAAATGTAGCTCCAAATCAAATAAAAGCTCCATGCAGCTTTAAACTGATGGCAGATTCTTTGGGCCAGGCAACTTTTGTCTTTGCTATATCAGACACAATAATTTTGAGTCGGCTGTTCTGACACAAGATCCTCAACGTTGCTAGTGGTTGTGTGTGATTATCTTACCTGCAATTGGTCAGTCATCTGAGATTGCCAGGAGGCAATCTCTAATCCTAGAAGTTGTATTTCTCCATCTAACAGGGTCTACCATAGCCACTCTGAGCCCTTCTCACAATGAGCGTTGACTTGACCAAAGCACACGTACTCATAGCGAGGAGACAGGTAATTTTTTCTTTTCTGTCTCAAGAGAGGCTGACTTGGGGAATGCGCATGTATCAGCAATCAAAGAAATATGGTCCTCGCCAGTCATGTAACTTCTTGAATAATTAACAGGGTCAGTGGGTCGGCACTGAATGAATTCCTAAGATGCAATCTGCAGTGATGCAGCTGCAAAGGCCTCAAAGTATTCAGAGGTTTCTGCATGCAACCGATCGATGTAGCTTCTGTCGCTCAGTGGCAGAGTCGCTGACCTTCTAACACAACTGCTAAGAAGCTAAATCCTTTTACCTTGGCCATTTACACTTTACAAGAGTAAGTTTAAAAGCCAACTGAATGATTTAGGGACAGAAGCCTTACTAACTTCCAGAAGACCTTATGTTCTGATCCAGATGCTTCTGAAAGTCTCCCAGTATGCAGTTTCTCCATGTCTGAAATAGTGAACCAATGCACTTAGTCCAGAATAGTGTTGACATCAGAAAAAGTCAGGTCAACAGCGAGGCCCCAAACATATTTAAGTATGTAGCTCCTGATACCCAGCTCCTTGTCTCTGACTTGTCTTTGAATGCTGGCTGTCTACCATTTCCTCCCAACCTATGGAAGAACACTGAAATACTGGATTCTAAAAATATCTCTCCCCTAGTTCATTCTGTCTGGCCATCACATCTATGGATGTGCTTCCCAGAAGGGGCATGCCACCTCTGTCAACAGAGGACATTGACCTGAGATATGAATGCATCGGAAGAGAGGGGTGCAAGGGTCCTCCTCTCTCCTCAGGGAGACCACAGAAGAACAAAAGACAGGAGGAGACTGTCAGGGCCATCAAGACAGTCCCCCACAAGCTTGGGCAAATTTATGAGGCGATTCATTCAGAAGGACTGTACCTACAAGACATCCACTATACCCATTCCCAGAAAGTCTCAAACACTGCCTAACGCTCCTCAAAGATGACCCACAAGGAACAGAAGCATAGGAGTGTAAAAGTAGGCAGGGTTTAATCTACACTGAGATCTTGGTTTGATGCTAATAAATCTGCACAGAAATGATTACAGCAACCTTGACTCCTAGTCTCACAACACTTCACCAATGCACCAATATAGTACTTCTGCAGAATGGATAATATGTTTATTTTGAAAATAAGTATTTTGAGACGCTGGCATGCTAAGTCATTTGCCTATGACAGATCATGCCATGATTCACAGAATCACAGAGTCATAGCATGGTTGGGGTTGGAAGGGACATCTTGAAGTCATCTTGTCCAACCGCCCTGATCAAGCAGGACCACCTAGAGCCAGTTGCCCAGGACCACATTCAGACAGCTTTTGAGTATCTCCAAGGATGGAGACTCCACAACCTTTCTGAGCAACCTGTTCCAGTGCTCAGTCACCCTCAGAGTAAAAATGTGTTTCCTAACATTCAGACAGAAGCTCCTGTGTATGAATTTGTGAATACTCCCTTGGTGAATCCATGCTGACTACTCCTGATTACTTTCTTGTCCTTCATGTGCCTGGAAATGGTTTCCAGGACTACTTGTTGCATCACCTTCCCAGGAATCAAGGGGAGGCTAACCAGCCTGTAGTTTCTATTCCTAGTGACATCATAGGCCTTTGGTGACTTCAACAGGCTTTAGTTCAAGTCGCAAAGAAGTTGAGAACAGACCCAGGAACCTTGCCTTTAAGCGTTAGCCACCAAACACACCTCTTAATGTTATTGTGATGGTCTACTGAGCCAATAGTTGCCTTCTGAACACAGAACAAGTAGAGCTCATTGTTTGAACAGCCAAGTAGTGAAGTGCTTTCCAGTATGACTTTTGAGGAAATGAGCAACAAAAAGGATGTACTAAAATAGGCTTACTATGAAAAGGCACAGGATGGCAAGCCTGCCGCAGTACATGGTTCCGAGGGATTTCCGTAACTCTCTGGCTAGTACTTAAACTGAGATGTTTCTCTCCAAAGTACAAAAACATTCTCTCTGCAGTTGGCTGGCTTTCTGGTTTGTTTTTTTTTTTTTTCTTTTTATCTGATTGCACATTATCTCTCACTTTCATTGCCTCCTCCTTTTTCATAACTCTGCAGTGAACAGACACACTCTCCCCCTCATATCCCTTTTCCAGGCCTCCTGGTATTCAGCCTCTTCTATTAAAATCTCATCTAACTTCATTATTTTTTAAATATAAAAGGGAAAAATCTATTCCCTTTCCATTGCACTAATTTATTTCTTAACTACATGCATCATTCAAAAACGTAGTCCAACTGTACGAGAGCAAGATGAAAATTCAACTTGCACATCACATCTACAACCCCTTCTGGGTTATGTGGCAGGGAAGAGATACTGAATATAGAAATTAAATAGCTTCCATAGTTAAACTAGATTAAATTAAAATTTTAATATTGAATTAATATAATTAATATAATTAATTATATATCTAATGTGGCATCAGTATACTAATGGGATCATGTTCCAAAATATGAAACAGAAAATAGAACATTCAATATTTTCCACCCCGGAGTCTGACTCTTAGGATCTGTATCAATTTTTGCTTAGCTGCCTATAATTCCCTTCATACACCTTTCCAGACAAAACAGTTTTAAATTACAGGAAGGCTTGGCCACAGCCCAGCTGAAGATCTACTGCTGGGTCTCTTTTGGCATTTACAACACCTGGCACAGGACCCCACTGGCTGAAAATTGGCTAGGGAGACCCTGCAAAAGCAAAAGTGCTGCCAGGCCAGCAGCATGTTGCTGCCTGGCATGAGCTGCTCCATGCTGATTTAAATCCAATCTCCCCAGAACAGCTGCACTCTGTTGAGGGGCCTTACTCTTTGCTTGGATGCTGGTGATGACTTGCTCTTCCACAGACATCTGCTGCAAACAGCAGATTAAATAACAGAAGACCTTATACCACCCCAAGAAGTGCTGAAAGCACAGTGACTCTCAGCAAGGGAGCTGCCCTTTTTGTCCCCTCCCCTGAATGCTGCTGTGTCTCCTTCCTCACCTTGGACATCGCCACATTTTGGGAGTACCCCCTCATCTCATCTGGATCCGGAGGCTCTCAGCTCCCCTTAGCCCTGCCTGCTCTACAGGCAGTGACCATGCAGCCCCGAGACAGCTGGGTATGGCAGCAGGTTTTGGTGAGCCTGCCACTGCCGGGTCCAAGGGGCTGGAAGTAGCAACTTTCTCTCCTAAAGGTTTCCTGGACTCCTCTCCATCAGCACTCTGCAAATATTGGTACATGAATCTGGAAACCTCACGTTGTTTCCATACCCCGTTCCTGTATATCCTTCAGGGCTTCTGCCCACTGCAGTTCAGATAATAGACACATTTGGGTTCCCCAGGCAAGCTGTGTTCCTCAAAGTATCAAAGCTCCCAGATTATCTTGTCATAGTATTGCTAATGCCAAAGGCCTGCAAAGCTTTCTCTGAAGTACATTCCTGCACCCAGATGCTTTAATAATTTATAAAGTGTTGGCACAGAGATGCTTAATATTAAGCTGCTGTAAATCTGGACCAGATACATTCTGCTGAGCCCAATGAACGGCAAATAGCAATAACATGACAAGACAGCTGAAATATTCAGTACATTTGGAAAGATGCTTGGAAACCCAAGTATTTAACAATTTATGCATCACTTCTGCAGATGCTTAAGGAGGATTTGATTTGGCTGAACACAAAGGTAAGCTACTAATGAGGTCTAAAGCATCTACGCATTTACAGAGTTGCTCAGTGTTACAGAAGAGAGCAAACCCTTTGAGAGGACCATATGCATTTCTTTCACAACATGCTATATAATTGCAAATGAATTCCTGTCACTTACTTCTAGTCATGTCAGACACATGACACAGGAGACAGAAATGAGAGGAAAAAAAATCCAGCTGAATAACCTCACCTAATCTTTCTTGTAGAGGGAAAATGGCCGTCACAAGCAGTCACCTCTAGGGTAGAACGCAGCAGGTTTCAATAGCACAGAGAAATGTTGCGTGCGTGCTTTGGGACGGGGAGTAGACCTGTTTAACATAAGAGACACAGAGCAGAAAGCAGCGTCACAACTGTGTGCTTAGTCTGTATGGGCATGCTTCATTACCACCGGCAGGAGTAGTTTTCAAGCATGTTAATTTTTTCTTTGTTTCAGTGGAACATAGTGTATGTGAGTAAAGAAAACACAGAGTTTATGCATAAAGAAAAACGGCATTCCAACAAATGGAAAAATGTGGGCCCCAGGCCAAAAAAGATATAGCTAAAGTAATAAAATAATGTCCAGTAATATGAAGCACAGCGCACTGCAGAGTTAGAGTTATTTAAAAATCCCTGCAATTAGGAAGTGAGGCAATTCACAGTTCAAGAATCACAAGCATTATCTTTGACTACTTTCGTTTACACTAAAAAGCAGGCATGCTGACATCTCCCATCCATGTTTCTAAGATAAGAGCAAAAGGCATTACATGTAGACCACAAAGCTTTATCCGTATCTCCCATTATGACTTTGTACCAACCCTTCTCTAGTTTCCTTTGCTAGACCCCTCCTAAAATTAATACTGCCTTCCAGACACTGGCTTTACCTTTCTCTTTACACAATCTCTCCCTGAAGGTTATCCAGCCACTAGTGTTCCACCAACAAAACCAAATGGTTACTTATCCCTTCTTGTTTCTGATGGCTTGGCTTTAAGAAAAAAAGCTTTTAAGAAAAAAATCCAGTTGACTTTGACCTCCTAAAATGTGCATTTGAGGTTTCATATTTAGAATGTGAAATTAAAAATTCCCAGCCTGGAGCTCTGAGAAATACCAGGTGAATATCAGATGAACTGAAAAAGTAGAAAGGTGTTTCATTTAGACTAGAGAGAATCTTCCAACCAATTGCGATGAGCTGCAGCACCTGAATATAAATATGCCTTTCAAAGAGAAGTACATTTAAGCTCTAACAGAAAAATAACTTGTGCATATTGATGGCAACTTAGCAAAGCAGAAGTTTCCACTGGAGCTTAAAGCATGCTTTGACAAAGTCCCAGCCCAACATAAACATTGCTTGTAAAGGCAACATTAACAATATCCTGTTGCCATCAAAGGATTGTATCTTCACTAGGACTCAGAGGTGACTCCTTATACACAAACAATAAATATCTATAGCTTTGTCCATCCGTACTCCGCGCTGCACCCTGTAAGAGGCACAGCCTTAGCCTATCTTTCTGCCTCAAGCCCTGGCTTGCCTGGCATCAGCACCATCCCCTTCCCAAACTCACCCAGTGAGAGCTGAGGGAAGAGTCTCTAAATGCCCGCGTGCAGAGAGAATTCCCCCACGGATGCAGTTCTGTCCCTGTCTGCTCTTTGTAAATGTTGATCCCTGAAACGAGGTAGGGAATGGAGGGGCTTTGCAGCCAAGTACCTGGACTGCCTGGCAAGATTTGGCTGTGGTGCACCTTGCAGTGCCAGTCCCGAGGTTGCCCACACTGACCGCACGTCAGGGCAAAGCACTGTGCAGGAGTGGGGGGGCCCCAAAACCTCACAGTCCTGTTATCAAGGTGCAAATATTTCAGAGGAAATTGTGATTTCACCAATTTCACGTATATTTTAATGCTGATTTTAATCAGTTTTGTACTCTTGCTTGCTTCTTGCCGTTATTGTCTAGATCTTGTTTCCACCAAGTTCAATGAAACCCTCATCACTAAACTCAAGAGGTCCACTTCACAATCCTCACAACCACTACCAAATTTCTGACTGAAGAGTGCTGTATCCTGGCTTTGTATTTGATCTTGTGTCCCTGTCTTGCCTGATCTTAGTAGCTATAGCACCCTGCTACTCACAGCTAATGGGTCCCCTTTTTAGTTCAAGTGATAGATGTCTACCTTTTCAAGCTGATCTTTTCCCACAGCTGCTGTGCTTCACTGTAGGCAAGAAGTTATTTAGAAAACCAGGTGGGGAGCTATATTTTATGAGAACTATTTTTTTCGTTTCATTTAGCTGTAGAGATAGTTAGACTAGAGGCACACAGAGATCAAGTAACATGCATAAAGTAACAGTAATTAAAGTTCAAGAACTGGTTCCCAGATCCCTACCCAGAGATAGAAGATGAAAAACAGGATTTGCAGAAATACTCAGCACTGGGAAAAATCTGTGCCCGTCTCTTAGTGATGAGGGACACAGACACCAGAGAGAAAAAGAAGAGAGCTGATAAAATATGGGTAAAATCTTGCTGTCTTTTTAGAAGAAGTGAAGATCAATTAAGTGTGAACATCTTTGACTATTTCCCCCCCTTAGAAAAAAAATATTGCTGGAAAAGCTTTCATCTACCAAATGAGCTGCTTCTTAAAAAACCACAGTACCTGCTCGCCATATTAAGCTTGACTCCTGTTTTTTCTTTTAGCAATAGTTAATGAAAATGATTGTCTGATCAGATTGTCGGACCCAGTGGTAAAGAAAAAACGGTAAGAGGCAAAAACCCCAAACAGGCTTGGTGTCGGCTACCCTGCTTGTCTGCCAAAGACGCCAGTCCAGGAGAGTCCTGAGCTTTGTTCTGTTCTGCTGAGCTGCCTGGGATTTATAGATTACAGGAGGGTTAATGAGCTTTGTTAGTCAATCCCAAAGCACACCACATAAAACCCACAAGCTTAGAGGGCAGCCTCTCCTCCAGGGCTGGGAAAGACCTGGGGGAAGCAGAGACCTGAGCAACCAACTTCTGAGGAGAGGAAATCTGATGAATGATGAAAATGCCTTCCCTTTTACATTGCAGCCCTTAGGGAGAGATACACACCTGGCTTTCTTCAGAAGGCAAAAACTGAGGGTGAAGGTGGGGCGTGGTTTGCTTTGGTTTGGTTTTGTCTGCGTTGCTGCAGGAACATGAAACTTGCTTCCCTAATCAAGTTACATGTTGTCTAATGTTCACATTTGCCTGCACCCTCAGCAGCAGGGTAGGAAAGCTGTAGGGCATTTTTATGCTTTCTCCCTGCATGTGGCCGTATGGTTGACCTGATGCATAGAAAAACTCTGAGACGCCTCCAAGAGATGGTAGGAGGAGTTTAGAGGAGCCCTGCTGCATCTCCTCACACTCCTCTCCTCACCCTCCCGATGTGAAGGGTACACAATGAAGCAAGTAGCATGGGCAAGCACAAGCTGCCATAGCGCTCCTGAGGGTCCTTTCATGCAATTGGGACTAGCAATTGGCCCTTAAGGCCAGTTTGACTCAGCACTGCACCCACGAGGTGGCTCGAAGCAGGCTTTGATTCATTTTTCTTGCAGGATCTGTCACCATGTACTTTTTGAGTCCATTGTTTCTTGTTAGCCGCTGTAGCGTCTTACACTGGGGTCTTGAGGGCTCAAATCTTCCATCACCCCATCATTTTCAAGGGTGGTCATGAAGGCCCAGGTGAACTGTGCCCCACACTTACATTTATTACATCTCTGCTCTTTGTTACACTTAATCAGGGTCCACTGGAGACTGGTTTATCAGACAGATATTAATATCTGTGCACTGAGAAGCCTGAGCTTCTGCATCAGGTTAGGACATCCAGTGTCTTCTGGTTTTGCCAATGCATCTGTGAAGAAATTATAATCTCCTTTTGCAGAAAGGATGGCAGGGAGTGGTGGAAGCAGCAGGAGAATCACACGGCTTGTAAGGAGCTGGCACAGCTATGCTTGCTCGTCTGCTCCACGGCACCGTGCCTCACAAAGCGCGTATGACTGATTCCCATCTGGCTGAGGCAGAAGCCAGCAGAAGAGCCACACCATTTAATTTTTGGCAACAAACACTGCTGCCGGAGTAAGGAGCACTAGGCTCTCTTGTTAGTCTGGAGCAATTCAGTGTTTTATATGTTGTGAAACCTTTTAATGTAATCTAACTTCGTGGCTTTTGTAGCTAGAGTCACAGAAATATGCTTTCCTAATTATGAAGAAAAAAACAACTGCAATTTCTGCCCTGCACATGTTCTAACTGCTTTCTGTCCCCATCTCTTCTGAACCAATTTGCCCATACTTTGGTTACATGATATATTATGACTTCAATCAGCAGTGAGCAGGAAATTCAAAAAAACAAAAAGCAATGAAATACCACTCTAACATAATTCTTCTTACCAGAATCTATGTGATAACACTCATAACAGGAGATGCTGCCCTGCTCACTGGAGACTACCATATAATGGAATTGCTTCATTGGTATCAGTGCAGAAAATACTGAGAATCAGGCCAAGCCAGATGTTTCTGTGTCTTGCACTACTGTAAGAAAAGCAGCGATGAAAGAGAAGGGCAAAGCATTACAAGTGGGGAAACCCTCTCAAGACCTACTGAGTATTAGGGTTAGACATAAGGAAACTGGTGCATAATCTGATGAGAAGGGACCACAGGTATTTGTAGATCACAAAGCAAGTTATGATGGTATCAGTCCACAGAATGTTGCAGAGCTTGCAATTCTCACCTAAGGGCAGGTAAAATAAGGTTACTTGTAAATTATTTGAGAAGGAACCTAATTTGCACCCAGGACATTTCTGTCAATAAAAACAAACCATTCCAGACTGCTGTCTCTCCTCATTCCCTTTTGTTCCTGGTTGTTAGCGAGCACCGTCTTCTCTACAAGTTAGTACAGAAGCTCCATCAAACACATTTTGGTTTAATTTGGCCACTGGCCAGAAGAGACCAACTTTACTCTGCTTGACTGAAACATTTAAGTCATACCTTAATTCTAGGTGCATAGGAAAGCCATCTTCCTGAAGTGAATGCCTATGTTCCCTATAGAGAGGGCAACAAGATATAGGGACAGACCAGCCTGCCCAAGACTAGCTGTCTAAACAGGATCCAGTAATCCCAAGTGATTTGATTTGTCTTATTTGGCCACTGAGCCAAATGGGTCCTGATTTAGTGGGTGAATTTTATCTGTTGGCAGTGGTAGAGCTGATTGCCCTCTTTTGCACTGCAGTGTAATATAGGTTATCTCTAAACAGTTTGAAAGCAAACATGGCCCTGCTTTCCTGGATGCAGCCATCCCCTCACTTGCTTTGAGCCTGCAGTGCTAATGCCAGTGGGGTTGGATTGCAGAAGGCATTGCCAAGTGCTTTGGACACTTCAGCAACACAAAATATTCATAATAATAGGCAGATTCTGCCTTTCTGATTAACTCAATGGCCTAGGAACTGTGAAGGTTTTCTGTCTGCCTCTGACAAGCAGTTACATGGATAGAGAGAGGAGTCTCAAAATTACTCCATGTTATGTCCGAGCCCAACAGAGCTATATTTCACCTTTTTTTCTTTCAGAGAACACAAACTTAGCCCAGCCCATGCCTGGGAGAACCAGTGCTGCAGATTCAGCTGCATATTTTTGCTGCAGAGCTGCCTCGAGGCTTGTCTGGCCACATCAGCAACGAGGGCCAGGGCTGGACCAAGGTCATGCTGCTGTGCACCCAGGAAAGGAAAAAGTAGTGGAAAAGGGATTGTGGAGAGTTAATCTTGATGCTCCTTTACCATCAGGTGTGAGAGATTTTGGGAAGGGAGGAGCAAGCTCTGCACACCTCAACCTCTTATCTTGGCAGAAGCAGCACCCCCAGCCTAGCTTCGCAACTATCTGGCATAGACTAAAATGAGGCCATTACCATTTTGCTGCCCGAGCCGTTTCCTTCTTTGACTTGACTACGGCTAGCCCTGTTTTCTCATACGCCTGGCTCGGCGATGCAGGTGATGCTATACAGTATGAGGTTCCAGTGTTGCGGTGCTTCTTCGTCTGACTGATTTTGTCATTGTGTGTGCCCTGAGCCACAAGCTGAATTGTGGAAAATCCTCTCTCCTCTTTCTGTCTGATTTCCACCTGCTGTGTGCTTCCTATGAAACCATGATAAATATGAATCAGGGTGATACTAAACGGAGAGGTCTGCCAGCAAAGGGTCACATCGAGCAGACGCAGTCTTCTCGCTTTAATGGCCTCCCACTGAATACAGTCATTGAGTGAGACAGATTTTGTTCTACTTGTTCCTTTCACCAATTAATGTTAGTGTCACAGCTTTCAGGAGAAGTCAGAAAGGACCTCAGGGAGGCAGCTAAATGCAGAACTCCTTTGAGCATGGAGCTTGCTGCAATTGCAGCCCTTAATAAAAAACTCAGTATATTCAAGCATTGCAAGTAATTCGTATTTTCCCTATTGACAATTGCCTGAGAGTGAGTATGATAACGAACTTTGTTCCTAATAGAGAGTCAAAATGTTTTTCAGAAGTTTATGACTATGCAATCAGACGGATATGCAAGTTCTGGAGGCTGAAAATTTATCTATCCTAATTTTCTCCTTCCATGCCTTGTTCCAGTAGAACAACATAGACTCTAACATCAAAGAATGCACCAAGACTGGGTTTCCAAACCCTTGATATAGCTGGTGATTCTTTTCTGTAGAGATCCAAAAGGACTATGAAAAAATTGTTTCCTATGCAGCATTCACAGACAGGTCTGTGAAACATTTGCCTGGAAAACCATTTGTCTGCCCTGCTCTCAGAGAATCGATTGCAACCTGTAGTTACATCTCCATGGACAGAATTGCTCACATTCGTACAGAGGCTTAAGTTTCACGTTTTGTCAAATAGACAGCCTAGGCTTGTAATAGGACACGAGCTACAAATGCCTCAGTGATAATCTAATCCATTGATTTTCCCCTTCTACATTTTCTTATACGTAGTAGCATTATAATCAAATAGTTTCTTCTGCTCAGTTCCTAGTATTACTACTACCCATACACACACACACCACTCCAAACAACAAATCTGTTCAAAGCACTGAAAAGAATGTTTTGTGATCTTTCACCTCTGGTACACATAAGGAGATGATGAATTTTCCAAGGTATTTTGGAGGTATTTATGCATCAACAAACTTACAATCCAACAGCTGCATTTTGTGCTCCTCCGATCCTTTTCCGAAGAAGTAATAAGTTTTGGCCAAGTTCTTATCTCCAGCACTACAAAACCAGCAGATCCAATAGAGTGAAAAGAGCTACTGTAGATTTCTTTGGTGTAAAATTCCATCTGAATCACCAATTTCTCTTCAGCTGATTCACACATAAAGCCGGCTCACATCCACAAGACCCACGAGACTTTACATTAAATTATTATTGGATGAGTGTCAGGAACAAACACTGTGTCAGGAAAGCATTTGCTAGGTAAAGAGGATATAGTCAACAACAAGAGCTTATAGATGTTGTGCCAGGTAATGACAACCTTTTGAAGGTTCTGGGAGATTTACTTTTATCATCTGAGGAGATGATCAGGACTTAATGGAAGAAATGCTTTATTTTAAATACACAAGGAAGGAGGTCTCTGCTATCTGGGACACAGTGAAAGCAGATGTGAAGAAAATAATTGGAAATATTACTTCCAATAAGAAATAATTGAGTGTTTTTGACACACAGCAGAGCAAAGCAAAAAGGAGCAGGGGCAAAGCACTGTGGATATGGGTCATGCAGAACCAGCAAAAGCACAAAGGAGCAGATTCTGAATGCTGGTCTCCCAGCTGTGCACCTACATAAATACACACAGAAGTATATACATGTATTTATGCATGTACACATGCGTGCACAGGGATGCCGCTTTTGCTCTCTCTGGCACAGCGAGCCACCAGAGGCAGCCCCACTAAATTCTACCTCCAGTGAGTGACCAAATGTAAAGAGTCCTGCTGCAGAAACATAACTTGCTTTGAACTCAGTGTCAGCTGGAGGAGAAACTTGAAGATGTCCTTACAGCAGTTGGTACAGAAGAGCCTCTGACACCCTGCTCTCCATGCACTGGTGACAGCTTGCCCAGTGGCAGAGCCCACCAAGCCAAGGGGAGCAGCAGAGCTTTCTTCTGTGCAAAAAAGCTTGCTTGCTGAAAGAAAGTTTCCTGTTTTCCCCAAAACTGTTACAGCTCCCTTCCTAGTAGGCTTCCCCAGAGAGCATTCTCAGGAATACAGAAGCAACACTATTAAAAAAAATCACTAGAAGGAAATAGGAGAGGCAGCTGGTCACAGAGAGCAGTCCTTGCAGCCTCCCTCATTTTCTCCACCCAGAGCATATCAGACTTGCTCTGCCGTTTGAGGGAAACCCTGCAAAAAAGCCAGCCTTTGCAAACTTCCTTTTTTTTCCCTGGAGGCTGTTAATTCTTAAAATGCAAGGGGGTTTTCTGTTGGGGGATTTCTTTGAAAATGTATCTGACATTTATATTAATTCTTCCTCCTCAGGCTGCATCACAAACTTCCGTCCTTATCTCTTTCCTCAGATTTTAGCCGTTGAGCTTGCGGCATCCCTGGGGCACGTCTAGGGGCTCAAGCAGCCTTCCACTTCTCAGCGTGCAGCCTGTGACCCTGTCACTCACAGCCCAGGAGCAACCCCGCTGCCTTCACAGTTCAAAGGATACAGTTTTCAATCATACGCATCCACATGAATGTGGCTTCAAAACAAAACATTTTTGCCTGTCAAGACAGCGTCTCTTCACCATCCTTAAGTCTCTTCGGTGCTATGCACACAGCTGAGAGGAGGGAGCACTTCTAGCAACACAGGCTCAGGATTTTCTGTGATTTTGCTGCCCAGCTTCTGAGTTTTTTTATCACCTTCTCATGTGCATAACACTTACATGCCTGCAATAAAATTAACTTTAAAAGTTCAAATCAAAGCCTATTTGCTTCCTTTTTTCTATTTTTTCTACTGTCTAAAAGAGCACTCTTCTCCCTGTAAAGCACAGTTTAGTCCCTCACCCAGGGCTGCTGTGAGCTCCAAGCAAAAACCACACTCATCTGGAAGGACAAACACTAGCCGAGCACAGAAGACTACGTCCTGTAACACTGCAAGCTTGCTTTTGAGCACTTTCGTCTAGTTAGAGAATTGAAAGGGCAGTATTTGAAGATGTAAGCAATCAGCACCACATGAAAAGAGCTGAGAACCTGAAGTCTCATGGGGAATATGCAGAAGCATCCCCTTCACTCTGCAGGTTTGCGGTGTGTAAGCCATCCCCCCTATCCTCCTCAGAAGAACAGCACCACAATGGCACTTGGTCGAGGGTCCTCCACTAGAAGCAGACACATTCCTCCAGAGGACAGGATCCTTAACATCACCCTGCCTGTCTTCCCTGCTGTGGCTCCTACAGAACATTATCTCTATTTAGAGCCAAATTTGACAGGTGAAGGAGGTATAAAACATACCCAAAAAAAGAATTGCTTTGATCACTGACAAAACAAACACATTGAGATTTTTTTTGCCAGAGCCAATGCTCTGTCCCAGACAATGGTAACATTTCTGTAAATATTAGGAAAAAACTGCCTTTAAGTTTTACAGTAGGATAGCCTGCCACTTACTCTATAGGATTTTTTCAGCCACCCATTAGAAAGACCAATTCCTGCCAAACCCTCAAGGATTTTTCTGTTCGGAGTTGCCCGTAGAAGTTCTGGTCTCATGATGTTCTCAGACCTTGCAGAGCCCGAGCCACTTTCTTCAGAGAGCAACAAATGAGTGCCCATTGAAACATGATCTTCTCTTCCACTTTCCAGCAGCAAACACCACAGTCTTCAGTACAAGGAAGGAAACCCTTGCCAGCAAATCAGATTTCTGGGTAGCAGCAAACATGACTCATTGCTAAGGCTTACAAGAGACAAAACCACAGGCTGTTGGACACCAATTTATTTATGAAAATCCAGATTAACTCAACTGTATAGTGGAAAATTGGGCTTCCTCAATTTCTACAGAGGCATCAATCATTCTCTGACAAGCTCCTCGTGTGCATGCAACCCAGATAGCATTGCACTTTTCTTCAGCTTTATCCTACCCCTACCCATTTCTGTTACCAGTTTTGCTATTACTTTGCTACCTTTGACTGTCCTGGTCCTTCCCAAAACAACTCCATTCTGAGCTTCCAGTCGTTTTCTTGTAGATAGTGGCTTGCTTGAATCTCCCTCATCTCTCCCAGCTATAAATTATTCTTCATATTCCCCTGGTTATCCAGTTAAGCACAGCCTTATTTCCCATCATTTGAGTTGCTTTTAATGGGCCAGTGTTAATGGGTCATGGTTAGCTGATCCAGGCAGCACTTCCTGGCATTTTGACTGTCACCAGTGATCACACTTTTTATTTGGTGCATCACACAGAATGTCACTTACTGTCACTACCTGAAAATCACTGGCAACAGCACACCAGATTGCTTTTAAGAGCTATCTCTGTGAAAAAAATGAAGTATCATTCATGCTCGACTAGCAAACGGGTTTCTGTGTTGGGAAAGAGGAGGGGAGTTGTTGAAAATGTACGGAATTAAATTCTCATGTCATTTGACATAAATCTTCTTAGTGATTATAAATGTATATGACTAGCTGGCCCATATTACAGCACCCTGTTCTAATTTTAACATAATTTTTCATGAAATTAATCATATCTTTCTGGTTCATTTGTTAGAAGTCCTAGTTACTGTGGGTTGGATTATGCAGAATGGGAAGATTTTCCTAGGTCACTAGTTATCTCTGCAAATAAAGGTGCCCTGAAAACACTCTATGCAATATCTTAATAGCTTTTGTATGAAGCAAATGGATACTAAAAGCTGGAGCTTTGTTTGTGCAACAGCTAATGCAAATGGGATCACATCTTGCTTCCAGTGCCTACACAAAATGTCCACTATCACAGTCATTTTCCCACTGACTAAGGCAGACTGCACAAGTCTCATTCTCCTGAAAGCATTGCACCCTGGACTGTGAGTCTCCTGTTGTATCACTACTTGAATAAAATGTGTCCTAGGAATAACCAGATACCACAACAATAGTGGTTGGAACCTCAGTAGGTTGCACCTCTTTCCCATGAGATATTGCACACCTCTCCTACCAAAGAAGATGCAGCAGGGCTGTTCAGGTGAGAAAATCAAACACATTAGCACTTGTGCTTATTAAGGATCCCATATCTTTTTCACATGGAAGCATGTGGTAAGCCCCAGATGTAAACCCCAGAGACTAGAAAATTAAGAGAGGTTGAGCTCAATGCTCTAATGTGGTGGAAAAGGAGAAAACAAACTTTATATGAATTATAGTTTTGTCCCTGTGATTATATTTTTATGCTTTGCTTAGGGGACAGCACATATTATTGTGGCTGAGGAAATCTGCTGTGCGGTGAGTGGGTTACTCTGAACTTCTGTAGGTAGCAAAAGGGCAAAGGCTCAAGTCCATGGAGGTAGAGGAGCGAAGATGCTTTTTTACCAGAGCCGAGGAGATCTGCCAGGGAAGCAGAGCTGAGCTCTCCCAGGGCCTGGCCCGGCCAGGGCAAACCCACAGCGAGCCAGACACATGGCAGCACAGCACGGGACCTGGCACAACAAGTCTCTCCAAATTAGAGCAGCCTGGCCAAGCACAGCCACCTTTTCCTCCATTTGACAACACCCATGAACGCAGCTCTGAGTAGCTGGATGAATGGTGGATATGTATGTTGATATGTCAGGTGAGAGATGAAGTTTTCCTCAAAGCAGCCGTGATGACCAATCTGAGCGGCTAGGACATGTACTGCACAAGGAAACCACAGCCTGTGGAATTTCAATTTTAGTTAAAAAAAAACACCAAAAGGACAACCCCATATAAACCACCAAGGTGACTGACATGAACATGGCCACCTTTACCCCCTATCCCCCCCATCTTGCGGAGAAGATCAACAAGAACTTTCTTCTCCTTTGCCACAAACTTAGCAGTTACAAACCTTCTTCGTGAATGTCTGTGAAAACCACGCAGGTGCTTTGTGCAAGTCGTACGCTCACCACTCAGAAGCGGTGCCTTGGGTGTCCAATCCCACAGTTTTTTATCCTTTATGAAGCACTGCCACTCACAAAAGCAAAGGCAGCAATTTTGTTAAAAGGAAGGCTGTGTTTCTGCATTACTTCCATCACTGGCTGACTCACTGTTTTGAAGGTCACTGTCTGAAGAGATGACTAGATGAGATTTAGGTATCAAAGCTCCTCCCAGAGCTCTCATGAACCATCAACAAAGAATAAAATCATCCCTACAACACAGAGTACATTCACTGTTTGTCTTCTGTGCAATAAGGCTGAGCCTAAAACAGTATTTCTGCGGCTGTTTCAGGTGATTACTATGCGCTTTGGGAAGGCGTGGTAAGTACCTTTTCCGCAAGTGGTTCTGTACAAAATATGACACATTGTTTTTCAGGGAGTTTTCCTAATAGCTTTTCATATTAGGGCTGTCTAAGATGAAAAGTGAAGTGGAGCATTAGGCTTGGTGAGTCAGTAAGCTGTTCCATGATGCATTTGTCCTGCTGCTGCTACAGAAGCCAGTAAACTAACTGAATTATATAATTTTTTTTCCTTACTGCAAATTCTACTGTTTGCAACTTGTGTTTATGCGAACTGCCCTGAATGCTGTGTATCACAGCTACCCCCTCATGTGAAATTCGCAGGAATTTCACAAAACTCAAGTCAGCAATTTTCAGGAATTAAAACTTTCTGATATTTTTCATTTCTCCTTATTGTTTATCCATATCACTTTGCCTGCATTCGGCGCAGTAATTTTTCCAAGATTCATTTTCAGCCCAGTTGCACTGCTTCCTGGTCCACCGACCGGTGTTACTGCCTGAACTACATGGCTGCATACTTTGCAGCAGTTAACTTTGCAGCATGACAGACCGTTTGTTATCAGCCAACACAAACCACACATTTTATTAAACAGTAAAAAATCCCTCAATAAGACACATGTTATATTAACCTGAAAGACAGCACTATATTCCTGTTCAAGATTTCAAGGCACGCTGTTTCTTACATGATAAAAAGCAGCACTGCCCACAGACATTAGCTGGGAAATCACAAGAGCTCAAGGAACCTACCCCAATATGGATATAAGATGACAAATCAATTTTCTAGAAGGGTAGGAAACATATGCAAATAATGGCTATGTTGAAATGGAATGAAAATACCAACAAATATAAAAAGAAGGAAAACAGATCTTTAAAATCAAGAGGAAAGGTTATAATGAACACTAGGGAAATGCCCTTTTAGGGGGGAAGTTTTACTAAATTTATCTAAGCTTCAACAAGGGTTTGGTTATGTGCAGATATGAACTCTTACATTCAAAGACAGAGGAATACAATCATGGTGCCAGACCAGTTATTTATTATCTTAATTAATAATATATATTACTTTATATCAGGTAACTGTATATGATCACATCATCTTAGTAAGATAAAAATTATGTTTGCTGGGAACCTGGTACTCAAGCTGCTGCTTCCTACCACTTGGGGGAAGCCCAGGCTCAGGTCTATCGTTCACCTCTGACATTTTCTGGTCGTCATTTGTTAGCCCAACATTAAATTGATCTAGGCTCCCTGTAAGGTTTATTCACATGTGCTAAACTACTCTGCTGTTCTACCTTTAATGGTTAGCATGTGTTAACCTCTACCTTGTCTTATGGTAACTACTATGTCTAGGCCTCATAAAAGGGCTAAAAATGATAGCTCTTACCTTGGAGCCCCACAGTCATGGTATTCCCAAAACGGGGAGTTCTGACGCTGTTAGCAAATAGACACATAACCTGTTCTGGAAAGGAAGAGATAGCTTTGGTCCAAAGGGATTGCTTTGGGGTCACAAATCAGGATAGCTCAGAATCCCTTGCTCTGTAAAATCTCATTACTTTTTTGGTGCTATGATACCAGCATTGCGTTTCTTCAGGCACTCCTTTTTTCAATAAATTCTAAACCACAGCCTTGTTATTTCTCTATTATTTATCCTAAATTGCTCCTCATTGTTCCAATGGACTATAAAGCATCCCTCCTTCTTTACTCTGGAAAAAGATTGTGTTCCAGTTACAACTACTGTTCATTACAACCCTTAGGAAACATAATGATGTTCCTGGTCCTCCAAGTGTGTTGGACAAATGCAGGAATTTCATAGGTCTCCTCCCTCTTCCTTTTTGTAATACATAAGTTTCATTCTTACTACTGGCCCCCGAGGGAAAGAAAGTCTAAAGAAATATAAGGTGCACCTGGCTTATAGGCAGAAGGGTGACAGCCCCGTCATTACAACACACATCTGCAGGGGAACAAATGAGCACACCCTTGGGGAGAGGAGAAGGAGTTGTACCTTCTAGCCTATAAAACCACGGATAGCTTTTGTAAGAAGTGCATATGAGTAAGCTGAAAGTAAGTTAATATAGAAAGATAATGAGCAAATGGCCATTAGGAAATTGCTTCGGCCATAACTTCATTAGTTCTCTAGAGACAGTCTCTAGGAGCTGCTTGTGCAGTGCAGTTGTAGCAGGATTTAATGCATTTGCTCTCTTACTTGCATTTCCTGAAAGACCTCATGCTCCTGAGTTCTGCTGGACCCAGATTCTGAAGAACAAAACCATGTTTACTCTAGCCAAGCTCAGCCTTATTAAAGTCTGCCGCTCAGCTTCTCTGTCCTCATGAGCAGCATAAGAACTGCTCTGCAGGTTTCTTGGTCATTGCAAGACAATTATATAGGCTAGAAAGGAAAGAAGCACAAAATAAACAATGGACAGGTCAAATAAGGACATGAAGCCCCTAATCAGTATCTATGAGATCACAGTGAAAAAACACACACACACGTACACACATTCATCTATTTATACCCGTCTATATTAACTGGCAGAATATATTGAGCAGAGGTTTTTTTCTTTAATACTGTGGGAGGAAGCTAGTATAAAGCAATCAGAAAACAATCCTCAGAGTGACCTTCTGGGCTGATGTATGCTGCAGACCTTCCCAAAGCTGATGGAGACAGCATGATTAATTTTCATAAATTATTCAACCAAAAACAACTTTCAGCATCTAGAAATAAATATCACATTGGTAACTGTTGCATTATTCACCGTACATGGGCTGATTGAAAATCTATGTGCCAAGCAGTGAGTCAAATGTTTATTCATGGCAGAGAGGTAACAAGGACATACATACACATACACAGAGCCACAGGGCGTTTGCAGGAGGCTTACTTCCTAATAGAGGTACCATGCGTGTTTATTATTTACTGCTAGCTTGCTTTGCAATAATCATTTACACTTTTAATATTAAAGGTGATATCAAGTCTCAGAATTTCAGTATGTATTTTGAATGCTCCAGTCCTATGCTTGCTGGGTGGGTGGCCAAGTGCACCGTCTTAGCTCCTGTTCATATTGCTTTCTTGCTTATTTTAGACCACAGGTTTGAAGAATATGACAGGGAGCTTCTCCTTTCCCCCAGTCAAAGGCAGTATACACCTTCATTCTTCTGCAGTTTATCACGACAAGTGGTATCACAGACAGGCTGCAGACTAGAATTTACCCAGCCACAAATGCAGAAAAGAGTGCCACATAGGACAAGCCAGAAGGGAAAGATGAGAAAAGGAGCCAGCAGAAGGATAAATATATTTTGGAGAGGATTTGAAGAGTATACACATGCCATCAAGTTATTAGTATTTGGTCAAACCCTCCTTGAGATTTGTTTGCATAACTTTCATTAACACTTCTTTCTTCAACACATTTTGCAAACAGAAATTATTCTATTCCAATAGCATGCTACCCTATTACAACCTCACAGTGACTAGACGTATTTTCACTGAGAAACTGGGAAAATGTTTCACCTGAAAACCTGAGGTTTTCATATTCAAGCAACAACAAAACCAAGGGGAATCCTTACAACTTAACTTTTTTCAAAGGAAAGTCAATATGGTCGCAGAAGAAGTAACTTAATCAAAAGTTCAGTATTCTGTAGAATAGCAGTTTCAGCAGATATTTTCTGACAGGTTTACCGGTAACTTCCTCAAAGCCTCATAGTAATTCACTACCAAGCTCAGAGCTTTGCTTCAAATCAAAATATAATTAGCATCCAACTGACATTATTTAAATGGCTTTGTCATAGCAGAACCCAAGCAAAACTAATTTCTTCGTACTTTTAAACTTTATTTTCCAGCGATATTCTGCACCCGTGATGTCTTGTCTCTTCTTCCTCACAGTATCACTCATGCTTTGCTCTCACACCTGGTTACTTGCAAATATCAAAACCAGCAAATTCAGGGGTTTGTACCTTTGTACAGATGTGGAGGGAGGGGACAGAGACAAAAGCAATACCACTTAAATGATGGGTCACTTGGGCACAATAAAGCCATTGGCAGTATTTTGGCTGTATTTGGGCCCTCAGAGATTGCTGTTTCTTTACATATGGATCCAGGAAGAAGGTAAGGCCCCAGGCATGTGATTAAGGCGTTCGCCTGGATCTTAAATTGGAGGTCGCCTTAGATAACCTGCATTTTTCAAAGCGATAAAAGTCATAATGGAAAAATACTGACAAAAGCCAAAACAACAAAATGCATATTGAAAAAGAAAAAGCCTTCAAGCCATCCAGATCTTACACGTACTCTGCAAGGAGCTCCCCTCCGCCTTCACACAGGCACTCCCTTCTCTGCCTCTCCCCAGCCCTCGCTTTTCCCCCCCGGCCTCAGTGACCCCGCGCACCCTCGCACCCCCCAGCCCCCCCAGCCGGCCTCACAGGCCTCCTTCCCCCCCAGCAGCACCGGGGGGCTGCAGCCCTCCCCGCTCCCTCTCCTTGGGCCTGGCGGGCCTGTACCCCGGGGAGCGTCCCTCCCCGCCTCCCTGCCACAAGGCCCCTGCAGCAGCAGGTCCTCCTGCCCCGGGAGACACCGTTGTCTTCATAAAGCAGCCCTGCTCCCAGAGCAGTATCTGCAAACAGAGGGTTTTTTTAGCCAATTAATTACGAAACAAACATTTCATAAACGTTGGGTAATGCGGTTTGTCTACGGGTACAAACCAGTTGACCAGTCCAATGCAGCTGCAGGACCACGGTCCACTTATTAACAATCCTGTGGCCCTAACACATCAAAACCCATTCCAGAGTCATTAAATATTTAAGATATTTGCCAGCAGAAGCGTAAAACTGATTTGCCATTCCCGATGCTGGAAAACAAGCAAAAAACCAAGCTGCGTTGCTGCAGCCACAGCAGGAAGGGATCAGTCCCTCCACTGAGCGCGTGCTCCTGAGACGACAGCCAGAATTACCACCAGAAATTACATTTTACTTCCATGGCTCGTTCACGCTTCAACCATTTCTCTTTCCTCCTAATATTTAATTAAACTTTAATCTTTCTCTGAGGGGGCTCCCACAGAGCATGGCAAACAGGAGTTTAAAACTCTGTTTCAGGAAATGGGAAAAAGGTTTCTGGAACAGGAAAAGTTGCTTTGCAACGGTCAAGAATTAGGCTTCCCAGAAAGCCTTTAAGTAAGCCCTGTCTATAATTTTTAAAGCAACCTGGTGGCAGGGATGCGATTCCCATGGAGGCAACGAACAGCGAGGAGAAACACTTTGCAGTCTGAAGTGGGACGGTGCTGGGAGAGAAAGGGGTTGCCTTACACCGAGGAGCATTCAAGGTGTGACTGTGCAGCAGTGGCACCTCTTCATTAACTTCGGTTGCAGATGTTGCTTTTCAGTAGCATATGACCCACTAAAAACTTCGGCTTGGCTGTTAGACCGAGTTTGCATCACTGGCTGTTAACTTTCATTTAGCTCGTGAACCAAGACTCTGGGTAGGTGTATTGGTACAGAAGGCTGTAGCATGAAAGCTCACGTACAGCCTGCTATTGCCTCAGGACCAGCAATCACCAGTGACAACTGCAGACTTTTCCCGCATACCCAAACCGGGAACATCGTTAGCTGTGGCTGACACCTGAGCCCCAATACTTCAAGTCCCAGGGCCCACGGTTACTGGTTTGGATCGCTGGGTCCACACCAGGTTCCCTGATCTCAGGTCTTTGGACCTTTACACGGAAGTGTCTGTACCAGTCCAATATCTTTGATTAGGCTTGTGACTTGTTACTGATGCAGCTGCTTGTATATGTGCCATACAGGTGATCTTCCCCTTCACTGCTTATTCTCCTTCCTAACAAGAATAAACTACATAAGGATAAGCACTGTTAAACAGGGGTAACTTCTCCTATTAGTAGGGCTTCAGCTGTTTCAACAAGAGCAGAAAAATTAAAGCTAGCCACTTTTATGTGTAGAACCACGATCACTGGTGCTAATTAATGCAAGGGCCCTTTATGATTGTAATGGTCAATATGAGCAACTCCCACTCCCACTTGAATTTAGCTGGTTTTTTTCCGAAGTTGATTTTATGATTTTATCTGCAGCCTTGATCAAATGCAGCCTGCCTTCTGCATAGTACCGACCATGAATAATCAGAATAATTCCCACATCAAGCCTTGAAGTTACAGCTGAACTACCAATATCTTCAAATGACAGAGGATCAAACATACTCCTTGGCAATTTGTTCTAAAGGCAAATTCCTTTACTGAAAAAGAGCTATAATTTGAATTTTATTGCTAAAATCTGGCATCATGTTGCAGCCACTAGACCTCCATTATATTTCTGTCTGCTAGATTAAGCAATACTGTAGTAGCTGATTTGTTCATTTTCTGTATTTATGGTGCAAGATCAAGTTGCTTTTTTGCTTGGGGGTAAAAAAGACAGGTATCTCCATTTATCAGAAGCACTGACATAACTTCTTTTTGGCTGCTTTCCCTTCCCTCTGGGTGTTATTTCACTTTTATCTGGTCAAGTCACTCATCCATAAATCAGTTTCCATTAAACATTCAGCACATGGTTTATTCGCGTCAGCGGGGTCAACTGCAGCGATGAACGATGGCCCGGTTGTGCCTTCCAGGACTCCTCAGCAAGGAGACGCATATGGATTTGCTTTTCTGTACATATACAAAAATGAAGAACGTGATCAAATGGTTGATCACAACAATAGACTCAATAGAAAACAGAAATAGAAGTATTTTGCTGGAGCGTTTACCCAGCAGCCAGAGGAAAGAATGAATCCACTCTTAGAAAGATTTCAGGATCAGTTTATTGTGAAGCAATGTAATCACCCAGGATGGATTCAGCAGCTACACAACCCTCCCACATTTGGCATTCCAGTTTTCAAACACACCCTCATTCCAACCTTGGAGACAAGAGAAGCTGCGGGGTGCCCTACCCTTCGACTGATAGTACTCCAGGACTGCATCACTTTCTGACTCTGCGCAAAACCAGCCAAATCTTAACTCAACTGTCTGAGCAGGCACTTCCCTCATCCCTGTGGCTTGACTGGGTGGACAAACATGATCTTCTCACCAGTCTTGCCAGCTAACCCAACCTTGGACATTCAGCTCAATTAACAGCACCCAAAAGAGGATGCAGATCCTCTCCCCCTATAGCTCAGCAGTCACTGTGCTTCCTGGAGCACAAAAGTTCACTGCCTCATCATGCCTCATCAGAGGAGAAGGCACCAGCCACCAGGAGAATGGATATTCATAGCCATCTCTCTCAGACACTATGCAAAGTGCCACTTGTTTAACAGCAAACATTTCAGTTTAATTTTAAACTGTCTGCGAGCAACACCCAAACTTCACGCTACCATCAGCTAACCTGGCAATTGTAGAAGGCCTCTAAGGCAGCTGAAATCCTTGTCAAGTCAAGTTCACGTCACTCTACCCCTGAGCAGCACTTGAACATCATGCAGAACTCAGCAGTTCAGTTGTTCAGAAATTTGAAGTAGATTTGAAAAAAATCTGTCAAAAAACCCCAACCAAATGAAAATAGTGGAATTATGACTGTTTTGAGAAATGGTGGCCAAATACTCTTGGACTAAGCACGTGAGTTCCTGCTGCAGGTTAAACTAGCTCATGGAGTGTAACGCATTTCCTTAACGAAACCCAAACCTCTACTTTTTGCATCTGGTCACCTGAAGGGAACATCTCCGCACACCTGAGTCTGAGTGTTTTTTCTGGTCGGGATCCACTGCAGCCCAGCCCTTGTCTCCACTCTTTCCCAAGGCTGCAATATTGAAGCTCATCATCTGTTACGTTTACCTACTCCAACAGCCTTTAGATGCTGCTAGGTAGGATCACTGCCCAAAGGGTTATTTCTAGAGCAGTGGGGCAGAGGCTACCTCTTCTGCCCCCTTGCCTGGTGATGCAGTGAGCAGTGCCTGGGGGGAAAGGGCAGCCTCTGGGGCACTGGGGAAGATGGCAACAGTGCCAGGGTGCCAGCAGCAGCTCTGGTGTCCAGCAACTGAAATGAAAGCGGCTCACTTCACGTAGACAGAAACAAAAACTTCCAGGTAAGTGCTCCGGGTAAATTTTTCTTTAGTATCTCCACTTCTTGCTATTTCAATTTATGAAATGCCTCAGGTTTCTGAAACTGAATATAAAACTATCCACTTAATGACCATAGAGAAGCAAAATGCTACGGCTACTTAATTTTAGGATGACTCAGTTCTTCACGTCTTCAGCGCTTTATGGCTTCAGAACCTGATTTGGCTGCCTGGGTTTCAAATGAGGACAAGCCATGCAGTACAAGAAGACATATTCTGTCTGTTCCCAAAATACATGTACAGAGATTTTAAATAAATCTTCATTTAAGAAAGCCGTAAGAGAGAATTCCAAGATTCTTCAGCCAATGAAAACAACACAGGTAATACAATTAGCTGGCTGGTCTTGAAAATTATAATGCTGATGTGCTCTAATGAAATGAAACAGAGGCAGTGTTTGCTCTGCCAGCTGAGTGGGCTGACTCCTGTTCCAGCTTGGTTTCTGGAGGCAGCTCCACCCTCAGGAGGCTGTGTTGTCTGATCACTTGCGTGCCGACAGCCAGATGCTTTTCTGGTTCTGCTCTACCTCACAGGAAGCCTGGAATCTGAGGCCTGGCAAAGAAATAAACTATCTAAACCTGCTCATGGTTTCACAGGGTACAACTCTGTTCTGCAAAGAAGAGGGATGAAGCCAATTGCAGGCATTCACATCCCAGTTGAGCAAAAGCTTGGAAATAAAGAGTGCATTTTTAAGAACATTATTAGCAATACAGAAGTCAGAGAAGTGACTCTCCAACTGGCTGCAATAACAGCTGCATGTATTTTATCCCTGTTCAGTCCCAGCATCATCTGTTTTTTCAATTACTTGAAATGACTTTTCCAAACCAACTTTTTTTTTTTTTTTTGGTGATGTACATAATTTTACTCCTTTGGATGTATCTTCTTGATGCAGCTTTTTTATATGTAGCCTGTGCCAAGCAGAATTCAAGGCAAGAGGAAGAAACTAAGTTCAGCATAGGAACAAAGGATACCTTTGATAATTTTTCCTCAAAATGCAAGCAGAGTAAAATATGGGTAATCTCCTAGTGATGGAAGCTCATAATGTTGTACTAGTTCAGGCCCAGGGTAGCTGAGCACATGCAGATGTCCCGCTAAAGCCAATTAAATGGAAATTCAGCCATGCCACATGCTGATTGTATTAAGAGCCATTAGACCTGCTACAGGACAGAAAGCGAGTTCTGAAACTCCAAAGCACTTAGAATAAATGAGAGGTAAGTGATAAAATTTAATTGATATGGGTATCTTAAGGCCATAAAGGAGCTGGGACTGCTGTATTAAAAGGTAAGGACCATAGGAAACAAAAGCAAGCATAACATTTCTTAGAGAAAATAAGCTGATGCCTTCATTTCTGCAATTTTGAACCTCTGTAGGAGGAGGACTTCTACTTTTCTGCTAACTGAAAGGTCTTGCAATTCATCTACAGCTAATTTTTCCATATGTCAGATAAAAATGCACATACCACCTATATTTTCATCCTACTTCCTATGGCCCCTAGGAATTTAGGGCTTAAATATTTGCATGTAGTTATTTCCAACTGTATGATTTCCAATTCCTATTACATTTATGAATAAATGGTGACTTGGACCTCTACAGTATAAGATGCAGTTATTCTTATTTCCCAGCTGTTATGCTATGGTGGTAATAATGCCACCTGTGCATCTCCGTATACTCTTTAGTCTTCTCATCACCCCAGGTAAAACTTAGACTTGCCATCCTTTCCGTCTCAGAGAACAAACTCAGGCAGAGGAAAGAGGCTCAGCAATAGAAAAGCTGATGCCTTTAATTAAACCACAATGAAGTCTCTAATTGTAGCCCAGGGAAGAGTCTTTTAAATAAAATCATACGTGTTATAGCAAACACTTGAGATGCAAGGTGGAAGTCAATCACTAGTTTTTCAAATTAGCACATCTTTAAATTGCTTTCTACAAATAACACAAGAAAGCATCATTAAAATCATTGACCTGCCTTGAGCAAAAAAATCAGAGGCTCCTTCTTCTGCCCTCTCTGATGGAACTAGCACAGTCTCCTGAGTCTTTTTGTAACCCCCTAGTCAAGCTGCAGTAAATTTTCAAGATTTTTCAGAGCACCCATTTTTTACAAGAGAAACTGATACAGGCTCCAGGCATTTTTTCCTAAATGATCTTCATTTTCAAAATGTGCTAACCTAAGTCTAGCTTACTTCGATCAGAGATGGCAGCAGCAACCATGCTATATGCAAGCATTTCCACTTAAGCAAATCTCTGCTAAAACACATACGTGGCAGCTCTGTAGCAAGAAAATGTATTGTTCCTGTCTTCTTTTACAATATACCATCTGGCTCCTTCCTGTCTCACTTCAGAAAATGCCTCATCCAAAGTTTCGTGGCTTTTGCTTTCTCCCTTTTCTAAGAAGGACTGGTACTATAAAGATTAGTATACTTCAGAAAAACCAAAGAGCCCAGTACTTCTGAAAAAACAGGACCAGGATGGAGTGTTCAACTATCAGCTTGAAATACCAAACAGCGCTGGGATACTTTCAGTGCAGATTTACCGCATCTTACTAACAGATCTTACCGCATCTTTCTAACAACTAACATTGTTCTGAAGTGTCTTTTGTTTGTGAGTAGAAATTATCACCACCAAGAACGATGCAAGTTCTGTAAAAACACCAAATAGAAACAGATACTAAACTAAAAATCAAGGTCACACTGTAAATACACACTAGTGTGCCACATATATTCCCCATTTGCTGCCCAAATACTGGTTTTCTCATGTTTATACATTCTGATTCAAATGCCGCAGTAATGACATAGCAGCCATAGAAATGCTCAACAGGCCAAGTCTGTTTTAATTACAATTACAGATTATGTATCTAATTTCTAGTCTTTCCTTTCACATTCTTTTATTCCAATGTCAAAGAAAATACATAGTGAGGCATTTATGCTTGTATATACTATCCTCCTGAGTCCATGTCCAGCCTAATAAATTCATTAGCGAGACAAGTTGTACAAATGTTTTCTCTGCGTCTCTTTTGTTAAACCATGACAGAACGCATTCAGCATTTTTGCTGTTTTCAGCCGCTAACAGAACGGTGGGCTGGACCCGTATACCAGTGCTGACAGCCAGGAGCAGCACTAGTGCCCTGCCCATGCATCCTTCCTGAACGGGAAAATCAGGTTCACTGGTAGTCCAGCTGCTCCATGAGGCCAGCACGGGGCAGGGTGGGTGGAAGAAAGCCAGCATGGGGCTTCTTCAGCAGAACAAAGACAGAGAGAATCATCTAATACCTGCAAAGGTACGTGCATTTCAAATCTGTGAAATAACTTACAAGAGGAATCTTTTTCAGAAGAAGTAAGGAAGGGGAAGAGAAGAGGAAAGAGATGTCTGAGCTTTACTAAGGCAAAAAAAAAAAAAATACCCCTGTGAGACCAGAATGGCAGATAACTGCCTATCATCTAAGTTCCAGCCCAGATAAAACTTCATATTTGCTTTGCCATAAACTAGGCTCATCCACTTTTCTCACAGAAAGAAAGGTGTTTGTGGATCATGCCTCAGGTCCATTTTCAGCAAAGACAGACCTACCTGTGAAAAGAACAAAGATGATGAAGTCAAAGGTAAATAATGAAGTTGTTACCCACCCCTAATCACTTAACTATGATACAGGCATTGGTATGGCATCTACATTGCTGAATGCAAAGTCAAAAAACAGAGAGAAAATTATTCAAAAGTTAAGGAACTTATATTTTGGCAGTTCTTTTTCCTGGAAACATGGGAAAATGTTGTCCCAGAAAGCTGAAGAATCTTCCTTAGAGATCTGCAAGAGTCCCTGGGACAAAGCCCAAGAAACCCAGCCCAAATTTAGTGTCGATCCTGTCGTGAGCAGGAGGCTGGGCTAGACGATCTTCCAGCCTGAGTGATCCTATGATTTTTATGAACTGCCTTTCTATAAGCCTGAATAGCCTTTAGAGTTACCTTCAAAAACCAGAAATATCTATAATTCATTAGAAAATCAGCACTTCATAAGGTTGCAACTATGCCTGTACAACTTGTACTTCCACACGTACCGCTGTAATGGGTGACGCTGCCACACACTCTGCCATCTCCGCATCCACTTCTTCACTGCCTAGGAAGCATGAGCTGCCTTATTTCAAATTAGTTAAATTATAGGTATCATTCAACCCAATTCAGTTAAAATATCACAAATTTGCATGTTGATTAAAATTATTTACTTGAGTTAAGTTTAATGTGCTGGTGGATTATTTTTATAAATTTATGGTAGAGCAAACCACTCAAATTAAATGCAAATGGGGATGTCTCTATATACATACACAAAGCCAGTTTAACTAAATAAAAAAAATTTAAATGTATCATTAAACATCAGTTTATGTGTACAGAAGGCTGTGGCTTGGCCCTCTGGGATCCTAACATCTCTTTTATTAATCTTTTTCCACGTGGGAACTTTCTACTTCATATACAAGTACTGATGTATGAATCTGTAAATACTGTCAATATTTCATTTTCTATAAAGTGTCTATAAATCACATCAAGTCAGGACAGCCCTGGCAAGGGCCATGACAGACATGGCAAGTCACTGAAGTAAGCAACACACACTTTAAAAATAATCCTCATTTATTTCAGAAACAGTACATCAAAGAAATACTTGACCTGTGCGTCCACAGACTCCATAAATAGTTTGATAAGCAATTAGTACTGTGCAACCAACCCACAACACCTATAGGTTTCAAAGTGCTTAGCAAGATAAAAGAACATCATTGTTCCCATTTTACAGCTGCAACAGCTGAAACAGAAAACTCAGATGACTTGTCTGAGGTCTCATAAGAAATCAGTGTCACACGTGGGGAAAAAGGCCTGCGACTCCTGACTCTCAAACCCAATCTTAAGCCACAGATGACTTGACCATGACTAAATTTATAAACAAAAAGCGAGACCAAAAAATGCCGTGGTTCTTTCAACTCAAATCAGAAAAAAGATTTCTCATGGGTACAAGACATCGTCATTATTGCAGCGATTTGTGGATCGATAAGACCAGATATCCCGAAGTCACTCGTGGGAAGAGGCCCCTTAATAAAAGCCAGATGGCTAGAGAGAGGACAGCGGCACGGAGCAAGCTATACCTCAGGGTCCACTGGAACCACCGAAACAGAACTTGTGGCAGAGTAACATTCCAAAGAAACCCCCAAAATGCCAAGAGGCATTTCTGAGTTGCAAGAGTTTCTGCAGAGACCCCCGCACTAACAAACGCTTCCCTCACGCTGTAGCGTGGGGAGCCCAGCTGCGAGGAGGCTCCCGGGCCACTTCGCTACCAGGAGGCCTGGCAGGGCATGGGAAGCAGAGGCTGTTGGAGAACAGTTGCTCTATGGCTAAACCAGGGCTTCCTCAGGCACCCGTCAGCCTGGGATCGTGGTGGCGCAAGGCCACGAGACTTGCACAGAAAGACACTTCTACACAGGGTCTTCATTTCTGCAGTATGGCTATTCTTATGATTACCACTCAACTTCGCATGTTTTGCATTTCAGCATAGCACCACATTGCTGAACACTAATTAGAAATAGCACTTGTCATCCACTGTATGTAGACGTACTGTCTCAAGAGGACTGGGATTTCACTGGAGGATATTTCTATGGGCAGAGATAGAAATGAAGATTGACCTCTTCTGGCATGGATATCTATTCTAAGGGGCTGCAGAGACTGCCCCTAGGGCACGCTCGTGTACTGCCTTTGAAGAATAACAGTGCATAGTTCTGTTTCAATCAACCACCACCAATTTCATAGGCGTGGCACAGCACCTGAGCACAAGCTTCACAGAAGGAAAAGCAACGCACAGATGAGCTGGGAGAAGAGAACGACGCTACGGACAATGCGGTATCTAAGGATCTTCCTTCCCTTATATCATCCAGTCATATTCACATTGCAAAGATCTTTGTTAGCTCCCATAGATGGGAAGTTTGGGACTTTAGGTGAGGCCCCATGGCTCATTTGGTGTCATGCTGATCTCTTGGTTTTGTCCGTGAGCTGGGCACTTCCAGTTTTCCTGAGGTAGCAGATATAGAGGTGTTTGTTCCATACCTTTAAGAAAAACAAAAGTGAAGGAAAAGGGGAACAGGCAGAGAGATGTGTTGGAGTTTCTTAGGAAAGACGCGAACACATTAAATGTAAAACATGTTTCTGAAATACTCCATTGGGACAGACCGCGCCAGAGCCTCCAAAAGCAAAGCTCACCCTCTCAGAATCACCCTGAAGAACAATTACAGGATTATTATGGCAAGTTACAAAACAGTTAATCAGAGAGGCATGACTTTTCATAAATATATGGCCAGGCACCTGGCTCTCCAGGGCCCTGAACTTCATGCAGAATGCACGTTTCCCTCGCTAACATCCTGCAGCAGGTCAAGGCAGAGGAACTGCAGGCGCTGCACTGTAACAGTACACAGTACTAACAGCAGGGAAGACAGTGCTGCTATAGCGAGGCATTCATAGAATTTATGTGCAGAAAGTATTTATCAGAGGACAAATATACCCACTCTTTCTGTTGTTCTGCCAGTTTTTCTGCCAAGCATTTTACCAGGACAGGATCTACTTTGGAGTCAAACTTGTTGGCGAACCAGTGCCCGTAATTAAGAAGCCATCTTAATTCTGCGGCCCCGTAGATGCAGACACTGCGAAGGTGGGTACCAGTGCAGGGAGGATACAAATGGTCTTCAAGATAATTCCATTTCACCAGACGAGTTTTGCTTTGTAGGTCTGTTATGTCCTGGGCCGACCTTGGAACTTCCCCAGGGACCCCAGGAACACGTAAAAGAGTGGCCCAGAAATGTTCATCAGGAGAGTATGTATCCCTTGACCACTCGAAAAAATCTTTTGCAAGAGAGCTTTCAAGGGTATATTGAATAAATGCTCGGCTTAAAACAAAATAGGCACTGCCTACAAACACTTCAATATTATGAGGTGGCGGATTCTTGGAAATGTTTGTTTTTACAGGCATCTGCATGTATTCATAAGGCACTTTCATAAGTTCATGGTGATAAGTAAATCGTTCTCTTTTGCTACTGCTTGGCTTTATAGTTTCCAGCATGTTTCCTCCACCGAGTTTCTTCAGTTCAGCGACCAACTCGAAATTTGACCTCAAAGGGAAATCTTGGCCACACAAATTAATAACATACTTCCAGGGAACTGAAGACTCCATCAAATCAGACAAACAATTGAAATCTGCTTGCAGCCGTGAAATATGTGCATAGTCCACTGTCTCCAATTTTGATGCAATGAAAATATTGGGGAAACATTTAGCTAGGTTGTTCATAGCAGATTTGAAACTTTTTGCTGCTTTTTGGTCATAATGGATGCAGTAAATATTTTGATGACTGTACAGTGAATGTATGAGCCTTTCTACCATTACCGCATCTTTGTGAACAACCAAAGAATAGGCAATTGGAAAACTCTCCTCCTCTGGAGAAACAAGTTTTAGGTGGTATTTCCTAAGTGAACGATACACATGGCAATCACTCGTCATTGCTATGACATCTTCATCAGCTAAATCAATTATCTCTTTTCTTCTTATCTCTAAACTCTTGCCAATTTCATGGGGATCTTGTTCATATATAGATGAACAATTTATTTCATACTGGAACTCATTTCTAAGGTAGGAATACCTGTTTCTAACGTAAGAAGAAGTGCTCAAGAAGTGCTCAACCAAATAAATGCCCTTAGAGGGAAAGAAGCGTCTTTCGACATGGAGGAGCTTCAGCAGTGCAATCAGCCACCCCGTAACACACAGGATCAGGATCTTCCTTCGTGCGGGACATTTGTAGGGACACTTGCGTCTCTTCATTCTGCAAGAAAACAGAGACATGACGGTATTTTAAATCAGCAACAAAGCATCAGAGACAATTCCAGCCTCTAACAAAGACATGTACACACCGGTCTGTCTACAGCATAAACACCACCTTAGCAAGACAGGGCACTGGAAATCTGCAGTTTCTTAATGATCACGTTAATTCAGAGACAGATTTTACCACAATAATAGGCAAAGATTCCATTCCCCCGAATTAGCTGACTGAAGGCAATAAACCAACTCGGATTTCAGATGATTTCCAGCTAAATAAGAGTGCTGGAACAAGACTCCCACTGTTTATTTTCCAAACCTTTTTTTAATTTCTTATGAGTCACAAACTGAATTACAGCAACCCCTGCATTGGCAGAAACATGACTGTCCTGTAAGTGAGTAGGAAGAATTGTTTATTTTCCCAAGTAACTCCAGGGGATTCAATGGGAGCAGCAAGGGGATCTCCTGTGAGTCTGCAAAGAATGTATGCTTAATGGTAGATATTAGTATTTAAAAAAATAAAACATTAAACTGAAAGCTTTAGAATTTCAGAGCATCCTCATTGTCTCTAACACTGGGGCTGGCCCATGAAGATGTCCAAGGGAAAAGGAATTTCCTTCCTGTCCTCTCCCAACAGGGTCTGACAAGCCCCAAATCCTCCCTGTGTCCAGATTTCTTCTGGAAAATACCGCTAATCTGCCCTGAAGAAAGAGATGGATGAAGACATAGCACTTCCATCCACTGGAATGAGTATATAATGTAACCTTTTGAAGGTAGGAGGCGCAGTAGTGAGCAATAGCGCATCTATCCTGTTCCCTGCCATGTGACACAACCTCGGATGCGACTGCAAAAACACACACATGGCCCCTTTTTATGCAGCAGGGTATTTAATAATATTCCTGTGTAGCAACTTAACAACTGAGGTATTACCACAATAAAAGCGAAATACAGTGATCCTCTTTCCATATAGCTTTGCTTTACCAGCTAAGTGCAAGCAGCATTGTTGCTATCCCTGAATTAAAATAAGACCAGAGTCCACATCCAGGTGCAGCATTAAACTTAGCTCTACTTAGCTTAAACTAAGCTCTACTTTGTCTCTAAATTGAACAGCTCCCAATTTTTTCTTTTGAGAAGAAGCTGTTCCAGAATGCTTCAGAGTGAATAAAATGGTGGGGCCACGAGAAGTGGCTCAGATGTCTGCAGATCCCACATATGCACGTAAAATCAAGATTTGAGGTGTACCTGCAACACTCACTGAAGACTAAGTTAGGCATCTTTAGCATTCCCACCAATGTCAAGTCTTGCAAGCTGCAGCTTCAGTTAAAATGCAGCCTGTCAAGGCAGAGCTGCTTCATTTGTCTGTTGTCCCTGACCTTCCCTTTCCCTGTGCATCTTTCTCCTTGATATTTCTCTTCTGGGGGTGTGCTGGTTTTGGCTGGGATAGTTAATTGCCTTCATAGAAGCTAGTATGAGGCTATGTTTTGGATTTGTGCTGAAAACAGTGTTGATAACGCAGGATTAGTAGCCCAAGGATAAGTCCACACTGGAGAAGGTACACCTTGAAGCATCTGTGGCTGTGGATAAGCCCATGCTGCAGCAGGTACACCTTGAAACATCAGTGGCTGTGCATGAGGTCATGCTGGAGCACCTCAAAGCATGTGGCCATGGATAAGCCCAAAACAGAGCAGGTACCCCTGAAGGGGGGTAAGGCCATGGGTAAGGCCATGGTGGAGCAGGTTTACTTCTGAATGGACTGTGGCTGTGCATAAGGCCACGCTGGAGCAGGTCTATCTCTGAAGGCATTCTGGCCCATGGAGAAGGCCATGCTAGAACAGGTGCACGTCAAAGTGACTGTGGCTGTGGATAAGTCTAAGCCTCAGCAGGTATATCCCTGGAGAGACTGTGGCTCATAGATAAGGCTCCACTTGGAGCAGGTACACCCCTAAGGGACTGCAGTCTGTGGATAAGTCCAAGCCGGAGCAGGGGCAAGGGGAGGAGTTCCTTGCAATGTTAAACCCTATGATCTGGTTAAACCCCATGGAAATATCTTTAAATTGCTGTAACCCTGGGTTTGAGTTGCATGTTATGGGAATTACTACAGCAGGAACCACCTGAACCAATGGAGGAGAAGCCTTACAAGCAGCAGTGCAAGTGCAGCAGCACTGGTGCCCAGTAACTCCATGTAACACACAACCTCTTCTGTCCTGAGGGACCACTGTAACAGATGGAGCCCAAAGTCATGGACTAAATTAACTCAGTGGACATTTTGTGGGTATTTATGGAGATTTTAAAGACATTTTATAGAGCTGGTGATTAATGAGGTCGTATTGGGTAGTGTGGTACCTGAGCATGATGCAAATGGTATGGAATAAGGAGTGGAGAATGTGCTAATTTTGGCTGGAATAGTTAATTTTCTTCATAGTAGCTAGTATGAAGCTATGTTTTAGATTTGTGCTGGAAAGAGTGTTGATAACACAGGGATGTTTTAGTTACTGCCGAGCGGTGCCTACACAGAGCCAAGGCCTTTTACGGTTCTCACCCCACCCACCAGTGAGCAGGCTGGGGGTGCACAAGAAGCCGGGAGGGGACACAGCGGGGACAGCTGACCCCCACTGACCAAAGGGGTATTCCACACCATAGGACGTCATGCTCAGCACATAAAGCTGGGGGGAGAAGAAGGAAGGGGGGACATTCGGAGTGATGGCGTTTGTCTTCCCAAGTCACCGTGATGCGTGATGGAGCCCTGCTTTCCTGGAGATGGCTGAACACCTGCCTGCCGATGGGAAGGAGTGAATGAATTCCTTGTTTTGCTTTGCTTGTGTGCGCGGTTTTTCCTTTACCTATTAAACTGCCTTTATCTCAACCCACGAGTTTTCTCACTTTTACCCGTCCGATTCTCCCCCCATCCCAGCGGGGCCGGGGAATGAGCGAGCAGCTGTGTAGGGCTCAGCTGCCTGCTGGGGTTAAACCACAATGGGAGGCAACAGAAAGGAGAAGGAAATGTCACCTCCTTGTTTCGCCTGGGGGTGCCAGGTATAGAGCAGGGAAGGGAGCAGGGTGAGCCAACACGTACCTATTTTGTACAAGCCAGATCTCAGCAGCTCTCTGCAGGTTTTACAAACAGCCTCCAGGTACGCTAACAAACAAAAAGAAAAACCAGATCTATCTTCCCACGAAGCCAAAAATCCCACCTTCCACCTTAGCCAGCGGGTGCTTTCCTTCACTTCTTCTCCAAAGTAATCCCAGCTCAGTGTCTAATCCAGGTCTCCCCTTTATTTATTTCCTTCCTATACCTATGTTTCTGGAGAAAAGTTGCTCTCAAAAGCCGCTCCTAAGCAAAGCCAGGTTTCCAGCCATGTGACAGAAGCCCTGCGGAGGGGAACCCAGCTAAATGTGCCTCCTTTTTTTATTTGGAGGAAGAAGACCTCTGTGGTGCGATCTCTCTGTGAAGCCGGCCCAGTGGTCTCCCTGGCTACCAAACCCCACCAACTCCTGGTTGAACAGGCATCACCTCATCCAGGGAACAAATCTTCCCTTCCTCTCTACAGCCTTAAAAAGGCAAAAGAGAGCCTGGACAAAGAAAAAGGAGCGGGGAAAAAAGCATATCCTCCACTGCTCTAAAACTCCTCTGTCAGTGGTAGCCCTGGCCAGCTTCCACACAGTGCCAAACATTCTGTTTCTAGGCAAACCAACAAAACAGCCATTGCACCACACTTCCCTGCCTGAAACTACCATTCCTGGTGCAGTCCAGAGTTAGACCAGGATGTGCAAGAAATCACCTGGACACCACCGAGGACTCCCTCTTTGCAGCTGATGAGCAAAGGATCCACACTCAGCTCCCTGAATATTTCAGGGAGCCGAGTGTGGTTTTCAGCACTGCCAACCACAAGACACTATTGTGCCATATAAAGAAATCCAGAAGACTGTGGTGACATGGTTAAAATTCCCTGTGGAGGAAGGAATTAAGGAGCACTGGTGAGAAATCTCAGGTCCTCCACCAAATCACTTGTTTATGGAGGATCTCCCCCTGATCCTGGCAAGCATCTGGTCAGATGAGAGCATTAGGAGCCAGCAATTACATCCACAGCTCCACTTGTTTGTTTGTTGTCTTTTGTCTGTCTGTCTTTTTTTTTTCCCCTCCAAACACAGACTATATCACCATCACCACAGTGGTTCATTCAGAATCACACCATGTGTGACTCCAACCACTCTTAAGCACTCTAACATCTCTCCAGCAGTGGAGTTCACCACTACCAATATCCCACTGTCCCTCCTGCTCCATGCTTATCACATTAAATTCATAGTCTCCTGTTGTTACCTCCGAGGCACTCCACAGCCAGGCTCGGTATAGCGGTACAAGGGCAACAGCTTTGCTCTTTAGGAGCAAATCATTTGCCTGTAACCAGGATGAAGTTAGTTTCTGCAAAAGACCAGGATTTTTTGAGGAACAGTGCGAGATCAGGGAGTTAAATCCCTCAGGACAGAAGGGCCACCACAAACCTCATCAGGTTTTGATTCAGGTGCAAACCTCCTTCTTCTTACCACATGCGCCACTCGAAGCCCCACTCAGACATAGCAGCACGCGGTACACGCAGTCCTCTCCGGAGGAGGAAGGAATGAATGACACGCAGCAGATGGGAACAGGCACCTAGAGCTACCTGAAGCACCTGCCTGGGGTAGCACTGACCAGATGCTACTTCCAGGTATCCTGCTCACGAGTATTTTTTTCTCGGGTGCTTCTATACTATACGCAGGACCAACATTCCCTCTTTTGCACAAAGATTGTATACTAGGAGGGAAGCTTGGCATTGCCATCTTGCCTTGTTTTGTAAAATGTTTGCACTTTCTCTTCTACATGCGAGAAGCCTCCTGAGAAAATTAATGGAGACTGATCCTGTGACCAACACATATCACACAGCTGGTCTATATACACACATACACAGCTTCTAATTTGTAAAGGCACTTACAGCTGGGATGTAAAGTACTGAATGATTCAGAGAAGATAAATGGCTGGTTTTATTTACGCTTTGCATCTCTAATTGCAAGAACAAGAGATGGTCAAAGAAAACAAATGCAATAAATACAAGGGAAACACATTTATGTTGTGTAACAAAACACATGTTCTTACGCAACACTTAATTACAGCCTGTCATAAGGTACCTTAAAGACCATGAGCTCAGCAGGATTCAAGAAGAAATTAGGCAATCAGCTGGCTATTTAGAGTTTCCAGAGCTACCTTCACCAATACATAAATACGGATGGAAAGCTAAATTCCCTGGAACCACGACATCAGGCAATTACCAGCTGCCAAGACTTCTGACAGGAAATTTTTACCAATAAAAACGTTTCTTGTGACCATCACTCTGTTCTCTGAATCTGCTTTTATCTACTTCCGGACCAGAAGAGGGATTGCTGGTTAGATCCATGACGGCAATATTTGTATCCCACACAGAGAATGGCCGGGTTTTCCACTGGTGTATTTCGCTGCTTTTTTTTTAATTTTCTTCCCTGCAAGAAGCTGGTTTTGGGCAGCTTTACACCTTCAAACACTTCCAATCATTCACTTTATGCAACTGTGCAAGCTGCACATTGACAAAAAAGGAGGAACAAGGAGGGTGGTGGAAGAATTTCACACCCTCCTGAAAAAGTTCAGCCACCGGTCAAGTCCTTCCACTCGCTGAACACTGTGATGGCCTTAGAATAAACCCTCCCAAGGGGACCGAGCAAAAGCTGAGCCTTGCCGCTCTCAGATTCAAACTGTTGGTCTTCCCCTCCAAGGCGCTCTCCAGATAGGCTCAGCTGTCTGTGTCTGCCTAAGGCAACGATGCTGGGCTTGCAGGAGGACCAGAAAATACACAGCACTCTTCAAGCAGCCAGTGGAGCTCCACTCCCTCCTACATGCTTCAATCCAGTGCGCACGTCTCATTTTTTGGGAGGCTGCAGAAGAATTCTGCAGCTCTCTTGTGGCTCACACAACGCTCATAAAACCCTATAAAACCCATAAAACCAGAGGATAGGCTTTTTCCCCTGTGTACTGAAAGCATTGAAAGTTATGAACCGAGCCATGGCCAGCTAAAGGAAGCGCTGGGAAGGAAGGCCAAGCTGAAGGTAAAAGCATGCTAGAAAATGCATATAGGACATACATTAGAATTAGACCTTGGTTTCTACTGACGTGAAGCAACTGGGGAAGAGAGAGAGAACATGGATATAAAAACAAAGGAAATAACACATATGTGTCTATAGACACTTAAATATATATTTTGGGTAACACAGCAAAGGTTTGGGGAAGTGAAGCGAAGTATGGCCTGATCACAGGGGAATATCTGTGGAAGACCTGTTGCCTCAATAATCACTTCCAGCTGCTATCAGACAGATGTGCAGAAGTTTACCTTCCTGCAAAAAAATTGTTGCTCCTGCTTGCAAACTACTGAATCTTATTCCAGCAATCTGCAAACATAAATTAACAGCTAGTGAAGCTGCAGATTACTCAGGAGTGTGCAAACCCCTACAGTGAGCACATCACAAATGTGAAAAGCAGCGTTTGCACCCATACACCATCCATAGGCAATTTGCTTGGGTAAATCACAGAGCGTGCTTGATACCAAGCTCATACTGGAAGACTGTCACAGTAGTAGAAGTAAAGGTCACCTATAAAGCCAGAGAAGCAAATTGAACCAGTGGCTATTTCTCTTCGCTTTTACAATACGGATTACTATAACAACACAGAAATGTTGAATTTCTACTGAGAGACCGTAACTGCTTGAAGTGTTAACTGCTTGCAAGGTGAAACCAAAGGAAAGGCTAATTAAAGGTAAATTAGAGCCTGCTCTTAGGATTCTTTTGGGAGAGGGGAAAAAAAAAAGCCTTAAAACAATTCTAATTCTAGCTCCGCTGACTCATAACATTTCTACGCACCACCAGGCACTTACCCTGTGGACTTCCCTAAGCATGCCTTTGGCACGTGGCTAGTCCGCATCTGTCCTGAGCAAAGACTGCAGCACATCACGCCTGTATCCAAGCCGGATATCAGAAAGAAGCAACACCCACAGCACCCCGCTCCTCCCCCTCTCCTTCCCACACCCACCCTGGTGCAGCCCGGGGTCTGGGACTCTGCTTTTGGTTGCTGAGAGAGGGACAGGACAGGATTCAGTATGAGAGCACAGCCCCTGGCCAGTGACTTTCTCTCGTGCCTGCCCTTCACCATCCCATTCCTCCAGAAGTCACCCCGACTCCTGTGAACAGGAATGGGGATGAGTTGGCATGACGAGGCTCTCGAGGAGGGCAGGAGCCCCAGGTCTTCACCAGGCATATGACTTCTGTCCAGATCCTCCCCGAGTTATACAGCCCTTTCACGAACCCTGGTTCCCAGGGAAATTCTCCTCTCCTATCTCTGCACCACAATTTTGCTAAACCTCCCAGATTTTACCCTTTCCGTGTTGGCCAAGAACAAACACCCACACTTGTATCAGTCTGATTAACAGACCCATTATCAATTTGTTACATCAAAGTTTAATCCACGGCAATTCAAACTTACAGAAACATAGAATTATAGAATGGTTTGGGTTGGAAGGGACCTTTAAAGGTCATCTAGTCCATCCCCCCTGCCATGGGCAGGGACATTCCACTGGACTGTTTGAGGTTGTCCCACAAGATCTAGGAATATTTTATACCAGGGAGTAGAAGTCAATGTGGTTAAATTATCACTGGATTTGGCCTTGAAGAAAACCAGCAGAGAACCTGTTCTGTATCCTGGTTGCTGTACGACGCATGTGAGACCCACCTTGACCAACGTTTGTCAAACCAGGCATCTGAGGTCCCTCTGCAGCTGATGGAAAGATATAAGGAACTGCAAAGGACCATCAATTCATCCCAGAGCATGGGCTGCGAGATGGGCTAGATGAGGCATCCCTAGGAAAGTCACTGCCCCAACAAACGGGAGCCGGGACAAGAGCCCAGCTTTAGTGCCAGCACTGCGAGCTCTGCCAGTTCCACCTGCAACGGTGCACCTCTGGCGTGAAGCGTTCTGGGGGTAGCGGCATTGCACCCACGCCTGATCCTCTGCCAGTAACACCCCAGCAACTCCTCCGCCCCAGAGCAGTGCCCAGGAGCAATGGAGAAAAGCCAGCCTGGAAGCTGCTCCAGTCAGCACAAGCCTGAGCCAGCTCGGAGAAGCAAGCTCGCACTCTGGCTGACCTCCAACAGCTCGTATCCACCAGCCCTTCAGCCCTTTTTGAGGCTGCCCCTCTATAAAAGGTTAAAGATGGATTTGAGCAACCCAGAGGTACAGGCAGGTTCCCTTCAGCAGCGCAGAGAAACTGGCAGGCTTTGGGCTCATGGTGCCTCTCTGAAGGCATGTTTCCATTTTACTAAGACCCTAATGATTTACATATGGAGAGCCCTGGTTCCTGAGAGAGCCCAGGGCTTTACTGCTGCTCCTCACACTATTATTTCTGCTGTTTCCATAAACCCCGTGTACCTGGAGTAACAGCAACTCCCAGTCTGCGCAACTCAGTGATGCCAACGTCATTCTTGCACAGGAGGAGTGTACGGCTCCCTTCACCCTGAGCAGGAACAAATCACCAACTCTCACGTTCCTCTTGCTCTGCATGGCAAGTCTTACTTGCAGTCCACACAGTCAACTGCCTCTTGCATCCCTGTATTGGCAGTACAAATCAGAAAATATGAAAACTGACTGCCTTGAGGCAGAAAAGATAGCTGAAGCAGCCCCCTGGCTGAAGCAGCCCCAGCCCCTCCAGAAGCCTCTGTCCTATTTCGCAAATGGCTCCTCTATGGCTATTGGAAACAGCCTTCTTGGTAATAAAGCTGTATCCAAAAAGCTGTTCCTTTAAAGTAACAGCTGCATTATTCAAGGTAATTTTTCTTTAACACAAAAGTCAAAGACCTGTGGGTATTTACATTTTAACATCTACTCTTTTCTCCTTCTCCCCATCTAACAAAAACTCCCGTGGGGCAAACTCAACCATGAAAACGGTGACGGTTCAGACAAGCTACTTTTGATAGAGACCCTTTGTAACTAAAAAGTACCAATTAAGAGTTTGCTTTAACCAGTCCAAAAAGGGCAAATGTGTCACTGGCCTCATCAAAATCTGTGGTCTTTTTCCAATGTTTGCTATGCACTGCAGAGGTGCTCCCAGTTTGTCTGTATTCAGATCGCACTGATTTATTAACAGCTCGTCAACCACTTTGTTTGAGACTACAACAAATTTGTAACTCCCCAGCGCTTCATTCCCTTTCCTCATTGCATCTTTCCTGATACAGCTTGTGCTCCACTAAACACAAGCGCTTCAGTGATTAAAGGTAGAAGCTGCCAGGTGGATCTACAGAGCCCACAAGCTCCCTGGATGCTGCCCACAGGGTGGAGCTGTCATGAACCACCCAGGTCCATCACACGAAGCCCAGAGTCTGGGGGGGCCAAGATGCACCAGAAGCCTCCCCGCAGGCAGAAGGATGAAAATCCTGCTTTGAAGGTTGGGTTTTGTCCAGGGAGGCTGGAGGGATCTCTGCTCAGAGCGGGCTGGCCTCATGGAAAGGGAAAGGCGCTCCAGACAGTGCTGAAAGCCACATGTTCAGTAGCAGGCAGGGCTACCTGAGGAAGCTTGTAACCTGCCTGCCTGCAACAACCAACGCATCGCAACTTTCCAATGTCCACTGGACCCCCTGCTCTGCCCTCTGCCAGTCCTTCCTGAAGGGCCTGTTCAGTAGGTAAGGAAAAGTCCAAGCTCAACCACCAGCTACATTGAGCTACAGAAAAGCAAAAGCCATGGTCTCCCTTAACGTGCAGCCCTATCAAATTTATATTACTACTTTTCTACTTTAGCATTACCCATCAAAGAGGTCTGTGACTCTCTAGAGTTGGCTACAGATGCCACAAACGATTTTTGGTGTCATGCCAGACAGCCAGCTGGCGGGAACCATCTCTTTATCTGTTGTCACGTCAGCTTGGGAGTGGTTAACCCAGCGCGTGGAGTGGCGAGACAGTTGGCTGCTACCAGAATAGGGATTCTTGGAAAATTCAGGCTGTGAGTAGGCAGTGCTCTCTCCTCAGTGGATCTGAAATATATAGTACTTGCCAGAATGCTTCGTGGAGCTTTTGTGCTTGCCACAGAGCAAGAGTTAAGTGAAAAGGTCAAGTCTGAATGCAAGCCCGTGGAAGGAGAGGAAACAGAGACAGTGAATGCAGGGGAGCAGGAGTGCTCCTACCCCACCATGTTGTTACCTCTCCCATGCAGAAGCCCTTCTGCTGACACACAGCATGAACCAGGCCCTTGCTTATCACTTAGGTTAAAAAAATAAAAAGGGAATGGGTGCTGAGAAGGAGCAGCAGAACAGAGGTTGGGAAGAGGAGAACAGAGAGAGGGATCAATGAGGGAAAGTGCTTCCATGTAAGTAGCATTAACAATAACAACAACAAAATCAAACAGAACAGCAAAACAGGTGCTTTCTCTGGCTCGCTACTCCCCCATCCCTCAAAGGCATCTGAGGCAAAACCAGCGTCTACACCTTTCCTTGGAAGCCGCGTCACAGTGTATTTCAGCAACCAACACCGTTACCATAAAATAGCAGGAACTACGGGAACAATTCCCTCTCCTACAGGCAAAAACACTTTGGGAAAAGTTCTCCCTGATAAAATATCTCTGTTTGCTTAATACACACCCACTCACACAGCAATGCAAACTTGGTCGAGTTGTTTGCATGACCAACTCTGCAGAAAGATGCAGTTAGTCCCTTCTGGTTTTCTCCTCTACTCTATACAAATCAAGTCACTTGATGGGTCTCTGGGGAAGGTAGAGAGGACGATGTTCCTGGGAAGCTGGGGAAGAGAAAAGTAATGATGTGCTTAGCTAAGAGGTTTTTCAGTTTTGTGTTGTGTTTTTTTTTTTTTTAGAAAACTATCTGCCTGAATTAAACTTTTAACTCTACTTGGTTATTCAATGCTGCTAGCTGGGAAAGTTAATTTATTCATGTGCTACTGTTTACTGCTGCTAGCTGGTTATTTCCATTGCAAAATTATCTATTGATAGGAATCATGGAGCTGTAGGAGTACTTTTTATTGGCATTAAATCTAGATCAGTTGATTCTATCAAGTTTGTCTGATTTTCCACCCACTTTCACTGCACTGGAGCCTCAGCCTACACCCCTGTAACCTAGCACTGCCCACTACCAGCCTGTTCCACACAGCTCACCCCCTTGTTTTGGCCTGCCTGATGTAATACTTAGATTCCTCTAAATGATGGACAACTGAAGAGCTAAGTAACTACAATTACTTTCATGCTGCCTTATGGATCTCTAATTGCGAGATGTGGAGAAATACGCCGTTGCTTTCAGACCCAAGCCTAATTAAACAATAAGCCTACCAATTTTAAGACCTTGAAGACTTAAAGCAACACAGTACCCTAAAGAAAAACAACAACAAAAATCTACAGTTTACCACAGCCTGTTTTGTGCTTCTGGAGGAGGAAAGACAGCTTCTCACCACGTACATGGGAAACACAGGTTCAGCAAAGATTTGGCGATTATGGGTATCACATACGACTTTGTCCCATTGCTAAACACGAGGACTCTTCATTGCACAGGATATGTGTTTCCTAACATAACCTGCTGTGCTGACAGCAAGTTGTTTTGCTTGTCTGTCTGCCACTCAGTCCCAAATCTCTAGATGTTCTTTAGAAAAGGCTGGATGCTCTTTTCTAGTTGCCTCCAGTACATCAGTGATCCCCATAATTGCAGTAAAATATCTAACATTAATTCCTGCATGTCCATGTCCCAGAGATATGTCGAGGTAAAGGAAGTCTGTGTCTCTGCTCTCTGGCCAGGAAAAGAGGCAAGCGACTTCTGCGGGGTCATGCAGGAAGAGAGCAGCACAAGAGAGAACTGAATGTGACTCCTCTGCATCCCCAACTAATCTGAACTGCTTTACAGTAACTTTTGAAGGGAAGCTGTTCTGGTGGAGGCCCGAACACAAAAATCTCTCAGCAAATCCCTTGGTACATCCCAAACTATTCTGTCCTGCCAGTCAGAAAATTTGCAGCCCTGTTAAAGCAAGGAAGTATTTAGAAAGCCCAGGGACAGTCAGCCATGGAAATCCTCAAGCCTGATTGCTTATACATTGAGTATTTAGATTCTCTGACTGTAAGGGATGGGAGTATCCATGTTTAGCAAGGACTTAATGCACCATAAAGGAGGGGGGTCAAGATAAAAATATTTTAAAATATTAATTAATTATTTTAAAAAACCCATAAACCTTGGTAAATAAGAGTTTACTCACTTCTAATTTGGGGCAATCTAGAGCTTAAGAGCTTCATTCTGACTCATATGAGAGTCTAAAATATCACTACTACTACGGTGGAGAGAGGGTTAACTTTTACCCCCAAAGTACCGCATAACATAAAAAACGGGCCCAAAGGGCCAGAACTTGTGTACGTTGGCAAGGAGTAGCACCATAAAAGAGGGTGGAAGTTTCCTGTTAGACAGGGAGGCAGGGGAAACTGCACCGCGCTGCAGAAAACCTCCCATTAACAGCTCAAAATATTCCTCCATTTCCTTCACCTCTCCACCAAGCTGCTTGCAGACTCTTCTGCGAGCCCCCGCCGTAAATCACCCCCTTCGAGTCAATTCCCCCCACCTCAAAGTCTTCATCGCCAAAGTCACAGCTTGTCACATCAGCAAGATCATTTCAAGGAGAGCTGCAGACCTACCTCCTGGACTTTGCTGTGGTCTCTTCCCCTTGCGGAGCTCTTTAGGACGCTCTGTCCCAGAAGATCGACGCGGGCACGGCCGGCTCGGTGGTTAAACACGGTCCTGGTGTCTGCTCCATCCTGCCGGTGCCCGCAGCCTTCAGCTTTATCGGTGTTTCAAGCGCGTATGAAGTCGGATGTACAGAAGTAGCAGAGACGACATTATTGCTTGCACAGATTATGAAAGAAAAGTGTAATGTTAGCTGAAAAATAGTGAGTATGGCGGCTTTGTGTCATAAACTGTGGAAGACATTATCTGTATAATAAGCATATATTTTTGTTTACTCACATAGCATTTCTAAGCGCCAAGAAGATGGGGGAAAAACACACCATAAAAAGAACAGATCACATCAAAGCAACCTAATTTCCTTCTACGGCAGGGTGAAGAGGACCGGGGGAGAGGCAGGAAAGCGCCCAGATGTGACGAGTCTGTCAAAAGCCTCACCAAGTTCAAGACTCGCACGGTACTTCAGGTACCGAGACTTCAGGTCTCGGAGGCCTTGCTCCCTCCACAGATAAAATAGCTCTGCCACTGAGCCAAGGCCAGAAATTTGGGCCACTGGTATGACCCCCCCAGTCCTGGTGATAGTTTCTGAAACTGTTTAGACACGATGATCTGCATTGCAAGTTCACGTATACATATGTACCTCCTATGGTATACAATGTCTGCGAGCCCCTGCCGTAAATCAAGAAATATATTTTTGTGCTATTATACCTAAGCTTTGTGTGTGTAATGGTTACAAAGGAATTTGAGGAACTAAACATTGTACTATTTGCATGTACCACAAACAAATATGACAGTATTTTCCCTCAAGGAAAGCACAGCAGCAGTACTCCTAAGGCATATGTAGCATTCTCCTCTTCTCCATCCACATTTTGACTAAAGTATTGTGCACACCAGCCTCCTCTTCATCATCAGCCTTCCAGCTCATATGGATTTATAAACTGCACATCTCTGTACTATGGAGCTTATTATTTGTGCTCCATTCTTCAGTGTGGCAGGAGCAGGCTGAATTTCCTAAGCTCCAAAAAGAGATCTGGGTGCCACAGATCCACAGGATCCTGCAGTCCTGACTTAGTTCAATGGGCCCAGGACGGCGAATTCATACAGTGAGAACAGTTTCCGAATTCCCTGCTTAATATTTGGCACCCTCTGTATGCATAAGATGCAATGTGGCATGACAGTAGCTGGGTCAACTTTACCCCTTTTCAGTGTGATGGGGGGGCTACGGTGAGCAATGGTATCAAATGTTATTAATTGATAAAAAAATTAAGAACACAGAAATATAGAGGTTATGGGAATTTCCTGTGAGACAAAAGCTCCCAGCACATGCAAAATTGGAAAAGGTTGCAGACAGATGTGCGTCTTTTGCATAAGATTTAGGGTGCCGACTTATCCTCCCCTGAAAAGCAAGCATGCAGAAAGACCCCCCCCCATCAAACAACAATGCACCACAAAAACGCACACAGGCCAACTGCGCTTCGCAACGTCAATCCAAAAGGAAAAGGTCTTTGATTAGCACCAGGAATCCTGCCCAGGCCAGCAGCTAGCTTCCTGATGTACCACACAAGCCACACCGCCGTTGGGCAATATGACAGAGCACAAGGACGTGTGGGTCTCCAACGGGCTGGTATGTACTCTGTCATCTGCTTAATGATGCATCTGTCTGGGCGTGATGCGATTAGAAAACTCCCCTTTCTTCACAGTTGTCCCTCTTGTACTCAAAGTGGAGGGAACTGCGCGTCGCGCTTGGTCATGTTGCAAATCCTGGTGGAGCCTTCTTCATTTTTCAGTTTTTCCACAAAGAGGTCTGATGAGCCTTGACTTGTTGATAGACTTATGCAAAACTTATCTCTCTTGCTGGATGCAGCGCCCTGCAGTTTATGTTGCAGAAATGAGCTTTCTGTGACTCATGTGTTGTGTCTCTTAGTTCCTTTATCAACATTTCCTGGGAGACCTCAAAAGCTGGAGTCACCGTATGATTCCTGACACCTTTCTGTAGCTGTAACAGCTACACAAACGCTGTCAGCTCCTGCTAGAGTCCTCTTAAGCATCATCTGTTAGTGAGACCAAACTCGCTTCATCAACAGGCATCAGGACAGCCCACACTCCTTACCCACTCCCTACCTGAAGCCACTTTGTCGCCTAGGTACACAGTAACCACCAACACTAACGGCTGAGCAGGTACATCAACATCTCTCCAGTGCTCCGCTCCTAGCTCTGACCAACAGCCAACGCGTTTCAAAATCCCTGCATCGCCCTTTCCTGAAATGTTTCTGCTGAAGTCTGAAAAGGCCCTGTCCTGTTAGTGGACATAAAGCTTCTTGAAATCATTGTGGACACCTGCTGAGGCCCTCAGCCACATCTGGCCAGGCTAAACAGCTGCTGGGCTGACAAGATCCGCGTGATCAACAACCTCTAGACTTACCTGTTTGTTCTCAACCAACGTTTCAACGTTTTCCAGGCTTCCCTGAATCCTACACATCAGCATTCACCAGTTTCTTTATACCTAATGATAGCCCACGGCTTTGACCCTTTGTGCTTTTTTCGTTTTACCTGTGGTTAATTCTTCCCAGCTCACCTGGACTACTCCTAAAGAATTTCAGAGATCTAGTCTCAGCCACCAAGGCATTTCTAAGATGATCATAGACAGCCTGTTGACTGACTAGAATAATTTGCACATATTAGGCCAGAAAATAGCATGAACAGTATAGGTTATCATCCACAAAATCTATAGAACCTGGTACACAAGTGTTTCTGAGTGTCTGGTCCCCTTTCCTGCATCCCCAGTGTAATCCCAGCACAAGGGTTGTGCCAACACAAACAATTCAAACCTGAATGTAACCCTTATCACCATTACTGCTTTTGAAAAAGTTTTAGTCCTTAAGAATTGCCCATTTATATGAATCGTGTCAAAAAGCATTAGCCAGGGTTGTTAGTGATCTTTAAATGCCTTTACAGCTGAACAGCATACAGAAAAATACAGAAGAACTGGACCAAAACTCGTCAGTATCAGATATATAAGACCAAAAACCACAGGTGCACAAATATAGGAGCATTTAACTTCCCTTTCTATGACGTCTCAGAAAAGCTACATGCATGGAAGAACAGGTATATCACATCACATCCATAGGGCCCATTCAGCCCAGGATGTTGTCTCAGAGTACCCAAAAGCAGATGCTTGGAAAGAGGAGAAAGAGCAGAAGGAGAACAAGTACTTTCCAACATCTCCACATGTTCTTTCGGTTTCCGTTCCCTTACAGCTCAGCAGTTTCTAACACCAGGGGTTACAACTTTCCACTTGTCATGAAATTTCAATTTCTTCCATCCAGTTGCTTTTGAACCCACATAAGTTTTCTAACATCCAGTAGACTGGGGCGGGGACAAAACACTCTATAGCTGACCCGAGCATTGTGTAAAAACCCACTTTCTCTTACTTGTTTTCAATCTTTTGCCTTCCAGCGTCACTTGACTGTTGTAGTTCTTGGTCTGAAAGAGAGCAAGCAGCTCTTTCCTGTTCACCGCCTCCACTCCAGTCGCAAGTTTATCTACCATATCTACCCCTCAGCTGTTTCTCTCCCAGGCTATCAAATGCGAAAAGATTATTATTAAGGAAGTTTATTTCTTTTAAAAGGTTACTAGTAAGGAAGTTTGCCTAACTCAAAACAAAACAGGCTGGTTTATGGACCAGATCTTTGGAACAAGTCAGAGGATGTTAAATGGAGCAGATCCTCAGAGGGGACACAGTGGATGAATTAACCTCCAGGGAAGTTCCCCTTAAGGTCTCCTTCCACAAGCCTTACTCTGATATTAGTAAGTCTGTTCACCCCATAATGAGAGAGAAGCTGCTACCGTCTCTCCTTGAGGAAAAAAACATTTTTTTCTGACAGATCCTTGCTGTTCTGTTACTTTTTGCTTCCTCGCAAGGAAAAAGAGCCTCTTTCCATACTAAAGAAATGAGTAAGTTCACTTGGCAAATTAAACACAGCTACAGACTAACGCGTACATTTTTAGCAATCTACTGAAAGACAAGAGAAAAAAAAAACACGAGAGACTTCAGCCAACATCACAACAACCCGGTTCCTGTTACCAAACCACACGTGAAGTTGCTGCAACTGTTGCGCCTCACGAAAAGCTAACGAGGCTGCAGCCGCGGGGCACACCCGCTGCGCGCCGGGCTGCCGGCAAGTGCGCGCCCCCACTTCAGACGCCTGCAGCCGCTTAACCGCTGCCTCCCTCTGTTCCTGAGAAGTAAAATCCCCCCGTAATTAACTTTTAAGACGCACGCGGCTTCTTACCGGAGCTCCCTGGCAGCACCCGCCGGCGCCGGCACCGACCCTCCTCCTCCGCCGGCCGCCCCCAGCGCCGCGCCCTGCCCGGCCCGGCCCTCCCGCCCCCGCGCAGCGCCGCCCCGCCCCGCCCCGCTGCGCGTCCGCGGAGCCACGCAGCTGCCGCAGCTGCCGCCCCTTCCTCCTCCTCCTCCCCCTCCCCCTCCCCCTCCTCCCCCTCCCCAAACTCCGCCGCCGCGGCCGAGCCTCCAAGTTTGCGCCTATGGCGGAGCCGTCCGGAGGAGGCGGGAGCTGCTGCGGCCCCAGCGCGCCGCTCCGCGCAAAAAGTTAGGGCCCTGCTCCGCGGGCCGGGCCGGGCCGGGCTGCCCCGCCGCCGGTGTCCCGGGACGTGCCCACCAGCAGCGCACTCACCGCGGCGGAGCGGAGCGCGGCCGTCCCGGGCCGGCCGCTGCGGGCAGGGCACTCCTCTGCTCGGAGGCGTGTGCGTGTGTGTGATGTGTGTGCACGGACATGTGTGCGACACGGCACCCCATGACGTGGAGGAAAAAGGAGGGGCCGCCGCCCGCCCCGCAACCTGGCGAGGAGGAGGAGGAGGGAGCGGCGGCGAAGTCCCCGGGAGCGGAGCGGGCGCGGCCGCCCCTGCCCAGGAGCCGGCACCTGGGCTCAGAGGAGCGCGGAGCCCGCTGCCCCTCCTGCAAACGCGGCGCAGGCCTGCCCCGCGGCTGCCCTTGCGGAGGCGCTGGGGGCGGCCGAGGCGGGGGCGCGGGTCTGCGCCGCGGCTTTGCAAAGGCTGCGGCCGGGCAGGAGCCCGCTCGGGGGGGCGACAGGACGGGGCCGGGCAGGGCCCCGGTGCCGCCGGCCTGGGTGCGGGCGCGGCCGCGGCGCCTCCGGGGGCGGCCCCGGTTCCTCGCCTTCCCCCTCGGGGCGGCGGCGGCGGCCGCCTCTGCTCGGGGGGAAGCACAGGCGTGCAGGGGGCCGGTCTGCAGCGGCCCCGGGGCGAGGGGCGGGTGGGCGCGGGGAGCCGGCCGCGGCTGCTGCTTTGAACTGCTAAGCTGCGGTCTGGCTTTAAACCTCTGCTAATAGTGAAATAACCTGCCCTTGGACGGGAATATTGCAGTTCCCCAACGACTTCCAGGCAGAGGCCAGCGTTTTGAGGTCAGGCTGAGCTGCTAGGCTCAGCACGCCTGCTGCTTGGCTTCGGTGCGAAATTTGGAAGCCGCCGCCAGAGCGGAGAGCATCTGTCTGCTGCCGTAGCGCAGACCTTGCAGCTGGGCACGGCTGTGACAGCTCGGCCGAAGGCTGCTAATGGCTTAAGCCACTGTAACCGAGTTATATGTAACCATATGCCTGAGCTCCTTCCACAGAAACGTAAGTGAAATCAAAGGGACACAGCTGCTGGACAACTCACCTGCGGGCCACTCTGCTGTAATAGTATTGGTGCAGGTGGTAAAACTTTCTCCAGAGGCAAAGCCAAAGCCTTAGCAACAACAATGCCTCCCCCCAACAAACAACCAAAAAAAAAGCCCAACCCAACCCCCCCCAAACATACGTATATGAAAAACTTAGTTCTTTGAATCCTGTTCCATCTTTGAAATGTTTTATTCCCTTCCTGTGTCATGTTCTTTTCTTGATATGGCCAGAAACATAATTGTTCAAATTCCAGATCATCTTTATGATTTCCTACCCAACTGGTTACTTGACTACTGGGGACCCAGAAAAAGGGCCTGAATCTCATATATGCAGTTGTTCATTCCCTCGATCATTCAAACAGGGTGTTTTTCTCCAGCTAACATTAAGGTTTGAAAACCAGAAAAAAAAGTCTTTGCCTCTGTGTCATAATAACAAAACACTTGCCAACTGCAACTGCTCCAAGAATTTATTCAGATTCCTATGGCAACATTATTCTGGTATCCCTTTTGCCTCCGCCCCTCCTTAGTTGCATTCCCACCATCAAAAACCCAAGGTGTATTTGCGCGTTACAGTACTTTAACACCTTTCCAAAGCCAGCCTTCATTCCCATGTTTCTCTTACCTTAACTGCTCTCGCTCGTTATAGTTCAGCTTTGCCTGAAAAGAATGTGCGGTGTTTTGTGCGGATCCTCTGCCTAGAGTGAATTTAGCTCTACCCACATCTTTGTCTTTATTTCTTTTCTCTTTTCCCCGTGTCTCCCCTGCTTATACCTTTCCACAACCTCTGGCCTGTGTTATTCAGGAGGCCAGCTTATCACATTGGTCCCTGCTGGCCTTAAAATCTATGCATCTCGTGTTGTATTGTCTGCCTCCCAGCTGCTTATCTTCCTTCTCACTCTCATTCTTTTGTTTCACTCTCATTCTTCCTCACTGGTATTAATCTTCCGACTGATTTTTTTAACTCCATCTTGGCAATATATAAATCTGTGGAAATATGAATCTGAATTCGTGGCTTTTGTTCACTGCATCATCTCTTTCTCCTCTCATTCACCATCTGAATATTAACAGCAGGCAGAACGCCAGGGGGTTTGTATTCTTTGCATTGTATGTCCTTTTTACTTTAGCCTGCACCACACAAAATATGTGCTAACCCACAGCCTAGGAGCGGAGAAGGGGTTTCCTAAATAAAAGAACTGAATCATGGAAGGAGCAGGAGGGGCTGGGAGGACTAACCGTTGCTGCTTGCCCCGTGTAAGCAGAAGCTTCATTACTCTGCTGTAGTTAGGATCACTAATAGCTGCCTATCTTCGATCTGTGATAACAGCTTACATTTTTATGCAAAAGTACACTAAATAGCATAAATTTAAGCCGAGAAAACAAAACACCCTATCCATTATGGTACAACTTTTTGCCATCTCTTAATGAATCTTTACATTAAGAAAAAGATTCCAGTAGGGAAAACAGGGAAAATTCACAGTTGTAAGAAGATTTGGGAAGTAGAACCCTACATTTGTAAGTCATATTAAAACATACGTTGTCAAGCTAACACCTTTCTCAAGATGCTTATATACAATACAAATATTGAAAAAAAAAACCTGGTAGCTTACATTTACAAATAGCATCAGTAAGAGACACTGGTTTTCATCTAACACTTTACATTTTCACTTCTTTGCCATGCTTGAATCAATCAGATTTTTTGTCACTGTATCTTAGGATTGCCTTAGGTCCTGTAATCACGTTAATATAATGGACTAAAAGTATTACTGTCAAGTCCTCCCAGTTTTTATACATTAATTTTATTAGACATCTTGTAACAAAGAAAAAATGTCAAACAAACGTGTAAGTAATTCAGTAGCCATTTAAACAGGCAAAAGTCTCTCACTTTTCAGTGAAAGTGTAGTATTTGAATGAACATTTCCTTTAAACCAATATGCCTTCAGGTTTGTTTTGCTGCAGCAGCTGTAAGACTGCTCCATTTTCTGTGTAGAAAGTGACCTTTACTAAATACCTGTCACTCAGTAGCCTTTAACCTTTTTGGCTTCCAGGCAGTTTGCATTTCGTTATCCTTACAGCCCATCAGGCTCATGCATCCTAGGGCACAGCATTAGCTCCCTGCACAGACCGCTCTCTCTTCCCTGAACCACCTTCTGTTTAAGACACTAATCAAATCTCTGCAGAACAGCTCTTTGCACTCCAAATAGCTAGCTGAGGTTGTTACGTATCGACAGGAGGTATTTCTCATCCCATTCACTGGAGTCAGGAGTAGCAGGTGTTATTATTTCATCTCTTCTCATAATCCAGAGAACGAAAAAGCAAGAATGCCATTTGAATGCAGATAACTCTCATGACAGTCAAATATGTTATAAATATGCTACTGAGGCAGATTCACACATTATAAAATTAAAACAAATAGAAATCCTCCGGAGATCGGGGTGAATATCTAAGATATTTGTGTTCCACAAACAGGCTAACTGCATTTCTTGCCATATGCCAGCACATTTTCTGCCTGTCAGAAAGACCTGGCTGGAACATGAATGGAATTTCCCTGAGCACTTCCAATGGCTAAGATTCCTCTTCTAACCTCTCCCAGCACCTGCCCCCTTCTCAAATGTTTGTATATATCCACACCACATAAAGCAAAGCTGCTGGTGATTTTCAATGCTGCCCATCTTGACTTTTTGCCTAACACACAAACACGTGCAGCCATTTCTGATAGCACGTGCTCAGGCAGAGCGGTTCCAGGTTTAGGTGTAGGAAGTGACTATCGATGTTGATAGCAGTGACTTTCATACAAAATTATCAACCTGGAATATAACTCACAATGAGCACCAGTGTATAACTGGCCTCGTCTACTTTCCCATTTCTTAATCTTTCAGAACAAAATTAAATATTGACAGTTATCCCTACCTGCTACAAAGTACTCCCCAGTTCCTCGTTTACCCAAACAATCTTTCAGTCCATTCCAAGTGCTCGGCAACTGATTTATCAAAATGGCAATAACAAAGCACTTAGTTCTAAAAGCTCAAATGTTTACTTTTAAGTAACGATGAAGAAAAGAATGTTAGCACTCAAGAAGTCTCTAGAATCCAAAACTTTCACATCCTTTGTAGAAGTTCCAGTGCTTTTCCATTACAGGGCACGGTAGAAACTCCTCTTTATGTACCATTACTACCTCACTGAATTGAAGAAAATGTGTCAGACTTCCAACTGAGTTGAACTGGACAGACGAGCCTGCTGAAAATGAATGCAAATGATTACAGTGTATATAACAGTAATGGAAAGCAATCGCTGGCACTATTATCTAGAGAGGTGTTAACAGCTTGTTAGAACCATGTAAGCATTAGAGATCCCTAGGAATCTGTAGTGTGTCCTAGGAACCTTGTGGCATAAGACCCCAGCAATCTTACCGGTATCTCTCACTTGCACCCAAACTTCAGTGAGGCAAGGGCAATACTACACTTCGTGATGCTCAAGGTGAGCAGTCAACCAACCGTCCTGGCCATTTCCAATGATGTAACAGGAAAATGCAGTTGTTCTTCAGCAATGCTTGAATTTCACGTATTATGTCCACGAGTGGGTAAGTTTAGTGTACTCCCCAAAATTAAGGAATCCCTCTCGCAGAAAGTGCCCTTCCTACAGTCCCAAAAGGGGACTATATAAAAAGGCAGGCGTATACCTGTATACAAGAAATTGCAGGACTTGGGTATCTGCAATATTTAAATATCTGCCAGACTGAAGCAACTATTGCAATGCATAAACTTAGGGCACTTGTGTCAGGGTAGGAGAAGCTGAACTTTTAGTTTTCACTATTAAAATCAGTAACAAAGTAACACCAGTAAAGATCCAGCAGTAAGAAATGTTACAAGGCACTTTCTTCTTAACAGCCCAGACTCCAAAAGGCACTTACAATTGTAGTTTTCAGAGTTACTTGCTTTTGTTCATCTTTTGTCCACACTTTCTCCCTTCCATACCCTGCTATTAGAAGCGAGAGGTCTGTGTTCAGAAACACAAACGCAGAGCCTTGTGCATGAGAATGTATGTTGTTCCACGCCCATGACATCCACAGCAAAACTTCTGACTCCAGTGAGAACAGGATTCCATTCAGTATCTGGCACCCTCAGCGCATCTTCAGTATGCTCGTGCCATAACACAGTACGTAATGGAACGAAAAGCACGATCTCATGCCTAGGGTATATTTAAGTATCTTGGACTTACAACAAAGACGGGCAGGCTGAATACAAGTCCCACCCGAGAAGTTACACCACAACACTCCTCACAGAGTCTTTACTGCGTATGAAGCGGCGGTCAGTCACACCAGAAGAAGTCAACTTACACAACTCACCTAGAAGTGATATTTCAAAGGGCGTAAACAGGAATGCTTGGATGGGAAGTCACAAAATAGTTTTAAGGACACCTTCAGGTAAAAATGATCTTAAAAGTAAGTCTGGGAATTTTTTAATAAAATACACTGGCAGAAACTGAGCTGAAACATTGTCATTAATACTGAGTCTATGGTGACATGACAGGCATGACTTCAACCTGTTTTGATTTGCTGCAAAAAACTTTTTTGTCCTGAAATGTCCACATTTGTATGTAAGTACAGAAAAATTTCTTGGCAAAGCCTGAAGTTCATTTAACATCCCATTTTGCGAGATCATAATTGGAGAATACACATTCCTTTCTTGCTTTGGAAATGCTCCTCTCAGAACTCTCACTGCAATATTCTAACTTATTTACTAAAAATTCTCAAGTCAAATTTGAAAGTGTAATGAAGATATGACCAAATAAATCTATTGAAATAACTTTTTTCAGCAGTTGACAGCTTTCTTTGTTGATTCCTTTGGGTCAAATTAATGTTTTACCTATTGGATTAAGATATTGTAAACTAAATATCAGCATTCTACCATAAATACAACTTTACCTGAGTGAATAATTAAAACCTCTACTCTCTCTAATCTCTACTTTTCAGTAATTTAGGTAACAGTCAACAGTTAGCAAAAGCACAGTAATTTATACATTCCAGAGCTGTCCTCCTCAGTTCTGACATCAGTGTTTGATATCAAAATTTCTATATCCATAGACAATAATTTCCCCAGTAGGGATGGATCAGTATTTGAACATCTGTGTTTCTTCTTCCATATTCTGACACAGCCAACTGATGTCCTCCCCATTTCCATTTTTCTTTCTCAATTCTTTTTCCCTTTTCTCTCTCCCTTTTCTCACTATTGTTTTTAATCTTTTAATACCCACTTTTATGTTTCCTTTCTCCCTTTTGCTGTCTATTAACTCTCACCCCCTTAGAAAAGACCAGCAGCGTACAGGCTGTAAGCAGTGGAGAAAGGCTCCCACACTGCTATCCAAAACTCATCTTAGCGCCTGAGGTACAGAAGAAAGCTTAGCAAGGTAAGACGCACACAGGCGGGGTCTTTCTCTGCTTTCCTACCCTTGCTGTCCTGTTAGGTGCTCTCAGTTTTCTGCCATCTTCATGAACTACAAGATAAAGTGTCAATCAGTATCAATATCAGAACAAACTTTTTTCACATAAATCTGGGGAAAACACATGGCCTCTTGTCGACATCCTGCTTGCCAATAGCTTTTCTGTCTTTGTTAGCATCTATTTTAGCCTTATAGTTTTGAAACCATTCAAAATGTGTTTCAACTTGTGTTTCCATTTGTGTAACAGATTTACAAGACCTTGTCTCTGTGGCAGCGAAGAACCTGAGAACTGTATTTAAGGAGAATTCCCATTAGTGGCACAACTATATAAATGTCAGACCAGAATCTCCAGTTGCATAATGGAGATTGCCACTTCTGTGCAGAGTCACCATTCTCTGATCATTAAAATAGCCCCTGAAAGATCAGTTTTTGAAAACGGCTATCCCACCAGTATCCTCCTTACTTTTTCCAAGCAAGAAAGTGCTGGAACTATCCAGAGATGTGGTTAAGCATTTTATAACTATTTCACTTGTGTAAATTACTTCTAAAAGAAATTTAAATGCTCTTGCAGTTTAAGCAACATATTTGAGTCAATTTACATGTATCAGTAAATCCGATTTCAATACTTCTGTAAAACAGGTAAAGATTATTATCACATCCGAGGGAAAGCCGAACTGATTTGCAGTATCTGTGGCAAAATCACAGGAGATGTTATTCTTCCAACTCAAATGGATCTGGTTCAGTGCAGATAGTCTAGACACAGGCCACAGATGCATAAGCAAAAAGAAAATCTGAGAACAACACACTTAAAGGTGATAGCATTTGATCTACAGTGCCACGAGGAGATATTTAGATCAAAAACCTGTCTTAAGAGCATTCAAGTTCCTTGGGCCTTATCCACGCTCCTCTCAAGAACTTAGAAACAGAGAAGTCACAATCCAGGAGTCCCAAAAGGCATTGTCCGTTCAGACCAAGTAAGGTCTTAGAAATGACAGCCAGCACCTCGCATAAGCAACATTTTTGGATCCTCTGACTCTTTAAAAGGCTGCTATTGAATTGAGGCACATGAATTCTGCCTATGCTAGTGGCAATATTGAAAATAATAACTTTTCTTTCAGCTGATCAAGACCTAGTATCTTGGGAAAAGAAATGTCTGTGGTTAGATTGTCATTGTAAGACTAGATCTTTCTCTGACAAAATACGATTCTTCCATGGTAATTTCCTCCCCCCCCCCTCAAAATGCCTTTGCTTTTTGCCAGGACTCTCCACAGTTCTTGATTCACTTCACGAGATATAGATCTTAACTCTGTTTTCCTCCTGTGAATGCTGGAGTCCAAGGTCTCTGCCTTTACAAACCAGCCAGTAAGGAGTGATCTTTTTCTAACAATCAGACACACCATGACAATGAGGCACCTTAAGTTAAGGTGTCCATCCCCTGAAAGATACAGGCCAGCAGGGATTTTGGCTAATTGCTTTGTGATCCTCTCTGTCTACCCCCATCCCGATTTTGAAAGTACTTCTTCCCCAAGAATTAATTTATCAAGTGATCCTAAATTACGCGTGCTGCATTCTTCCCATTGGTAGTTAACAACCCTTCGAAAAAAATTGAAGGTTACTCATAACATCTTACGAAATAAATAAATCATTTCAGTTTGGAAGCTACCTAATGGATAGGTATAATGACCAGATACTTCATAGCACAGCTATAACAGTGCCAGAAGGACTCAGAGCACCTTCTAATAGTTCTTTAGCCTACAGTTCTTTCCTTCAGATATCAGACATGACTCACCATCTGCAGGTTCAGTTCATCATTTGCCTATAACTAGAATTTGTATAGCAATAACATGGAATTTAATTCATACTTTCACAAATAATTATTCTATTCTGTCGGTTCTAGATAAAATGCTAAATTTGAGAAGGTAACATTTCTTCCTCCACTCAATAAGGAATAGTATTCCTCAGAAGTTCATTCTTTCTTTTTGTCCTCCAGTGAGACTGGCAAAAGCAGAAAAAAAGATTAAGTATCTAAAATCATTCTTCTTTGAAAGTATTTCATAATAGCGGCCTTTATTGTTACACTCTGTATCTACACAGAAAAAGGACTTGCAGGCATGATTAAAGATCAAGAATTCATGCCTTTTATTCTAAAGCATCAGTTTCAAGGTTTATGCTGATATCTCTTTTAATTATTTTATGTTTCAAGTGGCAGGATGTATTGTTTCCACATCACGGACCTGAAGATGTTATACTTTTTCGAGATACAGTTAATAGTAAATCCTTCTGTTTCTAAATGTTTGAAAGATGTACAACATTAATAATACTTTATAGCTTGCTTGCAAGCATTGCCTAGATAAGTGATATAAACACAATATATTATTCCCCATTAAAACTTCTGCCTACATCATAATCTTATACAGTAACTGTTTTTTCTCTTCTCCTAGATACATTGGGTATATGCCTGTAGCCAGTAACAAATACTTTGTATGATATGATACATTCTGAATTATTATTCTTCAGGGTCCTTGGATTCGTGTATTAAGATATTGTAAGTTTTTATCTAGCAATGTGGGGAACTCAAAACCTCCAATCTATTACAGAAATCAATCAATGTTACAATAACCTACAGGGAAACAAGAGAACAATTTAAATCTCAGTGGCTCTTACCTTCTTTAGTATAGCTGTGACATGATTTTTTCCTCAAAAGGTGACAAAAGATGGACATACATGCAAATACCAATTGATAAATGTATACAGCCTCCCATAAACCAATCACTTTATTTCAATATCAAATTACCAAGTTCAACAACAACAAATGCGTTCACTAGTACCGTTTATTAAAAGGCACTAAGATCGCTTTAAAACAATTCATAGCGGACTATTTCTTGGTGTGACTAGCAGGGTGCAGGTTTCCACCATACATTTCTTTCTTTTAAAACTTATTATTTTGAGTTATTATTGTACACTTGATTATATAATGGTTCACTTGTATGCTCATTTGGATGGAAAATACATGGTTCTCTCAAATTATTTCTAACCATTTTAGAAAACCTGAATTTAATGTGCCAAGATAGTGGATAAGAAGCAGTTTCAGGGTCAACCTTGGATAATTAAAACCAGAACACTTTAAAATTCTTGCAGTTTATACCACACTGAGATGCAGATTGGAAGAAACAGAGGACAAAGTATAAATCAGGTTTCAGCTCGGTCAGAACAGCTATCTGATAGAAAAACCAATAGCTCATGTTTTTCATGCACTGGCAAAATCTACAGGAGCTGTGACTCATTCAGTGGGTTTTATGTACAGCCTCAGAACAACTTCTAGAGCCTTCTCCAAGGCTATTATCATGTGGTGACTTAAAGACTGAATTGTTTTGTTTAGGAGCTTTGTCCCAGCTTCGTTAAAAGTCACTCCTGAAAAAAATAAGATAGAAGCGTGATACAATCTGAACGCTCACCAAGGCAAGATCATCAGGTAGTCTCCTAAATGCTTTCATTTGACATTACCAGAGTGTGGTGTCAAAAAAGTCTGTCTTCTCTCTGTTTCAAGCAATGCAGCAGCTGAAGCCACTGCCTCTTGAAGCTTGCTGTTTATCACATTGCCTTTCATTTATTGCTTTCATAAGTAAGACAAGAAAAGATAGATATGTTCTAGGAAGATTATCTACAACAGTTCTGTTTGTCTTAGTGTTCTCTCAGTCTCCATGGGACCACCAAAGCAGATGAAAACATAATAGTGCAGCTGATGAATTAAGAAGATGGGTCAGTTATCAAAGGATTTCTTTTACAACTTGTTTCAAAAAGTAAAAAGGCCAGAAAGCCAGTGTTTAAAGCTCTTGACTAGGAGTCAGTTTACTTACTTTTAGCCAGGCTTCTTACGGAAACAAGGTTTCTCTACACAACAAAAAGAAGCAATGGTCATAAGTTTTAACAAGCAAGATTCCAACTAGATATATGGAGAAAAAAATTCACCATGAGCATGGTTAAGCACACGAATATGTTGTGCAGAGGTCTTCTGGAATGTCGATCCTTGAAGATATTCAGAATTTGACTGGACAAGGCACTGAGCAATCTTATCTAACTTGGAAGTCAGTCCTACTTTGAACAGGAGGTTGGACTAGAGGCCTCCAGAGGCCCCACCATAGATTACATTAGTCTATGGTTCTGTGCAATCACACTGTCGCCTAGTTATTTTTGAAGTCATTTGCCAGTTTCAGAAAAACCTGATTGACAGATAAGAAATAAAGACATTAAATTCTTAGAATTGGCTGCCATAGCATGTAGTCCTTGAGAGCTGCTGCTTTTTTTTTTCCCTTTTTGGCCTCCTAAAAAGTGAATTTTGTTTGGCTCCTGCCGGCCACATAGCTCAACTCTGAGTCAGTCACATGATATTCTACCTTCTACCTTGCTGATAGACAAATAAGAGCAGGTAGAGGATTTTGGAAAGGAAGAGTGTGCAGGTGGAGGAAGCCTATCCTTTAGTTATGGTACAGAAAGTTACTGAAAAATATAGCTTTGTAAATTCTGCTGACAGAACTATGTCCTTCTCTGTAAAATATGTAATTACGTAAAGCAAATGCCCGGAACTTTACATACTGGAAAATACTTTTAAGTATTTTGTCTGCAAGCCATAAAGAAGAGAAAACAGTACAATAGCTGCACCTTGAGATACTTCTGAGATTATGGACAGAAGTATTTGTCTACAATCTCACTTTGCTTCCAAAATACAAAGAATATATAGTTCATCTCCCTGTCTTTTACAGTCACATAAATGGGGACATTGTGTACTTGATGAATATTCTGCTATAGGTAACAAGGAAAGCACAGATGCTAGGGTTTTGATTTTGTGGTGGTTTTGGGTTTTGGGGTTTTTTTGTGGTTGGTTTGTGTTTGTTTTTTTTTTTTAAAGCACTTCCAAGTACTTCTCCTCTTCCGTATTATTATTGCCACTACTGATGGTGATGATGAGCCACTACTTCAATAATACCCAACCAAAAAAAATCAGATATACAGAATCAAGCTCCTTTAAGTCATGCTATTTTGTTAAACACATAAATAAAATTAAACTTGGGGTTCTCAGTTTACATCTTGACTTTTGAATCATTAAATGACATTCATCATCTTTTCCAGCTTTCCTCGAAAAACATGAAGATAAGAATAGTAGAGTTTTACAGTAGTTTCTGACATAATTGTCTGAGCCTAAGCAGAATCTGTGGCTCTGAACTGGAGCACTATGCAGCACAAAATATATTGCAAGCTTGCAAGAACAGGTAACATTTCTTTGCATTATAATTACATGGAGCTTTAAACATACTGCAGGAAAAATATACTACAATGGGCTAGATTTGTTTGGACTAATACCAAAGTAATATCTTCAACCAGTTCAAAGACACATATGAGATCCCTCTTCTGAGGAGTTTACAATTTAAAGTCTAATGGAACATTCTTGCAAATACGCACATGCGATGTTTACTAGTAGCCCAATTTTACACCTATGAAGGAGGTATTGAAATACATAATAACTTGGTTTCACTTCACTGGAGCAATTCATTTGGATTTAAATATTCTCCTGCCAGGTCAGCAGTTTCAGCATCACAACTTTGTACTGGTGTACAAGACAAGAAGATAAGATTGACTAGCAAGAAAACTGAAATTAATTACTCTTCTATCATTTTCCAGGACTAGCGAAGCCCAGGAAGTAAACTAGTTAAAAGCCAATTTATGCAGCTCAGCTTTACATTCAGAATTTATTTAGCGTGAAGTAAAGCAGCAATGGCATTGTGTATCTGACCGGTTCTTTGGAAACAAATGTAGAGGGCAAACAAATACAGCAAATCCATCCATGGGCTATGGGGCTTCTCATGGCACTTCCAAAGCTTCGTTTAAGCGACTCAATGAAATACTTACCCTGAGACACTTGTTTTTAAAGGCATTTCCTTCTTAAGTAGGAGTCTGATTTTCATAGTTTGCTTTCAAAAATATTTTTGGTCAGACTACGAAACCTCAGAACTGGATGCAAAAGGTTTGGCTTCTGTAAACTAGAGATGTGGAAACTGGGCTGGTGGTTAAATCTTTTAAAGGTTACACTGCATGTTAAGCAGTTTCTTCCTTCAATATACAGGGTAATTGTAGTAGATATAAACAAAAATGTATATATGGAACAACATTTCTGTAAATTTCCAACTTACTAATTTTTATTGTATTATGAATGTTTAATTTTGCATAATCCACACATGTCTGTTAACAGTTACCTTTGGCTACAGAATGACTCTACACTCTTGCTATAACAGTTTCCAGACAGGATTGAGCACTTAGGTAACAGAGTGGCAAGGACCATACATGCTACAAGACCATTATCTTAGTTAGTAGTTATAGTTCTGCTTACCATATTTGAGAAAACATGAATGCGGCTGTTCATTTGTTCAGCAGAGAGACATAACTCCTACGAGCCATAACCTGTGCAACTTTTCAAATCATATCAAAGGGCAGTTCAACCTGGGGTTTTTGATACATAAATGTGAATACAATCTACTACACAATCTGTTTTTTGTAACTTTAAAGACCACCTCCTTCCAAATATTCTGCCCTGGCATTTAAGATACTAAGTCTATTTGCTTCTATTAAAAAACGAAAAAAAAAAGAAGAAGATAACAAAGCATTTTCTGCAGAGGATTCTCAGCTCCAGGGTTTACTTCATCCTTTGCATTGTAGCTGCAGGGCCTAGGTATCGACTTGCAGAAGCATAAAGAATTGCTTCATAGTGTGGATACACTTTCAGTTTACAATGGCAGACACTGATTAGGCACTTCACCTCTGATTTGCCTCTTACTGTCTCTCACAGCAGACCTGACTCAGCACTGTTACCCACTTCAGTGCAAAGTGTTACCTGACACTGGGCACAGTGCGGGGCTAGAGCTGACCACTCTGCCTTTGCACTGTGGTCCATCAGGGTCATCCCTCTGCGGTGTAATCAAAGGTGGTAGAGGCAAAAATACTAAGTCAAAGTGCAGTAAGCACTGTTCAAATTGTACGAACATTACGGATTGGGTTTAATGTGCAATCAACATAAAACTGTAATACTGAAACCACAAAGTTACAAGCTCAGTCAACTCCCCAAAGATCAGAGCATCTTCAGGAACATTTACACTTTTCTCTTTAAATTAGATTACATGAGATTATTCAGCAATGCTTTTGTATCATATTTCTCCATCTAAATCCAGAAGACATTTGTCTATGCTATTATTTTGTGGAAACATTTAACCGAGTACTTCAAGTTATATGGAGTTATTTTGTTAACTACATCAAAATAGCAAAATGTTTCTAATTTGGACACAGCAGAGTCAAACATACCGAGCTCTGAAAAAAACTTAATTATTGGGTCATTTAGACCAATTTAGCCCATCAGCAAAGTCATGATTTTTCCCCAGCACTCTTCCCCTCCCCCACAAAAATCAATTCCATGTCACCTACTTTCTTTTTCCTTTTGTATCTGTTGTACAGCCCTTGCACCCACCATTAGGTTTTTTAGGCAGTTAAAAAAAAGTCTTACTTTTAAATTCCCTGGTAACAGCTGCTTCTCTTTCAGCACATAGCAATGTTTTCACAACTTCTGTTTGTGGCAAGGATGGGGTTTTTGGCTGCATATTGCTCAGGTCAAAGCTCCCATGAGGCTGAGCAATAGAGGCAGTACCAGGACTCTGATGGTGCTGGTTCTGGTTGCTGGGGTCCCTCGTGATAAAATTCTTTCCTGAGAGCATAAAAAGATCAAGACAATTTTGTTCTAGGAACAAACAGTATCATTTAACACTGGTGGTTTAATGGTTTAATCCACAGCGCAGTTCTGCTTTTTATTTTTCTTAAAGGTAAACGCTGAAATTTTCACTTAGGCTTACACCACCTAACACATGTAAGGGCAGACTTTCCTCTGCTCCTTTACCAGCCCAGCTGTAACTGCTGTAAGATGATTGAGGCATTCTCTTTTTGTAAAATATATGTCTTCCTTGGCAAAATAACATTAGATGCCACACAAATTTAACTTGAAAAGTAGCCTACTAAATATATGTGTGTTTCACTGCTTCCTTCCTTCACTCCAGGAAAACAGAAACATAAAATACCACATATGATCACAGCAAAACTATTCTCATTCGCTTTCATGGAATCTTATTGCTCATCTTATGCTAGTTACCTGAAGTAATACTAACATAAACCTTCTGAAACAGCTCCCATGGTTCAGCCACTAAGAAATCATCTGGATTCCCTTGAAAACACTCTTTATTCCACACAACTTTGGTGTCTTTCACAACTAAAGGTGAGCAAGAGTTGTTCTAATCTTTACAGGTGGTTAATGGTTATTAGGGGCAGTAAGGGATTGCCAGAGCACAAGAATTGCACTAGTCATGTCGTTTTCCCAACACCATCTTCCTGAAATAGCAATCTGCAAAATGAATGTACATATCATGCTTACTGTAACAACTGGATATGCTTTTATTTTAAGCCACTTTGCTGAAATTTCAATGTGAAATATCTAACACCACCATCTGCTCTGCAATTGACATCTGCTCTTCAGCTGACTTCTGTTTCTGAATCCTTGTTATTCTTGGTCATTTTTAGTAAACATTATGTCATCATTACATGTATCAGAAAGCACAGAGGAGTAAGTTCCAAGCCATATAATTCCACTCTCCTACATACAGATAGTCTAAAAGTACTGTTTATTTTCTTAATATTTAGTTCTCACTCAGACTTGAATACAGTAATTCCTGCTTTCTGCTAGCGTGATCCTAGAAGAGATTAAAGGCTCAGACTCAAAGAAGGGACATAAAGTGAAATTCATTTAGGATTTAGTTGGCTAATTCCAAAATTGCAATCTTCTGTTAAATACCTGCATTGGTCTGGGACTGCTTTACTTCATGGGCTCTTCAAGTTTTTTGCATTAATGTTTCTCAGGTACCTAAAATTCTGCTGCTATACAAACCTGGAAGCACCTTGATCTCAACCAAGCTGAAAAGCTGGGACATTTCTTATGCTGGCAGCCACAGAACAGCAACTCCTTCACTTGTCTTGCCTAGGGACCTTGATTTGGCAGAGGTTCTTAGGACATGCTTCCTAAATTGGGCTCTGCACAAAGTTCAGTGGTAGCTGCTTCTTTCTGTTAAAAGATGGCTAGATACAGCCACTGCCTGTACCATTTTCCTCCCACTTCCCTATCCTCTTCAGCGAACACTGAGCTAAGATATGGGAAGCTGGAAGGAGTGTGGGGGAGGGGTATTTAAAATAATAGCATTCTCCTCCAAAAATGCTCAAATTATCAGGCCCCCGTCTTCTTTTTTAATGATGCTCTGGGATGCATAGAAAAAAAATCAATTCATTAATACAGAAAGAAAAAAAGAAGATTGGTTCTTTACAAAAGCAGGATAAACTTCTACTATAAAACACACACAGGCTGTAAGTATATTAGAAAAATAAAGAAGTGCTTGGGAATGTCCCCAGGCATGCGGCACAGAAGAGCTCACATCCACACCAGCAAACTTTCCTGTGCTTTCGAGCAGGCTGGCTGCAGGCAAAGTGCCCACTGGGAACCGCCCTTGGAACAAGCTAACTCCTGAACCGGGCCTGGAAACCATTCAGGAGCTGCCCAATGCCCGCAACTGTTCTCACAATACAACAATGCAGGTTAATCCTCATCTGCTTAATTTCCTATTATCTGGCCATATAATACCTGAAACGGAACTGAAACTGAGAACGCTTTGGCTTTCCCTCCCTCAATTTCTCACCTAGGGCTAATGGGTAGGCATTACTGTGATCTGAAATAACATGTGACACAAAAACTTCTCTAAATACTCTTTCCCAGATTACCCTGGGCTATTTGTGAAAAACAGGGGAAAATAACCACTTACTGATCTTCAGGCTGATTTCTGTTTGTCAAGAGTATTTTTTGAATGAACGGATTTCTCTGGTTTAGAAGTTACAATGTTTGTCATAAATTTTCCATGAGAGGAATAATTTACAAGAACTAGTAAAATATTCAAAAGCCTATTAAAAAGTTAGGAGACTAAATCAATTTTTAAATCACTTACACCTGGTATAATCTTAAGTTACTGAAGCAGGGCAATGTAAACTCATCATCTGGATGCTCTTAGCCTGAAGCAAATACCAGCAGAACATGGTAGTCTGAATATCAAATTCATTGTTTTAAATTAGTATCTTTTAATTTACTTTTAGTATGTTAAGAACAGACCAAGCTGGTATCCCAGTTCACGTGAGGTGCAATGTCTCATCAAATTAACAGAACCAATCACAAAAGCCCAAAAGCTTTTTGGACTCCAAGTGCAACTGGCTATCAAAGGAACTTGGGTTTCCCTGGGAACACATTACTTATCAAAATTAGGCTGAAGTTCTTAAGTCTGCTGGGCAGTTCCAAAAAAATTGCTCAATGTCATTTTGTCATATCAATGCACTCTGTTTCTTATGACTGTTTATTTTTAGAGAATAAAATATCCTCCTAGTTATTACTGTTGCTTGGAAATACTGGGATTTCCACCAACACAGATTATTTAATGTGATTTTAAGATGTACATGAGATTAAAATTTATGCTAGTGTATCTGTGTTGCCAACAGAATAAAAAAGTATTAAATTAGCTTATTAAAAATTTCACTTTATATATTAAATATTTTTAATGCAAAATGTTACATAAGTATTTTTTACATAGTAATCAAGTCATTAGTAATTATTCTCTTCACAGAACCAATTCATGGAAGAAGAGAAATGTACTTCTTTAGAGATCATGTGTAAGTTCTGGCACTATTTTTCAAGCCCAAGATCTGTGATAAGCACGTAGCCCAGGAAAAAATCAGAAAGCAATAGAGGAATTTTGGAATTTAAGCCTTTAGAAATCACTTTCCACTGCTTTCAGTCATGGTGAGTATTAGATTTTAAGTGGTACATACCCAAAGGCTCTCTTTCTTGTGATGGTAATTCCAGGTCACTAGAAACTGACACTTCTTCAACAAGAAATTTTGACAACTGTGTCCCAAGATATGTAACCTGTACAAACAAATCTAAATGGATAACTGGTCATTTTAATTAGTGTATTTTCTGAGAGTGTAAAAATGTCACTTCTCTTATAAAACTGAGTTTATGTAGCTCTTTCTTTGCTGCTTATTCATTAAGAGTAAGAAGATTTTTTAAAATTTAGGCTTGTACCCTCTTCTGGTTTAAGAACAGTAAGGAGATCCAGATTCGTGAAATTTGTTATTGCATTTATTATTGCTATTTTTAGGAGTAAAATCAGGCCTACCTTATTCCACACATACTTCCATGTCACAGAAATATCACTCCCTAATAGGTCTTTAACCCACTCAACTGGATTCTGAAGTATTTGTCTCTTACTGGTTCTGATCTTGCCATTGTTTAAGAGCGTGGCTTTATGACTAAATTCCTAAAGAAGATAAATTAAGAAATAATTTTCAACTCATAAATTAACAAATCTGAATTAACATCCTTAAAACATGAAAAAGTGCTGAAGAACAATATAGCTGAAAAGTTGCAGCCAATTCTGTTTTTCTCTGAAAAAAATGAAAGAATTTAATGCCACTATCATAAACTGTGGTATGTAAAATAAGAGGATTTATTCCACCAAAGTAAGATGTTTTGGCCACACAGACACCACTGTCAGAGGACAAATCTCCCTATGTGTGTTTATCAGAACTCTATTTGCATCTTAGGTCCTCTTAGACATAACAAAGCTGTGACTAAGTTAATTTGCAACAGTAAACTCAGGAACTCACAAGAGGAAAGTCTGCGCACCAAGAAACTGTTACTCAAACGCAATCTGTCTTACACATGCGGAACAAATGTATGTTACAGTGAAATTCCAGCAATGATTCAAAGATGAAATATATTTGCATAAAAACTTCACTTATGTCAAGGGACATCACTTACATGTTTTAGGAGAAACCTGGCAGCCTTATTTTATGCAAAATTAAATATAAAAGAATTTATTGTTACTGCCTCTTTGATAATGCTAGTACAGTTCTGCAAACATATGCACCTCCAGAAGCACAGCTTATAGTTGTTTACAGTTCAGTAAATTATGATTTTGTTATACTGGTCGCAGTTAGACTAACTCAGCTAAATAACACAAAAATTAGCTGTTGGTAAACTATGTTAGAACTTAGTAAGGTTGCTTAGCATGCGTGAGGTTAAACAATCAGAATAAGAGAATGATCCACCAGCAAATACTGAACCTCCTCCTACCATATCACTGTCTTGGGATGTCTATAAGAATCTAAGATGTTTAACCCAAATATTTTGATGAACACTCAATCCAGTTCATAGTTTCATAGCTTAGGTCTACAGCATTCAAAAAGTGCATTCTGCCTGTCCAAAGCTAACCTTAAGAAAGGACTATGTACTAGCTGTATGTTGTTATCAAGTACATCTCTATAATGATAAAGAAGGAAACTTTACTGATCATCTCCTTTTTGCAACGCAATAGATGCTGACTTCTAGACTTCAATCTCTATAGCACTGTCTTCCAAGACATAAATGAGTGTTGTTTTCATTCTAGCAAAAATCACTGACTTCTCTACACTCCAAACATCAACATTTCAATACAGGGTTATAATTCCTTAAGATCCACATGCATGAAGCCAGTATCACAGATGACAGTCTTGAGAAATGACAGTAAGCATACTGAATTCTTCATCCTTCCATTTAGCCATCTTGAGATTCAGAGGAATATTACATGTCCTTTAAAGAAAAGAAGCATGTGTATATACTTATGACATGGCCCAATGTAGAGGCTTGTGACTTACTCACGCTGCCTTATGTTACAAAACACAAGACCACACGAAATGACCACTCTTAGCAGAAAAGTATTCCCGAGCAGATTACAGTTGCAGAAAAAGGAACCTTTTCTACATTAACTATACCTGGTGAGTTGGCTGAAAAGAACCTTTAATGTCTTAATCAATATGTTGCCCTGGAAATTAACTAGCTCGCAGCTGGGAATTCAGACAATAATTCCATCATTTGCTGAATACCAAGCCAGTCCCCTGGCAGCTGCCTTGCAAACCTGCTCTGTATTTGGAGGCACAGGGACATGCTTTTGTATTAAAAAAAAAAGGTTGGGTTTGGTTTTTTTTTTTCTGTTTCTTTTTCAAATATGGTTCACACCAGACTGTAAACTATAGAATCAGCTGGCATGTACACAAGTAATTTTGCTTCTATTCATGCCTGTCACAGCACTAGGAAATCCTTGATGTCACATTTCTTTATTTGAGGGACTTGATAGTTGTTCCAAGAATCACATTAAGTCATAAAAACCTTAACGTTCCTGCTCTTTCCAATATGAAAATCAGGTATTACACAATGTAGTCCAACCAATGATTCCACTCTAGTTCTAACAATAGAAAATGTTAACAAACTGATAATGCAAAATTAAACACAAATTTCACATATGCAATATTATGAGTGTTAAAATTATGGGCTGACAGAAGACATCATCCATAGCATTTTCCTTTAAAACTCATACAAGATTATCTGTAACCAATGAATAAAAATTTTCAATACTAAGTGCTGAAGATGCAGACTAAACCTTGAGAACTGCCGTTTCCCCATTTTAGTGGGGTTTTTTTTTCATTACACACTAATATTAACATTATTATATCTCAACAATTACCTGCAGTTTGAATTCTAAAACATTTTCTCCCGGCTTAATCCTTCCCAATTCAAGTAGATCTATCAACTGAAGCTTTTTCCTATTTTTTCTTCCATACCTCACTTGTTTTTGTTCACATTCCTGATTACTGTAGCTCTGGGAAGATTTCTCACTCAGGTTTACTGGATAATCTGTATTTGAGGTAAGATTTGTAAGCACCGAGTTGGCATTAAATGAGTTCTCACTACACCGAAAGATCATTTGCTGCAGATTATTAGGGAAGTTCTTTGTAGATGTTGACAAAATTACTTGCTGCTGCTGGAAAGCTTCTTTCTTACTTACATATCTGTGTAGATTCTCATCTGTAAGAACCTGCTGGCAGTCACTGCCTGGCTGACAGACATTGTTATTGACAACAGTGCTTCGAGGTTCTACAAATTTTAATGCATTGGTCACTGAAGTGGCCTTTAAAGACTTGTTTCCTTGTTCTGCAATTGCTACACAATCAATGTCTTTTTGCTGTGAGCCCTTTGTTTTAGCAGTGGAAACAGTAGGTTCTGAAGGCAATGTCACCACTTCTACAGCATTTGTCAGCTTTGACATGTTGTCGAAGGGATATTCTCTTACCCTGTTTTCGGATGCCAAAGCATGATCAGAAGCCTCTTTGTTTCTAATTGCTTCTTTATTTGCTCCTGTCTCACCCAAGCAGATGTGTGGATGTTGGCTGCATTCCTGAGCTGAAAATCTATTTTCTAAAGAGAGATGTGCTTCTACTCTGTTTCCATTAGGCATACTGGCACCAAGCCCCATACTAAATGTAACTACATCAGGAGACATGATTTCATCAGCAGTTAAACTTTGTCTTTTATCATTTCCACGGGAAATAAATAAGTTTGAGATTTGCTTCTCTGAACATGATGCACTCAACACTTGCTTTGTTTTTCTGTAATTTTGTATTTTTTGCACTAATTCTTCCTGGTTTTGGGCAACAGTCAACAGACTCTTTTGCCTAGAAGCAAGGTTAACTAATTGTTTCCTCAGTGCTCCTTTTTTAAAAGATTCCACTGAAGCCCTATAGAAAACAAAAAAAGTAATAATAAGGACACCAGAGTTGCTGTAAATGCAAAATACAAGCAGTTTAATAGACATAACCCACTAAGAACAGGAATGTGTTTCAAAGGACTCTGCCAACACCTAAAATTTGAACAATCTTTTTATCATGTATGAAGTTCATAGTTCAAATCCCAGGCTTATGCACAACAAACTGTAGAATCCCGTCTAGAAGTAGGATGCAAAGCATCAGAACTCCAGTAATAGCCTTGTCCTCCTACAATACCCTTAATTCATAGAATCGGAACTGGGTGTGTATTATCACTGGCTGCTCTTTTACCACCACAAATCACAGTAGTTCATTGAATTCAATGCCTTTGTGGCTCTAATTTGGAACCTTTTAAAATGAGCTCAGGATGAGCTACTGAAGGATGATACTATCAGAAATTTTTTATGGCATACACAACAAAACATTTTGTGAAGCCACAACTGTAATAATACCACATGACCATTAAGAAAAGAGGACAGAGCGGTTTAGGATGTTGTATGTTAGTTTGGGAATGTCTCTCCCTTCATCAAACCCTGCTCCCTAGCTGAGCTGGTCTCCCTGTGAGACTCCTTCCCTGGGGGACTTTACCTCCTTCCTGCTGGAAGGGAATTCCTTATTTCCCCTACTTCCTTTGGCACAAGAGCCACTAGCCCACCATAATACTCCTTCCTCCTAATTCCCCCTCATGTGACACGTGATTGCATTACCACTCTGGCACCATGCTGGGAAGACACTGGAGTACCACAAGGTGTGGGAAAAGGAATAGCAAGCATGGTTTGCTTTTAACTCACAGCAGAGGTGCCATAAAGTAACACAATCCCAGTCTTGGAGGATAGAGACTGTGAGGGGATCAGAACAGAGGTACAGCAAGACTAGCTGGTGCAGAACAAGGACAGCCAAACCACAGCATAGTATTGGTGTCTGTACTGTGATATTGCTTGCTATCACATGTGTTTAGAATCCATGGTATGATCAACGTATCAGCGTATAGTCAATAACTGATAAGAGTAAGCCTTGACAACTATGGACTCCTACACGGCCGGTGAGGCTTGACACACTTTCCTAGCACTGTTTCTTCAGGTAAGTTTTGTATGTCTCCCTGGGCCAACTAACTGAACAACAGAAAGATGGAAAATGTGATGATGCCTCCTGATCTTCTGTACATTCATGCATTGTGCGACAAAAGCTTATATGTTAATTAGCTAAAAATAAAATGTTCACCATATAAATAATAAAAAGGAAATTTAATGTAATTTGGCACGTAGCTCGTTACTGTTGATGGGTAGCTGTTGCACTAGCTGCAGGGTAACTGCAATACCCAGAAATATTTATCACTTTGCTCTGGAACATAGTTTCACTCTCAATATTAGAAGGCAGATAAGTTTGTGTAGATACTAATTTTACTGTTCTTGTTTCTTAATTCAGTCACTGCTTTGTTCACAAGGATGATCTGGAACCCTAACTTCTCTTCACATAAAACCCTCTCTTTTTTTTTATTATCCGTGTAATCTATGTATCCTACATTTTATAGCTGTAAAATGGTCCGTGACAGAAATGTTTCAGTCTCTTTGCTCAACCAGCCTATATGTTTTGCCGTGGAACTACCTGAAAGCTGTACGCTGTTCTTTTACATGACCAAACAAATACTGTTCACACAAACAATATGTAGACATCCTCATCAGATGGCCTAGAAGCATCCATTGAACACAATGCTACATTGTTAGCTGAGCACTCACCACATGACTAGCATTCAGGTAGTCCCTCTTAGAAGGACGTAAAAAAGAGCCCTGTGAGAGCTAGCAGCAGGAAGCTGACAATTCACATAGTCCATGCTCACACTGAGGTGAGCACTCCCAGCTCACATTTGATGTGTCCTCACAAAAAAAGAAATATCTGCAAGCATGCTTCAAGCCATTGCTCTAAATGGCTCTTGTGGGCTGTTGGTTGAACGCTCCCAATCTAGGGGTGCTAAAGAAACAAAATCAGAGGCAGGGACACTGAAAGTAGTGTCGGAGTTGCTACTGCTTTCCTCCATGATGCTGCAAAAGTAATCTAATTGCTCAGTACCTCCATGTCCTAATTTCTGCTTAAGTATTTTTCCACACCTTTTGTATGTTCACTATCTAATTTCAATGCTCACTGTGTGCACGGTAACTGATTAGTATGCGTTCGCTAAACCCTGAAGTTCTTCCTCGATGTAAACTCTTACTGGAGGTAACTGAAGCCATTATCTGAATGAAATCTGCAAAATCTGAATGAAAACCACATAGTTTTACTTTCACGCTACTGTATGCTAACCTTCTAACAACTCTATCACTATTGCTATAAAGAATAGCTTTCCATAAATACAATCCTTGTATTCTACTTACCTGTATTTTTTAGCAAGCGTATCCCTTTCTGTTTTCTGTTCTGCAAGCATTTCATTCAAAGTATCTTGCATCTGAGACAGCCTTTGGATGTATACATCTGTCCAATATTTTGATATAATCAAAATGATGATGGCAATAAGCAGTAAAAAATAATTATAGTAATAACATTTTTTAATGTAGAAAATACACAGCCAAAGTATGAAAATATTGTTACAGCAGTACCTTATACTGTCATGCATACTGATAGCTCATTACAAGCAGAGTACTTTTAATGAAATTCTTCATAGAAAGAATTAAATACAAGTTTAAATTAAAAGGAAGTAGCCCAAGTACTGGAAAATTTTGAAATGCAAGTGTCTTGCGTAGGAAATTACTAAGAGAACAGGATAGATTAAAGAACTGATCTATGGATGATAAGCACTCAAACTTTTGAAGTTCTTTGTGTTGCAAGGAGCTACATAACATGAGAATTATACGTGAGGCTACCTGCAGAAGTTACACAATCTTAACAAGGTGGTTAAAACCTTTATGTTTGAAGCATTATAAAATAGTTTAATGAGCTTAGACTGTTCCAAGTTACATATAATGGTAAAAACATATACATCATAGTTTTACATAGTTTCAAATCTACACTATAAAATAAAATTAATTATAAATTGTCTCTTTTTGTCAGCTATATTCTTCTAAAATAAGAAGAGCAATTATAAATTCTTCTTTATATGCCCTCTTAGCCATATAACATAAGGGAGGGCTCAGAAGTCATGACCAGCAGATACCACTGGGATTAATATGCTAAACATGTAATCTAATTCCTGAAATTCTAAAACAGGAAATACGAGCTTTCCATAATCATGAAAAATGGGAAATTACAGGATTAAAAATGGTATTTATAAAATGTATCCCCAAACCTGTTTCATAGTATCCACCAGTATTTACTTACTTATTAAAATAGAAAAATATGAAAATATTGCTCTTATTAAGGCAGCTTAATAGGGAATTTGAATCTATTATTTACAGTAGGTTGTACTGCATGCAAATACCTTAAGGATTTTATTCTGCGTTTTAAGTTCATCAGTGTACTTCTAGGTTCTTGTTCAGTCTTGTGCCTCTTGACAAGTAATAACTATGATTTAGTTTAAAACGTGCTAGATTATTAATGGTTTTGTCAGTAGTGGTAACAGATCACCATGTTCATCCCTCTCATAGCCCTAAACAGGAAAAGTCTGGTAGTTTTATTTTTCTCATTTTTGAAATTGCACCTATCTCTGTCTATAGGCTTCTGCCTATTGTATCATGTACCTGGTTGTCAAACATTTTTCAAGAAAACATATCAATTTTAATTAACAGCTCATATGCCATAAATTTGAGTTGAAAGCTACAAATATGCATAATTCCGTATTTCACATTTATTTTTAAAGGGATAAATTGACTATTTTAAATATAATTTGAAAGCTCCACCCTATATTCAGGAAAATAAACTTTTAAAAAACCCTTCCTTGCTGTCAGGAAGCAAAACTGTTTCATGGGCATGAACTGCTGCAAACTAAACAGCCCTGCCTAGATGGCGAGGGCAGCTGGGGAGAGAGACTTTGGTCAAAGGCATTCCTGCAGCTAGCTTTGCCACTTGAACAGTCATAGCACAGACACAATAAACTCAAAGTGCCACGCAGCACCAGCACTGTGATCTCCTAGGAAGTCAGTGTCACTTAGTAGGCTCTTGAGATTAATCTGAACTGAGATTTGATTGCCTAAGACAAATTACACCTCCAGGAACCAGCATTTCTGAAACTGCCCATCATCCACAGTGTCTGCCTTAAAGATTTCTCTTTTTTCCCTCATAAATTATTTTAGGATCCTGAAAGTCCAGCCGCACTAGAATGAAAATGCTGCATCTGTTACTTTACACACAGACATAGCTGTTCTTGCTCACGGAGGGGCTCATGTACTTGTAACTGAATAATGTTGCCAACAGTGTGCATTCTTATCTAATGATCCCTTTTTATATGATTAGGTTGACCTGAAACACATGCCTCCAAGCGGCATGCTTCCTTTTTCTGTCATCGTATTCATTCCTACGTAAAATGGAAGTACTTCAGGAAGCACACTTACCTGGGAGCTGTTATTAAAATCTTATTCTCTGAAGCTGTATTTTCCAGAGGAGATATTCAAATCTATTACGGGCAATACTATTTCAAAAACAATTATATTACCAAAGATATTTACCCCCCTCAAAAAAAGTGAAACAACTTGAATTTACGTCTACCTGCATCTCTGGAAGTTCTCAATTCAAGTAGCAACAGTTCTTTTTGCTTCTCTTCTGCATCTTGTATGGTAGCAACAGACTCCTGTTAACAAACACAGAAATGACAGTAAGAAGCAGAGCCAAGTGCACCACATAAAATCATGATGTATGGCCTGCAGGATAAGTATTGGTGGACTCAAATCATCCCAGGCAGGGAATTACTGTATAAAAACAATGGGGGCACTGGAAGGATAGAAGTATATAGTGCCAAGGGTATGCTCTGCAAGGGGCTGTCACAGCCTGGTTTTGCCCAGGCTTTCAAACTAGTCCATGCTCAGAGTCCCACCTCTGAGCACACTGAAGGGATTAGACAGTGAATTTCACCATAACAGCATCACCTGGACAACGTAGACATAGCCCACAGATACCAGCAAGAGCACTCTCCTAACATACAACTTGTGCAAAAATCTTCCTGGCTGTTTTAAATTAAGATTAAACAATTCCTAAATACCTTCATTATCATTAAGAAAAACTATTACTCTTTCAAAGAGCCATTTTGGAAACGTGATGAAAAGCCTCAGGATTCCTGGCCTTTTTTCTATTCATATAAGCAGTAAGAAATGTATATAAGTATTGACTACTGTTTGCACAATAAATGTAAGTGCACAGGAAACATGAACAGCGAGAAGTGATAATATACACACTTATATACTGTAAACCACAGCTTAGATACTGTAAGCCTCTGCATGCTGGTTTTTTACATACATTCTAAAGGGTTCATTATTTAAATGATTTTCATGTTACTCAGTCAGTAAATGACACTATGCAGTACTACACTATGAAGCAGTTTAACAAAACTCTATTATCTATACTTACCACACTGTATTTCCCATGTTGTTGCTCCAAAGCTGCATCATCATTTTTACAGCAGTCGTAACAATGACGTTTAGATCTTCTTGACCTAAAAGGATATGTCCTCTCTGCACGATTAGGAAAAAATAAATAGAATTTTAAATGAATTTGCAGGAGCATAATAGGCTAGATTAGCTAATATAGGTTACAAAGATGCAATGACAGATCACATCATAAAAAAAAAAATCTTGTATATGCAAATGAGATCCAATTTAGGTAGCATAAGGAAGTAAGTCTTTAAAGCTACCACTTTCAAAAACACAAGGTTCCTGTGAAGGGAAATACAGATAATAACAAAAATCTGAAGAGCCAAATATGTCCTTATACCTCATTCTCTCAGGAAAAAAAACAAAAACCCTCATATATACTATCTTCTGAAAATAAATAAATAAATAAAATTCAGTAGTTAATAGAGCTGAAAATATCAGTGCCAGGCAATATGCAGCTCCGCAAATCAGCAGCATTCTAATGTACAGTTTTTCCTTAAGACTACAGGGTAATCCTATGATTTGCATTACGAAACCAACACACCTGTAACTTCAGTGCTCTCAACAGGAAGTACAGAGTCCATAGCACTGTAAGACTTCAGCAGTTCTTTCATTTCATCATCACAAGGTTTATCCAAAGCACTTTTCCCTGAATCGTCCCTCTCACAGGGATTTGCTCCATGCTGTAGTAGAATCCTGACTGCCTGTTATATATTATTATTATTTGTATTGTGATTATTCTTGTTGTGGACAACTATATGTGTTGTATCTATCATAAATCACAACTAATAAAGGTACAAATAAGATACTCTAAAACCCGTTACACTTGCAATCCCAATTAAACAAACAAGTTTAATTGCCTATTATCAACACAGACTTGTATCTTACATTTCCAATTTTTCCATTAAAATACACAAATAATTCACAACTTGTCATTAAAACTACCATCTTTATGGTATTGTTATAGAGAGCAATTACAAAACGTCGTATATCTAAATTAAAAGGAAGTGGTCAATTGTATTAAGACCAAAGTGCAGAAACGTGGATATTTTTCTTTGAGTATTTAATAGTGGTTTTGGTTTTTGGTTACATGCACTGATGATTTTTTTCCTAATTCCAAATCACTTGCAAGTCTGCTTAATTGTAAAATGTGGAAATGAGATTAGTGGCGTTGGTGGAGTCATCTACCCTCTAAAATTCAGATCATATGAAAGTGTGACGAGATCAGAGCTTGGATGGTAAAGAATTTTCATACGTATGATTTCTCATCTTTAGTATTTCTTCTTCTTTCTTACATTCAGAGTGCTGTTAAGTATCAGAAAGTATCAGAAACAGAATACTCTCTAGAAGTTCAGAATCTTCTCCGTCAGTTTTCCCCCACAATACTGAATAATAGCCTATATGTTTTCAAGAACCCTATTGATAGTTTGGCACCAGGCCTGTGAGATCATCCCCTTCATTTTATCTTTGCTGACAGAAAGGATAAATGTGATGAAATATCAGCTTTTCTGACAGGAGTAGAAGTGGTATATTTGAGCCATGGCATCACTTTTTTATGCTCAGTTCCCTGAAACTCACTGTGCCAAAACAACATTTTATTTATTTGTGTGCAGTTCTGGGCTCCACGATTTAAGAAGGATGTGAAGGTCCTTGAATGCATCCAAAGGAGAGCAACAAAGCTGGTGAGAGAGCTGGAAGGCATGTCCTATGAGGAGCAGCTGAGGACTCTGGGTTTGTCTAGTTTGGAGAGAAGGAGGCTGAGGGGCGACCTCATTGCTCTCCAGAGCTTCCTGAGGAGGTGACATGGAGAGGGACGTGCTGATCTGTGAGATCCAGTGAGAGGACGTGTGAGAATGGTTCAAGGCTGCGCCAGGGGACGTTTAGACTGGACACTAGGAAGCATTTTTTTACCAAGAGGGTGGAACAGGCTTCCTGGAGAGGTGGTCGATGCCCCAGGCCTTTCAGTGTTTAAGGGGCGTTTGGACAATGCCCTTAACAACAGGCTTTAACTTTTGGTCAGCCCTGAATTATCAGGCAGTTGGACAAGATGATCATTGTAGGTTCCTTCCCAGTGTAGGTTCCTTCCCAGTGAAATAGCCTATGCTATTCTGTAGAACTATAGAATGGTTTGGGTTGGAAGGGACCAGTTAATAAAAAAAATGGTTGATTTTTAAACAGCAAGCCTAGGTTTTTTTCTTTACAAAAAAGAAATTTTTTACAGTGACAGTGGTGAGACACTGGAACGGGTTGCCCAGAGAAGCTGTGGATGCCCCATCACTGGAAGTATTCAAAGCCAGGTTGGACGGGGCTTTGGGCAAGCTGACCAAGTGAAAGATGTCCCTGCCCACAGCAATGGGGTTGGACTAGATGCTCAAAATGAGAATGCTCAATTTCAGGATTATTTTTAAAAAGCCCAATATGTGGGAGAGAATCATGGGGAGCATCTGAATTTTTCTCTTTTGTCTGCTGGACTAAAAATGTCAACTAACTGTACAATTTCAACTGTCACTATTGAAAAATACTTTTTTCTCTAATTTTGATCACTTCAAAGAATATTTGTTTATTTCCTAAATGCAAATCTACACTAAAATTGCATTAATAACTTTGACTTCCCTTTTTTAACCAGGGTTTTGCTTTGCTGACCCTCGTCTGGAAATCAGGCTCAGGAAATCTAATGTAAAAGAAAAACATACCTCCAAATAATTGCCAGAAACAGCATCATGTATTGGCAAAATACCATCCAGACTTCTGCTGTTAACATTAGCACCAGCTTTCAGTAATTCTAAGATCACTTCAGTAAACCCACCATTAGAAGCTTCATGAATTGCTGTCCAACCTAATAAAAGAAAGATAACACATACAGCATGCATCTGATTTGGAAAGATCCACACAGATCACTAATTAGTGATTATACATTTTGCTGTGTTTGCTGTACTATAAGCAAGGACTCTTTAAGATGAATCTTATACAAACAATGGTCTTGAAATGCCAAGGTAAATTACTTCCTGTGTAATTCAGTTTGCTTTAGAGAAAAATGTATCCAATATTAAGCAGAAAAATATTGTTTACTTTTCTACTACACTACTAAAAATAATAAAAGAAACAAAACAATAGCGTAGAAAGACTCTAAAAACTCAGAAGCGTAATATTAATAGTCTGATTTCTAATCCCAGTGGCATTATATAATATTAAGTCTGCCAGGCATTCAGAATAGAATACCATCCATTCTGAGACTATAAAAATAGAAATGCATTACACATTTAGGTAGGAAAAAGAAAAAATAATTTTGTCATCTGATTTTTGTCATTGCCTAAGAAAGTAAGATTTATGTGACTGTGCTTCACATGTGTATATACTCATGTGTGTAAGCATTAGTTCTCCCGCTGAACTTTCAAATCCACTTTCCGTATGTATCTCTGAAAACGTGCTCTTGAGCAAAGGAGCAAGACCCGATTAATGCCCCTGCTGAGAAAAAGGCTGCATTAGCTCCATGCTGAGACACAAAATCCAGGAATTCACTGACTGTGCTTGCACTTGTTGAATGACTTCCTTTCCTCCTCACAATTATATCATAAATCAAGAATCCATAATTATATTAAAATTACACTAATTATATAAAACCATATATACTATAAATGATATAAAATTGTATCACAAAACAAGCCCATAAGAGAGCAATTTTCAAACCTGCATAGTCCTGTTCATTGACACAAATTCCAGATGATATTAGAGTTTTCACCAAAGACAAATCTCCTCTCCTAGCAGCAATATGCAGCTGAGTTTCCCCTTTTGCATTTCTCTTCTTTTTCATCTTTCTCCCAGCTCTTGTATCACAGGTACCATGTAAAATTACAGCTTCTTTTCTGGTAGATAGGGAGGATTCTAAACACACATTGAGTGTTATTAAGAACCACAAAAAATGTTTCATTGTAAACAAAGAATTAAGCTTCACAACTCATTTGAATTAATGTAAATGTGTGCAATACTGTTGCCTTAATTATTCAATAACATTAATTGACTACATCAAAAGTTTAGAAGGTACTGCATTAACAGCTCAGATAACAAACAGACCCTATGCAAAAGAATTTACAGTTCAAATCTAGACAACTTAGCAAGGGTACAATGAATTAGGGCTCAATGAAAAAGGAAACAAGATTGAAGTTTTGTACTGTATAGAGGTAGGGAGTATGTTATGTTTCTCCATGGACTGCTTTCAAGCTACCAGGCATGCCTGCTAAATATATAAAGTATGCACATAAAGATATTTAAGAAACTATATAGAAGTGAAGACTTGACCATCACCTCTTTTCCATTCCTAATTCTGTATCAGAGAAGATATAGGTTTCTACATAAGGTATTTTTACAGCTGTCATGTGAAAAAGTCCTGTAGACTGATTACAAATCTTTGATTAGTGTCTAGTGACATAGCTGAACTGCCTTTTAACTAAACCTGGGCAGGATTGGACCCATAATTGTAAATAAACTTGATTTAATCCTTCTCTTATTGGTTCACAAAACAAACAACAGCCACTTTAAATTTATCATGTCACCATCCGATGGGTCCTAATTCTGAGGCTTCAGGTTACAGACATATCAAATTGTAGGAGATACAAAGGAAAAAAAAAAGATTCTGCATATAGAGTAAGGACAACGCCTTCCCCCAAAACTGCAACCAAAAAGACAGGGTGTATAAATCTTCAAAAGCTCTACCATGCATGTTAGCTTTTTTTTAACTCCTGTTCCTGCTGTTATAATACTATGCTATCAGATTTTTTAAGAGTTCACTGTGTTCTTTCTCTGATTTCTTGAAAATCTGTAATTTGTCCAAAAAAAGGAAAGTGTACGGTTTTAAATAAGCATTTTACAACTCTTATCCATGTTTTTTTACTTATTCCTATGAACAATTACTTGCTGCATCCCAAGTATTTCCTCTTCCCGTCAGACATGCTGTCTTCTCAAATATTTTCAGTTATCAGTATCCATTGCTATCTAACATCTTCCATGACATGACAGCTGCCTTTCTTCAGGTTCCTCCTGCCTTCTGGAAAATCTGCTTTTCCAAGGTTTCCTTTAAGGTAAACTACTGAGCTTGTCATCCAAGACTGTTTGGAAGAACATGAAAGACATACTGCAACTATATTAAAGGCAGACATATAGTAAGGATATATCTATACTAATTTTAAACTAGCTTGTTCAGGCACTGCTGCAGCCAGACTATGGCAGGATGGAGCACACCGTAGGCTATTCTAACCTGTCAGAAAGCATTCAGGTGGCCCTCTTTGCATTGGGGGTGCTTGGCCCACACCGTACTGGCAACCAGAAGAGCTACAGATTTCTTTTTAAAATGAAAATTGAGATTCTAGAGCACACAGAGGGCTCACGTTATTGAAATACTCCTCCAATCTGAGACTTACTTTTCTGTAAGTCAGTGTAATGTGTTTTGTCTAAAAGCTTCTGGGTCTCAACTCCCAAAGCAATCATCCACTTTCTGGTTCTTCCTTTTCTTCCCCTTTGATTCATGGGAGAAGGAGAAAGAGTCTCTCTCTCATAGAGACTAGGAGAAAAAAAAGGAGCACAACAGTCCATTAAGCTAATGACCCTTAGCAATATCGGCTGCAAGTGAACAGGAATAATTGCAAAGTTTTCCAGTTAAATTGTCATGCACAACAGTTTTCTTCATCGTTGTTAAGAAACATTTGCAAAAGCATAATAGGACATTGGTATGTGAATCACAAAATACTGGTTCTCTGTGGAATGCATTGCCAGGTGTGTCATGAACAGGAAAGATCAGGAACTTGGCAAATACAAAATCTAGTCAGCACACGTACAAAGATAAGATGGAGAGATTACAGTAACCAGCAATCAGACTAGATTAGGCTGCCATATATTTCAAGGATATCCTCCTTCAAAAAGATATTTGAATACTTCAGCATTTGTCTATAAGTAATTCTTTCCACAGATTGAACTATAAGAAAAGAAGCAAGCTGTTTGTACCTTCCTTCTGTATAAGCAGAATAGGAATGTTGAGAGCCTAGTAAGTGATTGACTGTAGATGAAAGTGATACGCCATCATTTAGGAAGAAAAGATTTTTATTCAAGAACAGAATAATAGAAGGAAGACCACTGGGACACAGGAACAATCAGATGAGATAGAAAAGCCAGTTAATGACAAAAAGGCATGAGATAGCAAAAAATCTGAAAACCCCACAAGTCAGAAAACATTATCCCACCTTCCACCTTTTTCTTCTGCAATCTGAATGCCATTGTCCCTCTCTCCAAAGCTACTAATGCCTTCAACTGTACGAAGGGCTAGCCTTTCTCACATCACCTCTCAAACAGCAACATTCTCCTGGTGTGAAGGAAATAATTAAATTGTAGCTGAATAAAATATTACCTGAAGAATCTCTTTTGGAGGAAAAAGTAATCTGTGAAATGCTATTCCAGAGGAGACCAAAAAGTAAGACACATGTTTGGAATAAAGGGTTTTTTTAAATCATACTTGTATATATAGGAGGCAAAAAATATAAAGGAAAAAAATCCAAAAATGTATTAATGCACATAGACTTTACTATAAAAATTGAGCAGGAACATAGGAGCTACAAAAAAGAACATCTGTAGGGAAAGGAATCATTTCTACGTTCAATGTTTATTCTTCCTATAATTAGCAGTGAATGATGACAGGTATCAGATATACCATGGATTTTTTTCCAGAATGAAGTAAAAGGCATTCCCACCACAGGAGGAACCAATTCGGAGATAGAAAACTAAGTACTGACGCTGCCAAATACTGGAGAGTGGTAAGTAACAAGAATCACCTACTCCTTTCCTTCTCCCTTCAACTTCCAAAAGAAAACACGAGCTTGAAGTCCAGAAACTCAAGAGAGCAGAAACTTAAGACGGGTTGAAAACTAGCAACCACCTGAGACAGGATGAGGAAACAGCATTCTGTACAGCTGAAGGCAGAAGAGGACAAGACGACTGTGACTATCAAAGAGAAAAGGATCAGTGGGAGCTTCACATAGTTTTCCTATGTACGTTTTTTGTCATGTGTACAGGACATTGCAGAGATTGGCTGATGACTCCTTAATTCAACTTATAAGACTAGTGAGCATCCAGACAAAGACCCAAAGAGAAAGATGGTACTAAGCAAACAACAAAAAGAGGTAAACAAATGAATATGTTGATAGTATGTGTGCAGATATATTTGTCCATATTATGTGTGCGTATATGGGTGGCGTGTATATTTGTTATATGAATTACATTAAGTATACACGCTGTTACGTACACTGGTTTTAAAAGCATTTAATGGATGTAGAAGCATGAATCCCATTGATTTTCAAAATATTTATGATATACTTAATGCTAGCATTCATTTACATCCCACTCAAAGGCAACCAAAGTTTGACCAATAGACCCCAGCAACACATAACTGCAGTCCAAGGAAGAAACTAAAATTTTTTGCTGCACACACTTGGAAAAAATAAATCAAATGTTACATCCACACACAAATACATATGCACTCACACATACTTCTATAAACCTATTTATATAAAACCCACCTTTTCCTGTGTACGTATATACAAAGCATACATTTACACTGACACAGTAGTTACTTGAAAGGGAAAGTTTTACAGAGCTGGAAACAATTTTAAATAAAAAACAGTTTGAAGAAAAAATGTCAGCAGAAAAATATGAATAATAGCTAGGAACTATTTCACAACATATCCCACACTTGAGATGAAAAGCTGCACCGATTCAAAAACCAACCTGGCTTAGGAAGTGAATTAGAGAGCAACAGTAAATGAGAAATGAAAAAATGGGAAGTGAATGGTAGCAAATATAAATACGGAGTTGTAAAAAATTGCTATGGAAAACAAAAGAATACAAGGAGATAGTCACAGACAGTTAAGGTCCTAAGAAGGAAGTACTTTAAAATCTATCAAAACCAGAAAAAGTAATTCCCAAACTCTTAATTACTAGAGAGAAATGACAGAATTGTCTAAAATAATCAGAAACAACAAATACTCTATTCCATACCAAGGCAAAGCTGCACAAGAAATTCCTATCATCTAATGACACAGTTCTTATTATTTCAACACAAGTTAAGGAGAATGTCAAATGATATGAGGATAAACATTTTTGAATCAGCGGTCCAGATATATTACATTTAAATGTTTTAAGAGAGGAAGGATCCCATCTGAACTACAGGTTTTGGTTTTAGTAAGTCTTGAGTGCTATGGTTCTCTGGTTCCAGAAAGAATCAAAGTACACAAGATGACTGCCAGCTGTACCAAAAAAGCAGTAAGTGAAAAATACATGGGGGTTATAACGAATAATCAGTTAGACCAGAGCTCTGTTGTGATGGTAAGGCTACAAGACAAATGCAAGTCTTAGACATGGGATGAAACTGCTGAACAGAAAGCTGTACATGCAGGCAGAAGAGAATATAACTACCGGACTAGGTTTGTTTCTACACTACAGCTAAAACCAAATGTACTAGTACAATCAGAGCCTATGCTAATTTGTCCTGATAAGGATATAGTCTATAACATGTAAGTGGATATATGTGCGCCAAATATACAGAGAGCCAGATTTTCTTCTTTGATCTCTGATACATAAAACATTTAACTGAGGACCAATTTAGTGTTATTTTAAACTATCATTTATGTAACATAGTTAACTACAGACCAATTTAATATTATTTTAAGCTCTCAGTTATGATCCTGCATCCCCTCAACCACAATGTTGAAAGACCAATGAATGTAACATAAACAAAACAGAGTAAGTATGTGCAGTCTGTAAAACGGAGTACAGAAGTTCTGGAAATATTTCAAATATTTGGAACTCACTAGAATATTTGCTCAACATGCTATACATATTTTTCCAAACTTTCCCTCATGTATTACAAAAAGCCTTCTTCATGTATGTCTGGAAAAAAACTCCACTGTTTTTATAAAATATTATTTACTTTTCACCTGATTTATTGGATGTTTGCTGGTCTGATGCTGGTCTGAATTGTGATTGATTAGACGAAAGCTTGTTTTTGCTGCTACGGGAATACGAGGCTGCCTTTTGGCTTGTCTCCTGAGGATCTAATCTTACTCTTTTAGTTTGGACTTCTTCTGTCTCAGTAAACTGTGAAAGCACGTTGGTCTTTGCATTTCCTTCTTCTCCATTTTTTTCAGTGCCTTCTGTTCCACTTCCTCCAGCAAACACTCCTTCATCTGTTGGTTTAACAAAGGAACTTAAAAGTATCCATAGCATAATACTCTGTAATTTCAGAAATTATATCTGATATTAAAATGAATGTCAAAATCACCACCTAGTCTAGGTTAAAAAATGCCTGCAGTAACTCACTCGATTTTTGAAAATACATTAACATAATAAATCTTTATCCACTATTCATCATATGTTAATGTACTGAGATTGAATCCAAAACAATTCAAAGATTCTTTTGTGAAAATATGACCTTTATTGATTCTTAGATAGTAAAAAAAAAATATGGTACTTATGAATTTCGTTCTAATTATTGTAATGACTATTGTGGTCACATTTTGGTAAATACAGTGGGAACTTGGATATAAAACAGCCCCCAAAAATACAAAGCAAAAATTACTAACTAGATAATCTGGCATAGTGGAAGGTACCACAACACTTTCCATGTGTCTGCTATTTATTTATGGCAAAATACGTTCTCTGGAGACGAACAGCTGGGGTTTTTTAATAAAACACACAGAATGCTTACAACAGACTCATAAAATAATTATTTTCAAACAAAACATGGCACCTGTTTTCTGGGGGGTTTCTTTCTGCATGTTTTCCACAATCTGAAATGAATAAGAAGACTTGTTGTCTGCATTAACACCAAAATGCAAATCTGCTTTTGAATTGGTCTCCTGAAGATCCTCTCTCTTTTGTCTAATTTGAAGTCTGTCCTTTTCATGGACCTGTAAAGCTATAGGCTCAATCTCTAAACTACTAGCATTTTCAGTTTCAATGTGACATCCTTCAACACCTTCTTCTGCATTAAGCAGGATCCTCCCTCCTTTCTCTGGTTGTGGAGTCTTTTGTTCAACGGTGCTTAGTACACCACTGGTAGAATTATTAGGACTTCCAGAAACACTTTCTCCATTAGTAGCCGCTAAAAGCTCATGTGCTAACAGTGTTTCTGTATTTGCTTGAAGTGTCTGTTCAGCGCAGCTGGTTCCATCTTCAGATGTATTAGTATAAATGTTTTGCACCTCATTTATAATAGTCTGTTGCAATATGTCCATGCTGTCTGAATCCATAAGATTTGCATACGCTGGTTCTGACTCATCTGTCTGTAACGAAATATGTTCAAACAAAGGCAAAGAGAGTTTTAAACTTAGAGCCGATCCATTAATTTTGTTTCCATCAACATCAGATTTAACTTGATTTGTCAAGTTTTGCAAAGAAATAATTTGTTCTGACGGTATTCCAGCAACAGTATTTAGATTCCTGTCACACAAACTACTACTGTTACTCTGCTTGAGACTATGTTGATCACTGTCATAGTTCTTGACTCCCTGTTGCAACTTTAAAACAGATACATTGTGAGAGGAAGTCAAAGCAAGTAAGTATTGAGTGTGAATGAAGTTCTGTTAAACCACTAGTCTGAGAATGCTGTGCAGACACTTTTTCTCCAGAAACCACTGATGTGGGGCAGCGCAAACTGGTCATGTCCTCCCCTCTTACAACAGAAGTGACTGAGCTTCCACCAGTTCTGCCCTTTTGTTCTGTAAATGGATTTTCACTGTTACCACTGTTGAATTCATGTTACAATTCTGTTTGACTTAATGCAGTTTTCTTACCACATTAACTGGGATACAACAATTATGACTAGAAACAGCAACAGTGTGGCCCATTTCATTAGGTCCAGCATCAGGGAAATATATTTTCTGTAATTTAACTGTTCCTTGGTTTGTAACTGGACCTAAACATGAGGTTAATCTAACAGGAGACATTATTTCTGAATAGTTTTACTCTTGGCTATAGCCTCTGCTATAAGAATAGCAGATCTATTTGTCTTTTTTGAACTTGTATTTTTTTCAGTTTTCTGCCTTCAGAATCCTGAAGAACTTTACCTTTTTTATATTTCACCAAATTTGTTTTTCTGCTTTGCTCATTTTTAGCAAAACTTCCTTTGATGCTTTAGTATTATCATGTTGAACTGCATTTAATTTTCTCTACAAAACAGGGCATATTCTTCATTTCATTTTCTGGTAAATGACTTTATTATATACTAAAAGAAAATTGTGCTATTATAAAATTAACTGATTTCTTCTGCCTGTGCAGCTTTTTAAGACAGCAGGACAAAGAAATTAAGGAACTAAGAAATATGTATACAAAAGTGTAAAAATTAACGGGTGAAATCCAACGATAAATATTACTGAAGTGCTTTACACTTTTATTTATTTCTGAAAATTGAACTGGTTTCAAATTAATACTCTGCCTTTAAAGAATTAAAACCACATTGCTTTTGTGGTCATATACTAGAGCTACAGTTTCACATTTCCGGCAAACCTGTCTGCAATAATTCTGGGAAATTATAAAGATAGGGAAATAACAGAGCAAAAACATGCAGAATTAACTCATGGCAATCTCATAATAGAACTGCTCCAAAGGCCAATGACCAACTAGAATTATCCTGTTGATCACTTCATATCTGGAGATAGAACCAGAACACAAACACTGCAACAACTCACACAACTACTGAAATCATCAGTTACACAGCCACAGTAATAGGTTTCCCCAATTAAATGTTTACAACACCTTCTACTTGGAGAGTATCCTTCATCAATCAACTGATGTTTTAAAGTGTAATCTAAGACTATACACCATGGATGTTGTTATAGCATAACATTTTTAAGGACACTGTAGACTGCACTACTGTAAGTAACAAGGACAGTTATCATTACCACATAAAACTTTAGGAAGCAAGAATAAAGTCTTCACGCACACTGCCATATATGTTTCAGATATGACCAGTTATCATTGTTGAAAGGGGAGAAAACGAGAGGGGGAGAGCACAGCTTTTAATGCCAAAAGCTGTTGTGCTATATGCAAATAAACTATGACCCAAGTGACTGATCATGATGTCTTGTCTTCATGTGAGGCACTAGGTCCCGCATCTTACTGAGGTCCCATGGCATAACTGTGCAACCCCTGTGTGAGACAGTGGCTCCCTAACCCTTTCCTATTGAAACCCAATACAACCTACTACACAGGGGCAAGAAGCAGCTATCCTACTGCTAACAGCCAGGCAACACCTCGCAGTTTCAGTCAGGTTTCTGCAAGTACAAAGAGGCACTGACGTACCATGCTTGTTGTAAATTATCTCGGCAGCACTTGCAAAAACTCAGCAAGAACCGCTGCTCGTGTACCAGTAAGGATCAGCAACTGCTTGGCAAAGAATTGGTGTAACATTGAATATCACTCTGTTTCAGTCCCTGCTCGGTATGAAGCATCTAGTCCATTATGTGCTGGTTTTGAAAAACATTTCACAAATACGTCGTCTGCTTTAGTGTACTGAAGACTGCTAGCAAGCCCTTACGGAAGACTGCTAGCTAGTTCAGCATCAAATTAACATCAGAATTCTTTGTAAAGATGTACCTGGTGCAAGTTTGTATCCCCTACACTTTCAGTATTTAACATATTCTTTGAATCACCTCCACCTGAAATGAAAATGAAAGACAGAAAGAAACCAGAATTGAAAAGAGACCGTAATTCTTTACTTTACATATATACCACCTTGTGTCCACAATCTTGGGTGTAACAGTACTTAGCACATTTAGCTATCCACAAAAATTATCAAGTCGTAAGGGTTTTGTTAGAATCTAAACCATATCAATATATAAAATATATATTAAAGTCTTTGTGATTTGATATAAAATCAAAAGTCTGATCTTTGTTGCAGATGGCATCTTGTACAAACCAGGACAGGTGAGAGTAAAGTATGACATTAGGCTTCCAAACTTTTTTGAAGATTAGTGACCTGAGCAATTCTTTTTGAAACTTAGAAGAGCTACTACATTTCTCTAACTTCTAACAGGCTTCCCTGATCCCCAAGAGACTTTTCTGAAGCCAGTGATGGTGGGATGACAGCCTAGCTTAAATCCTTCCCTGTATAGTGTATTTGGGCAGGGAAAGGGATGGAGCAGCTAAAGCCAAGTCATTGGTGTAAAAATAGGCAGGGATCTTCCCCAGCACCAATTCAGTGCCTTGCTGGTGGTCCAGCTACCCTGTGTGCTGACAAAATGGCACAAAAAGAGTATAGTAGCTACCAAGATCTTACTCTAGATATTAAAATACTTACTTAATCCATGCAACTCTATGCATTTACTTCTGGCCAATATGTTCTTAAACCTAAACTAGCCACACCACATTGAAAAAAATCTAGCTCATCACCCTTTGTTATTTTGTACTGCAACATGAACCCCAACCCCAGTTCTAAGATGCAGCCAACAACCCATGTTGGAACCAGCCTTAAATTTAACAGGCATTTCACAGCATGGCAGCTCTTTCTCCACCACTTCAGGGAACCTGGCATGCCAGATGTTAACTCTAGCCGTAGGATCATGGTTAGTCCACTGGATCCTGCCAGTCTTAGTCCTAAATTAAGCCCAATGGCTGAACTATTGAGCACTGATTAAACCAAACCCTAATCCAAACTATAATTTTGAACATATTTTTAGCTCGTCAATCTTTGTAAGGCTCAGAATATCTAGATGACCTTTGGTGGCTGCAGCCCTAACCTCTAATCATGGGACCTCCCAAATACAGCAGTCCCTGTCAGGCTTATCTCTTACAGTAGCGTTAACCTTGGTTTCACTCATATTTGATGCCAGTAACTCCTGCCTACTCCTACTAACCTAACTCTAAACTTAGAGAAACATAGAATTACAGAATGGTTTGGGTTGGAAGGGACCTTTAAAGGTCATCTAGTCCAACCCCCCTGCCATGGGCAGGGACATCTTCAACTAGATCAGGTTGCTCAGAACCCTGTCCAACCTGACCCTGAATGCCCCCAGGGATGGGGCATCTGCCACCTCTCTGGACAACATCTTCCAGTGTTTCACCACCCTCACCATAAAAAATTTCTTCCTTATATCTAGTCTAAATCTACCCTCTTTTAGTTTAAAACCATTCCCCCTTGTCCTGTCGCAATAGGCCCTGCTAAAAAGTCTGTCCCCATCTTTCTTATAAGCCTCCTTTAAGTACTGAAAGGCCACTATAAGGTCTCCTCGGGGCCTTCTCTTCTCCAGGCTGAACAACCCCAGCTCTCTCAGCCTTTCTTCACAGGAGAGATGTTCCATCCCTCTGATCATTTTTGTGGCCCTCCTCTGGACCCACTCCAACAGGTCCATGTCTTTCCTGCGCTGAGGTTCCAGAGCTGGACGCAGTACTCCAGGTGGGGTCTCACCAGAGCAGAATAGAGGGGCAGAATCACCTCCGTTAACCTGCTGGCCACGCTTCTTTTGATGTAGCCCAGGATACGGTTGGTTTTCTGGGCTGCGAGCACATATTGACAGCTCATGTCCAGCTTTTCATCCGCCAGTAGCCCCAAGTCCTTCTCGGCAGGGCTGCTCTCAATCCCTTCATCTCCCAGCCTGTACTGATACTGGGGGTTGCCCCGACACAGGTGCAGGACCCTGCACTTGGCCTTGTTGAACCTCATGAGGTTCACATGGGCCCACTTCTCGAGCTTGTCCAGGTCCCTCTGGATGGCATCCTATCCCTTAGGCGTGTCAACCGCAGCACTCAGCTTGGTGTCATCTGCAAACTTGCTGAGGGTGTACTCGATCCCGCTGTCTATGTCATTGATGAAGATATTAAACAGTACCAGTTCCAGTACAGACCCCCGTGGGACACCACTCATCACTGATCTCCAGCTGGACATTGAGCCCTTGAGCACTACCCTCTGGATGCGACCATCCAACCAATTCCTCGTCCACCGAACAGTCCATCCATCAAATCCGTATCTCTCCAATTTGGAGAGAAGGATTGTAGGGGAGCGTGTCAAAGGCCTTAAAGAAGTCCAAATAGATGACATCCGTAGCTCTTCCCTTGTCCATTGATGTATCACTCCGTCATACAAGGCCACTAAGTTGGTCAGGCAAGACTTGCCTTTGGTGAAGCCACACTGGCTGAATCACCTCCTGTGCCTTAGCATAGCTTCTAGGAGGATCTGTTCCATGATCTTCCCAGGCCCAGAGGTGAGGCTGACAGGTCAGTAGTTCCCAGGGTCCTCTTTTCTACCCTTTTTAAAAAAGGGTGCAATGTTTCCGCTTTTCCAATCACCAGGGACTTCACCTGACTGCCATGACTTTTCAAATATCTTGGAGAGTGGCTTGGCAACTATATCGGCCAATTCCCTCAGGACTCTGGGATGCGTCTCTTCAGGTCCCATAGACTTATGTATGTTCAGGTTCCTCAGCTGGTAACAAACCTGATCTTCTCTTACAGTGGGAGGGACTTTGCTCCCCCCGTCCATGTCTTGTGGTCCATCCACTCGAGAGGTATGGGAAGAGAGGCTGCCAGTGAAGACTGAGGCAAAAAAGTTGTTAAGTACCTCAGCCTTCCCCTCCATCATTGTTACCAGTTTGCCAGTCTTGTTCCCCGGGGGGGAACGCTTTCTTTGACCTTCTTTTTCTGGCTGACATACCTGTAGATGCCCTTCTTATTATTCTTTGTGTCGCTTGCCAAGTTCAGCTCCAGCCATGCCTTGGCCTTCCTGACCTCATCCCTACGCAACCGGGCAGCGTCCCCATACTCTTCCCAGGATGCCTGTCCCTGCTTCCACTGCCTGTGCGTTTCCTTCTTGCCCTTTATTTTTACCAGCAGGTCTCGACTCATCCATGCCAGTCTCCTGCTGTCCTTCCCTGATTTCTTACATCTGGGAATTGAGAGCTCTTGTGCTCTATGGGAAGCGTCCTTAAAGATCTGACAGCTCTGTTCTGCTCCCTTGTCCCTGAGGGCAGTTTCCCAGGTCGTCCTATTGACTAACTCCTTGAACAGCTGGAATTTTGCTTTCCTCAAATTCAGAGGCTTGACTTTACTCTTCACCTGACCCATACCCCTCAGGACTGTGAACTCCACCAGTGCATGATCACTGCAGCCCAGGCTGCCTCCAACCTTGACGTCACCGATTAGCTCACTTATGTTGGTGATGACCATCAGGTCCAGTATCATAGAATCATAGAATCATAGAATCATACAGGTTGGAAAAGAACTATAAGATCATCGTGTCCAACCGTCAACCTAACACCACCATGCCCTCTACACCATGTTCCTAAGGGCCTCATCTACACGTCTTTTAAATACCTCCAGGGATGGTGACTCCACCACTTCCCTGGGCAGCCTGTTCCAAGGCCTGACCACTCTTTCAGTAAAGAAATTTCTCCTAATGTTCAATCTAAACCTCCCTTGGTGCAACTTGAGGCCATTTCCTCTTGTCCTATTGCTAGTTACTTGGCAGAAGAGACCAACACGCACCTCGCTACAACCTCCTTTCAGGTAGTTGTAGAGCGCGATGAGGTCTCCCCTCAGCCTCCTCTTCTCCAGGCTAAACAACCCCAGTTCCCTCAGCCGCTCCTCATAAGACTTGTGCTCCAGACCCTTCACCAGCTTCGTTGCCCTCCTCTGGACACGCTCCAGCACCTCCATGTCCTTCTTGTAGTGAGGGGCCCAAAACTGAACACAGTATTCAAGGTGCGGCCTCACCAGTGCCGAGTACAGGGGCACGATCACCTCCCTACTCCTGCTGGCCACACTATTTCTGATACAGGCCAGGATGCCGTTGGCCTTCTTGGCCACCTGAGCACACTGCTGGCTCATGTTCATGTTCGCATCCCCTCTGGCAGGGCTGTCTATTACCTGGCTTAAGAAGTTATCCTCAATGCACTCCAGGAGTCTCCTGAATTGCCGACAGCTCGCTGTGCTACTCTTCCAGCAGATGCTGGGGTGGCTGAAGTCCCCCAGCAGGATGAGAGCCTGCAAGTACAATGCCTCCTGTAGCTGGAATAAGAAGGTTTCGTCCATAGGCTCCCCTTGATCGGGCGGCCTGTAGTAGACACCAACCACAAGACTCCCTTTGTTGCCTTGGTCTCTAATTCTTACCCATAAGCTTTCAACCTATTCGTGGCTATTCTTCAGAGACAGCTCTTCACAATCTATCCATTTCTTGACGTAGAGGGTAACACTTCCACCCCTTCTTCCCCACCTGTCCCTTCCGAACAGCCTGTAGCTATTGATAGCTGCACTCCAGTCATGGGATTTGTCCCACCAAGTTTCAGTAATGGCAACTAGGTCATAGTTTTCTAGCAGCACAGTGGCTTCCAAGTCCTCCTGTTTGTTGCCCATGCTGTGTTGGTGTAGAGGCACTTCAGCTGGGCTGTTGGCCACATCACCTTCTTAGAAGAACACACCTTAATTCCTTTGAGGTATTTCCCCAGCATTTCCCTGTTGGCCCCTATTACCTCAGGAGCCCCTGGCTCATCTCTGTAAGACTTCAAGTACGCTCCAGTGTACGCAGCATGTCTCAGAGCAACAGGCTGAGGGCCCTCGCTAGCACCCTCTCCCTCAAACCTTGGTGTGTCATCCCACAACTTGTCACAGGCAAGCCTGATACTAGCCCCCTCGCCCTTCAAGTCTAGTTTGAAGCTCTGTCAATGAGCCCCACTAGCTCACGGGCAAAGACCCTCTTCCCCCTTTGAGAAAGGTGAATCCCGTCGAACACCAGCAGGCCTGGTGCCGTGTAGACCATCCCATTATTGAAAGGTCTGAAACTGTGGCGGTGACCCCAGCCATGGAGCCATGTATTAATAGACTGGGTCCGTCTGTTTCTTCCAATGCTGCTGCCCGCAACTGGAAAGATAGAGGAAAAAATTATCTGTGTGCCACATTCCCTTACCAACTGTTCCAAAGCCCTGAAGTCTCTTTTGATTGCCCTTGGACTACACGTTGTTGCGGCTTCATCGCCACCCACATGGAAAAGCAATAATGGATAATAGCCCGAGGGCTGGGGACTCCTTCCAGACTTAAACATGTCACACTGACCACACTGGTCCATTGGTGTCTGAGAGTCCTAATTCTAACTCTAATCAAGGCTTGCCTTGTGGCACTTCTTTGTACTTGCCCCTGACCCAGCAGTCTCTTCTGAACCTTCTTCTCAGCTTAGTTCCTAAGACTGTACAAGATCTCACCTTAGCCAAAATGTTCACCTACCAACCCCTTGCAAGCTCACTAGCTATTACCTACAGCAATATTACTCTAGTCCCAGCCCTAACACTAGCAGTTAAGGATAAGCAGTTAAGGCTTGGCCACCTCTAAGACCTAGATCTAATCCTAGATCCTCTGTTTTTTATCTTATGGTCTCTATGCCAGTTTAGAACCAAATTTTATCCCTAGCTCTAAGCCATACCTCAACCATCAGCAAGTCCAGCCACGCCTCATCTTACATTTAGATAGGCAACAACCATTCTGCTTCACATCTTCATTTCAAATTTAAAGGTAGCTCCAGCCCAAGAAAAAGCTGGACATCACTATCTTTTATACTTTGCCAATGTACAGCAACTGTTCTGGGTAAGGAGTGCTCACTGGTACTCAGGCATCAGAGAGTGAAGCCCATGGAATTACCAGCAGTAATTAAGGAAATATAGTGCAACAGTTGTTCTGAATTTCTCAATTTAGTGGCAATGATATGTCAGAATAATTCTCTCCTACCTGATACTGACTCTCTTCTGGATTTTGCTATATAGCTTTTAAGCAGTTTCCTCATAGACGGATCAGAAGCTTCTTCTAATGCACACCTTCCCATCTCATTTTTTAGTAAGGGGTCAGCTCCATACCAAAGTAATAATTCTGCCATCTAGAAAAATAAGGTTTTCAGATTGTTTCTTTTCTGACAGTATTTTCCACACTCCTTCCTTCTACAGCCTTCTCTCTCTTGTACTCAACAACATGAGCAACTAAAACCAAATCTAAGGCCTATGACAAATAATCCCTCTCTATTCTAGTTAATATAGCCCAAGAATTCCCCTTGATATATCATTATCCTATAGTCTTGTTATTTTCATTTTTATAAATTCATTCCAGTTATTAACCTGATGCCATTAAGCCATGGTCTCCCAAAATATACAGTAGGATTCATGTCCCCATAATTCTTAATTGGTGGAAAATAACACGTGATTTTAGGGTATAAGTCAGCTTATCTACTTAGGATATTTACTTTATGAGAAAATAAATTATGCTCTAGGTGTGTCTACTGTGACTCCTGTGACTGCAAAGGATACATAGATATTTGATAGATATTTCAGACATAAAACATACATCTGGTCAAGTGAAACCCACCCAGATTGTCTTGCCAACATTATGATTTCTGTACAAATATAAAGCCTGATTCTGTTGTTATTCAAGAAATTATCACTTTAGCAACACGTTCCACGTATCTTTGCGGAATACTTTTTTAAGACATGGGAAATTTACAGTCTGATGATTTCCTTTCTGTGGGTAACCCTGCCATCTTATTCCATTCCAGCACTAGTGTGGTTTTACTTGTACCTCTGCCTTTCTCTCTTCAGCATCTGTCATCATTTCAGACTGAGCTGGACTTACATCCTTCACCCATGCGTCTAAAGTCCGTCATTACTTCTAACCAGATTGCTACTGAGAAAATTGCTAGTGAATTTTCCCCAATTCATACAGTCTCCTAACAACAGGGCAAATAAAAAAGGGTTCAATTGGTAGTAAAAACCCTCTTGGGCTTCACAAGTTGTCCCAAATCTATGGACTTTTTCAATGAGTAATGTTGAGAACTCTTCTTTCTTAATGAGATCTTTAGCTACATGTCACACTTGTATGCTCTTCCCTACATTGTACTATTAGAAAGTCTTTCATATACTTACCATTTTTTTGAAATAAGATATTAATTTTGCCATATTGCTGGTGCAGAAAGGGATAAAGCAGTTAAAAGGTGTGTTTCCAATCTACAATAATAACTTCATGCAGAGAAGGTAGCTTTGAAAGAAACAGCTCCAAATACCACATTACCAAAAGTCGTATTACTGAACCACTGTCACTATTTTGTTACTAGTCAGAAGCAACAAAAATTAAGTCTGACAAACCACTGCAGTGATACAACTATACTGCTCCTGAGTAAATACCGCGCCACCATGTAGTACCATTTCCTGTGGATATACCAGCTCACATAACTCTAACACAGCTCTGTGTTGAATGATGTTGGTGTGCCCCAAATGACCTAGCTGAGATCAGTGTTCTTCCAATATCATTCAAGTTGCTGACCCCTAAATATTACTTGCGGACATGCAGAGTTCTTCATGCATAACCATGGACATGGTGTCTTAGGTACTTTCACAGAACACAGAAATATTTCATAAACCCACAAGATTCTATAATCCGCAAGCTGAAAAACAAGCCTGGGGCTCTCAAGTCTCAGAGAAAATTATTAACCAAAAGTCCACCCCTCCTCTCTGCTCCATGGAGACTTGAGGAGAAACAGATTAAGTCTTATCTCAGTTGTGGAACAGAAAGAGAACAAATGTTTAGGGACAAAACCTATTAAACCTCACAAAAAAAATTTCAAATCTTGGAAATCAATAAATATGAGGCAGCATATATGCACTTCTAGAGAAAGAAGCAGCAAGCAGGTAAAAAGGACGTGCAGAACTCCTACATAAACCTGGGCCACCCTAGGAACATGCACAAACAGCCAGGCGGAGGCAACCACTGCCAGACTGAAAGAAGATCCACAATTCAGACAGAGGCTTATGAAACCACAGCACTTGGCAACAAAACGTACAATTAATTCACATTGACTTTTCAGTTGACTTTCTGTTTAAGTCCATACAAAATACAAAGCCATATTTTCATAAGTCTCCATGCTATGTGTTAATATACAAAGAATGTCTGTGCTGTGGCTGCACACCATACATGCATGTTTACTAAATCATGAAGAAAAGGCATTAAAACTTCACAATATTGCTCAGGTCATAAATTATTCTACAAGGTGATTATAAAATAAGTGAAACAAGTAGTATTAAACAATAGCAATCTATTCCTCAGTACTTTAGCCATTGTCCCAAACAGTTAGAAAAACAATTAATTTCTGCTTTTGGACAAATCTTGTAAAGCATGGAATGGTTTGAACAGAAATTGGGCAAGGACCTGCAAGGTCCTGAATTTACCCATAATCTGAGAAGCCCAGTAAAAAGATTATGTGACCTTCTGGACCCAACAAAAATAATTTCTATTCCTAAACCATAATCTGTGTTCGAATTGGAATATACCTCATAATGGCCTTCTGTAAGTGCATCTTGCAATGGTGTTATTTGTTCATTTCCTCTAGCATTAACATCAGCTCCTGCTTTCAAAAGCTCATTTGCTATCTCATAAAAGCCTTCCACACTTGCTGTATGTAGTGCAGTCCAGCCTACGAAAAAGAAAAACCTGTATGTCATATTTGGGTGAAATAATTTGTCAAAATTTATGTCAGTTTCCGATTGTCTGACAAAAATTTCAGAGAGTATACTGAAAAGGTAAAAACGGATGCATTTTACAATAAATTGTATGAAGAAATGTTTACAAAAAAGTCATAAGGGTTGGGAGATCTCGTTCTTCTGTCAGAATTTGCACTTACTGAAGAACCAGGTGCTGCTGTAACAATACTAGTTTTAGATTGATAGTTCTGTTATGAAAGAAGACAAAAATAATTATTCCACCACATCTTAGTAATTTCTCCCTGTATAAAATATATATGCTATTTTAAGAACAAGATAATTTTTCATGGCACTGTCTTATTTACATAGCCACGCTGAAGAGGGTAAGTAAGAAAGAACCAACAAAATAAAGACCTGGAGTCTTTATTGACAAACAAAAATGTTTTTTAAGACTATCCAAGAATGGTTCGAGTTTCTAAGGAAAGCAATGAAAAATCCTTACTGAAATTCCATATCCATTCCCAGCTATATTGAATAAACCAAGATATGAGCTTCATGACCCACAGAACAATTCTACTCCCAGAAGGAGGTGTTGAAGAAAAATAAAAGATGGAATGTAAATCTTTGAACTGGGTTTAGCGTAGCCTTGCATGAGCTCCTTAAACATTCATCATGTGACAGTTTTTTGCGGGGTGAGAAAAGTAAGGGAAAAAGGCAGAGGATCTTCCACTTCCTATCTTCCAGCTCTCAAACCAGCATGCTGTCCAGAAGACCATTTTGACGGATAGCCTTACTCTTCAACCATCTCCCATTATCAGACGGTTGTTTGGGTCTAATTCACATACTAAATATGTGAATTAATATGTGAATTAGGCTTATTAAGATTGTTCTGCTCCCATTAAGCAAAATTATCTTAATTTTATGGGAAAGAGAAACTCTTAAGGCTCTCTTATACACCACCCAACACAGAATATTGTATATTTCTATAGAATTGTGTTTATTATGGACACAGGATGTTGCATCAGGTTGTCCAAAAATATTGTGCTATTAGGCTTTGTTCCTGAATGCCTGAAACTCAATTAAGTTTTAACTGCATTGCCTAATGTTGACAGTGCTTCAAGATGAATGGTTTTTAACAGTATCATTTGTAAAACATTTTACTTGCATTTTATAGAGCCTATTTAATTAAGAAACTCTACTAACTCCATATTCTGGAGCAAAAGCTTGAAATCTGTTACAGGGAGGATAAAAAAGGTTCCCTTAGGGGAAAGTACCTATTTCTCCCTCAGTCGAAAGTATCCTCTGTCTGGACTTATACTAATAAGTCCCTGAAAAATTGAACCTGCAACATGTTCAACCGATAATCATTAGAGTTTAGCAACATGATTAACCGATAATCATTAGAGTTTAGCAACATGATTCTCCAAGGACACCATGCATGCTCCAGACCAGGGAGAAATACAAGTTGCATTGCAACCGTTTTTCAGCTCCCTCAAGGCACTTTAAATCAGGACTCAAACCTGAGAGCGCAGACAGTATCTCTACCATGCTGTCCATATCCTACATGCTGATGTCCAGGAAATAAAAAGGAGAAAAAAACCCCAAAAAAACCAAAAGGTACTGAAGCAGAGTACTGTAGCACAGCAATAAGGAAAAATACTCTGCTAAGATATGCGTAATCACTGGTGGAGCGCTTTAAAGGAAGAGAAAAGGCACAGAGGCAGAATATAATCATCAGAACAATGATTCCCAAAGAGCGTAAGACTAAAGTGCATTTCAAAATGGCACAGGTCTGGCAACTCTACTTCTTTCTTAATTACACCTCCCTCACTAAAAAAGAAAGAAGTAGGGCCAGGTCAGCCTCTCATCTCTTCAGAGAGTTCAACTAAAGCACATTTTGTACAGTTTGTGCAGTTTGTGCTCCTTTCACACCAAAAAATAGTAGCCAGAGTCTGGGGGATGAAGAAACAGTGGCCTGGCAAAACGTGCAATGGCAGAAAAAGGAAGTAGCTGTGAGGCCAAAAACTGGAACCAATGCACTTTAGTACACTTGCCCACAGAGGCTGCAGCTGAACCCACGCTATCAACATTTCTCTGTTGTCAGTAGGTGGCTTTGAAACCCACCAACAAAATATTTTCTCATCTACCTCTAGTACAAGTCAACACACATTACAAGTCACTCTGTTAGGTCAAATGCCAGAGTCCTACGCTGCAAAAGTCTGAAATTTGCCACTGACCCAATCCATCTCTCAATATATTCCAGAAGACAGAGAATTTCTACCTTAATTTTGGTATGTCTGCATTATGCAATAGCCTTTAACTGCAGAACACATTTTTTTTTGTTCCCACAGAACAGCTGTGAAATCCTAGCCACTGCACACTCTAAGAATGAATCAAAGTTTTCTACCACATGAGCCACCTTCTTGTCATGGAAGTTTATCAGAGCCTAATGGATGAGACAGGGAACTGCAAAATAAGGAACAACAATCTTACATTTGAAACAACCAATTGATACTTTAGGGTGTGGCAATGTCTTTGACACAGACTGTCACACGTGAAGCTGGAAGAGGTGAATTGCTTCAGTCAAAACTGGCACTATTTCTCATTCTTTTTTCTGGTGCACAAGATGAAGTAAAAATATGAAGCAAAATACCAAGTACTCACAACTTTACAAAATCAGAGCAGTGCTAAATTATGAAGCTACAACTTCTTTTAAGATGCAAGGGGCTAAATCAGAGTCCTGGAAAAATTAAACTGGAAAATCTACATCTTGATGTCTCAAGTTGGCCACTTGAAATGGACCAAAAAAATCTTTAAAAAACATTATGTTGATTATTTAATTAAAGGACCGTTTTGTGATAAGCGTGCACAGGATTGTTGAATTAAGGCTAAGTAAACTTAATTGCATCACTTTATTTTTTAAATGCTTACTTTTCCCACAAAATTTTCTTTTTTAGTATACTTTTATACATAGGTCTATATATTTTCTCACGAACAATTACCAAGTTAAACCAATAAAAATCGAATGATCTACTGACTAGTCACAAGCCTACAGTCTTGTCCATGGCACAAACTCATAAAATGTACTTTTATTAGTTATAGGTAGATACCTGTTCTGAAAATAGTATTTTAATACAATTGCAACTTACCAGCATAATCCTGAACATTTACATTTCCACCAGCTTTTATTATGTTACGTACAAGGGCTACATCTTGACGAGCAGCAGCTCTATGCAGTAAGGTCTCACCATAAATATTCCTCCTATTGATTGTTGAAAGTGAAATGGGGCAAACAGGATTTACAAAATTCCTACCAAAGGCTTCTTGTCCTGAAAAATAATGTAAAAGAACTGTTGAACAGAAAAATCTCTTTCCTCTCTTATTACGGCTTCCCTTGGCATTACAGTTAGTAAATAAGCTTTCTGGAGAAAAAATGCTCATTCAATCTAGTAGAAACGAATATCTCAAAAAATACATTACCAACTAAATAATAATACCATTCAATAAAAGATGCCATAGTGAATTACATAACAAAACTCCAACTGAAATTTAACTCATAGGAATATGACCTTGTAGAAGTGTGTTAAGTTTAGACTTTTTCCTTTTTAACGACATTTTTGCAAAGTGCATTGTTTCCCACTGGATCATAAAACTGCTATTCTAGGTTACAGTTCATTACAAGGTGAGCATTTCAATAGCTAGTCAGTTAATCAATACTTTCTCTTTTCTTAAACGTCAAATTTATCAGCAGTTCTTTTGCAGTCATTTAAGTTTTAAAACCTCTGTTTCGTGAGCAAGGAGCATTTACGCAAGGATAGCGATTGCGATTAGCTCCCTCAGATTATTTCACAACTAGCTCAGTCATTTCTGCAATGAGTGAAAGGTGAACAGTTGCTTGGGAATATGAGGCCTAAATGTAAAAAATAAAATGTGAAAGATAATTTTTTTAATTTTTAGTTTACTATTTTACAAAACAAATGCTATCTCCCATTATGCACTTATTACAGTTTTCAGGTTGGGTGAAATTAGTTCCAATACATAGACTAGCTGTTCTGTACTTCACCAGCAGTGCCATCCCAGCATCCCTTCACACTGTGGAGAAGAGCATCCTGGCTACTGCCTCTTCTGAAAAACAGGGAGGGAAGAAAGAAGGGAAGAAGGAAAAGACAGGAGGACCGCCTGCAGGAAAGCACAACGCATGGCCTAGGTCATTAATTGATCTACTAATGAAAAACCTTGGGACAGCAGGCTATATACACAGCTCCTCATGTGGCTCAGTGGCCCCAAAATTCCACCTAGGTGTCAGAAATAGACATTTTAAGTATGACCTTAAACCACACAGTTCTCCTAGAGCTGTAAGTCCCAATGCCTGATATCTCTGCTGTTTTGTGCATGGTGATATACTGTGAGTTCATACTAATTCCCAACTTTGTTAAATTCTTGACTCTCTGTAGATTTTTAGGATCTAATAGATACGGGTTTATCCAGGACCCTTCCTCAGCTGAGCACATGGACCGTCCCTCTCCTCCACCTGTCCAGCCTTGCAAGACCTTAATCATGTGAGATACTGCAGTCCCTAGTCAAAGCTGGTCTAAAATAGCCAAGCAGTTCAGGAGGGATTAAACTGCACAGACATACACAGAACAAGGCACAGTTTTATGCTACACTTAACCCAATTTAACTTGTTACTTCAAGCGGACCTATTTCCCATCACTTCTACCTTGCCTTCCTGTCCTGGTTCCGGCTGGGGCAGAGTTAACTTTCTTCCCAGTAGCTTGGGGGTGTGAAAGGAGCGTTGATGGCCCACTGATGCTTTGGCTGTTGCTGGGTGATGCTTGCACCGGGAAGGGGGAGCACAGCCAGGGTGGTGGACCCAGCTGGCCAATGGGGTATTCTATACCATGTGACATCATGCTCAGTATAAAAACCGGGGGGGGGGGCTTGCCCCCCGTTCGTGACACGCGGTCAGTGAGCAGTTGCATTGTGCATCGCCTGCTTTGTATATTCTGTTATTGCTGTTGTTCTCATTGTTATTATTACTGTTCTACTTCGTTTTATTTCAATTATTAAACTGTTTTTATCTTAACAAATATGGGAGTTTTCCTACTTGTGCCCTCCCGATTCTCTCCCCCATCCCACCAGGGGGTCAGGGGTGGGGGTGAGCAAGTGGCTGCGTGGGGTTTATTTGCTGGCTGGGGTTAAACCACGACACTTCCCTAGCACGTTCGTTGTGTCCGACCTTGTGCAAAACAAATGATGGTTGCTGATCCAAAGCACAACTTTTCATGGGGCTGTTTTTTCACTGAATTACCAAACTAAGATGACTCACAGACTCTTGATTGCTAGGTCTGATGCAAAAGGGAGCTAAATTTGTTAGAATGGATTAACACAAAGCTCTATATGCAGTGCAACCCTTTCTGCAGAAACTATGCTAAAAAAACAACAGCTTGTTTTTTGAGTGGAAACTAGTAAATCAATTTGAAATAGATGAGCAGTTAGTCATACAACTTTAAATCTCATAAATACAGTGCTTCCACTGGGAATAATTAAAATCCTGAAAAAGAGAAGGTTTGTTAATTGGGGGTAGAATTATTCATAATTGGTAAGATCTATAATGTAGCTGTTACAGTTCAAATACTTCCAAACTTTGTAAGCTGTTTAAATGATTGTAGGTGCACAGATAAATCCAGATTGAGTGGGCTTAGACAAAAAAAAAACCTTTTAAGACCCCGGTCTTAAAGGTGCTGGGGGTGAGCACTTAAGTGAGGAAATTCTGTATTCTCCTACACACTTCCTCTGCGAGGCAAAGCATTTCTCTGCATGCATCTTCAAAGGATGAAAAATAGCAATCTTTCTCTCTGACAAAGCACATTGCAAGGAAAAATACTTCAAAGAGTGCTCCGTGACTGTGGTAGTGAAGGCCCTATAATTCCATATTTAAAACAGACAGGATAACATCAGCAGCATTCAAAATAGAATAAACTGTATAGGTTGATTCTTGGGGATGCCACTGCCCTCAGAATGACACACAGAATACTCGATTATAGAAGGATATATAAATGTATATCAGGATCTACATTTTCACACTGCATGAGAACATTTTTCTTCCACTTTTCAAATTACATCATAATTTTTTCATATATAACACTGTGATAAAAATTGCATCCCCCAAAAATTCTCATGATTCTTAAGGAGTTTATATGAACAAGTCAACTGTTAGGTTGCTAATATGTACTTTTTTAAAAAGTGAGGGAAATTATCAATAATTTTAATTATTAAAATGTATGTTTATACCATCTTTTTAAAAGAAATCCATACCACAATATATTTAAAAGGTTATGAATTATATTTGATTCAGTACAGTTGTTCAAATAAAAAAATAATCCTTCTGATAAACATCAGAGAATATCTTACTCAGTTTGTTTTCGATTCTCTTGCTCCTTCTTCTCTGCTGAGCTTTTCTATCCTCATTCAGAGTTGTTTCTTGGCATATGTTGTTTTCTAGATCCTGCTTGTCTTTAGAAGTAGATTTCTGAATTTTGCTGACAACAAATTTGCTTAGAATCAACAAAAATGTTCTCTTCTCTATATAAATCGATGTTTATAGTAGAGCTAAGAATATGAATATATTTGATTTTAAAAGGAAGTCTGTAATAGCATGCAAGTATATAGGCTAACTTAGGTAGTACTGAATAAAGAGTAAATCAGGAGAGAAACTAACTTCCAGATCTTTAAATAAAAGGTAAAACCTTTACTTTTTGATCACTTAAAGTCATGAACACGAGGAATGAGTACTCTGTATGCATGGTATTTGTTACATTAATTTAAAAAAATAATTTAAGAATATTATGCATGATTTTGTCATACTCAAAATCCTTAGCTTTACTTCTTGTTGTTCTGCCACTGTGAGACATCCTCTGCTGAGTCTCTTCTAGTATTTGGCCATGACTGGAAATGTGATCTCTGCACTTTCTTGAGGAGGTCTCTCTTAACTGCATCACTTTCCTTGATGTTGTTTGGGTTGTTTCTGCACATGCTGCAGCCTTCACTGAATGTGAACTTCCCACACCGATTTGCTTTTCACTGGAGGTGGCACCACAGTAATCTGAAATTATTTCTTTCTCTCTCTGCTGATCACCCACAGGCTGTGACAAAAAAGAAGTATTACAAGCAACTGGTAAGCATGCAGTTAAAACAAGGGCTGTATATATAAGGTAAGAGTTCCAAGAACATTGTCTGATAAACTACATGTGTGCTCACAGACAATGGAGGGGTTGCTTCAGTGAGTAACTGGAATTCTACAGATATGAGACGGATGCTGCCATAGAAGAGTAGTAGTAGGCCACACCATGTGTCCCTGGCAGAATTAGCCAAGGGAATTAGGATACTCAGAATCACAACTTAAATAATAAGTCTAAGCTGGCTGACAGTGAACAAAAGTTGTTACTATCTGAAAGTTGTTTGGTTGGACATATGAAATGACTTAACAGATTCATTTCAGTTTCCTATGGACATGAGCTCCTGTCCTAAAAAATAAAGTGATGTTTAAGATGTCTTAAGCTAGCCCACCTTATCTCACTCTTGCACAAGCCTAGAAATGAGCACAAGATCAAGACCATGTTTCACCCGAAGGTCAGTAACTCCCAGCTGAGAAGTTATTGCTAAAGACATACCATCCCTGAGCTACAGCCACCACAGATGAGATTCATTTCACTCACCTTCAAGCCTTCTAAAAGCCAGGCATCTAGATGGCACTCGTTACCCCTACCATTGGTGAAGAGGAAGAGCTACTTTCAGAGATGATGGTGATTCACCTCGTCCTAAGTTGTGCAAATGGGAACCTAAATGATTGGTGTATACCAGAGATTTATCTCTAATAGTAAGGGAGAAAAATCCCACACTAAAGTTACGTCATCACATGGCGGTTAATTTGAGTTCCTTGAGTTTATTCACTATTTTAGTCAAGTGAGTGTGACGTGCTGCTGAGTATCACTCAAGCTGCTGAAACCTGGGTACTCATTAGCTTATTACACACTTGAGTAATGCTGAAAGCTCTTAGGACACACCCTCAGCACATACGCATTCAAATTCTTTCACAGTGATGTGGGAGAACTTGTTAGCCCTTTCTTGGGATACAGTTGGAAATGGAAGATTCACTGATTAATTTTTTTAATTGACATATTCAGCAGAGAGGCTACTGAAGAGGTGAATTGCATTCCTAGAAGTGGTCCCTCTGGGTCAAGAATGATGCATGTTAACATGGCAGCAGTTTTTCAACTTACAAAATTATCAATGCAGTACTTTCCATGGCATCACATTTGCTATGGGAGGAGGGTTAGAGAAGAAGAAGCAACCATTTCAAAGAGAAAAAAAGCCACTTGCTTTACAAGGGACCATATATTAAAATAAATGGATTAACTAGCATCCTGATTGCATCTACAGAACAGTACAGGCTCTCCTCTTTTGAGTACTTGTTTCACCACACCAAAGATACTCTGAAGAAATAAGGACAAGAGGCGGCCAAGGTGAACAATATACTGTTAGAATGCAACAGTTACTAAAAAATTAACTGCGATTTTTTCCTCATTAAATTGCCTCCCTACTTTCTGCTTTCAAGAACAGCAGATGGAGGCACAAAAAAAGCTAAAATCAATTATTAATTGACAAGAGGTTATAGATCCCCATTCCCACAGGGCCCTGCTTCACAATCTTAACTGCAATATTGAGTAAATCTATACATTAAGCTTCACACAGCTGTGCTATAAATTTCAGAAATCACCACTTCACTGAAAGAGCTTTGTAAGTTGCTATGGTTCTGAGACAATTAGTCTAGAGACCTTTTGGCACCTTGAAATTAGCTACCTTTGTAGCACATTTTATTACGTACTGTTATATTCAGTTAATACTACCGGCAAAAGGCAGAATTAACTCATGGTCTTTGGATGCTTTATGCCATTGTGGGGAAGCAAAGTGGCTGTAAAACCACCTTAAAGAGCTAGTTATACGTGGCTGATCGCTGATTTGCAGCTCCAGATTATTCAAAGACAACACACATCAGAAAATCTGATTCCAGGTTTACGAGGGATGTCTACTACACTCTATAGCATAAACATAGGTCTCCTATGTGTCCTTCTCTTTCCCTTATTATAACCTAAATAGCAAAAGACTAGAGTGTTGCTTTCCCTTCGTGTTCCTCTCCAGATTTTTGCATTCGTGTCGTTGAATCCAAATGACCTATTCCAGATCATCTTTAGAGCACAGGACTAGCATTGTGGAGAGAACAGCACGGGGTAAGAGAAGAAAACAGAAAGAAGGATCACATGTTGTATCCATACATACTGGCTTCTTCAGGGGAGGACATGAACACAAAACCATGCCTCAATTTTTTCAGTAAATCTCGCATAGGCAGAACAAAATAAATGCCCTTCTAAATATACGTGTAAAAAAATCCCCATAAGTAATCTTTCTAGACTACATGAAAGACATAGCTATAATTTCTTTTGTAATATTTGCAAAGCATTTGTATGCTACAGCGGTGAGAATGATGACAGCAGAAAACAGCATGCTGTAGTCTGGAGATAAAACAGAGCCAGATGGGGTAGGAACTTAGAGTTGAAATTGGCTGGTATATGCTGGTGTGCTACAATGAAATAACCGAATAGTGTTTTGGAACTTCCCTCGGAGAGAATGCAAGACATAGAAGATGTACAGGGGGACCAGGAGTTTTTGAAACTCCCATGCTGATTGTAGATTTCCATGTCAGTCACTGAATTAACTTTACTAGGATTTCCCATCCCAGCAAGCTCAGCCATTTTCATAACATGGATATATCAAAACAGAAAAACACTACTGGACTTTTAAAACAAAAACAACTGAAATGTATTAAACATGTAAATTATTGATGCCAGTTTATTTTTTACTAAGATTCACATCTCCAAGTAATTTGGCTATTCTATAAAATATTTTACGCTAAGCATAAATTTTCAAATATTAATTAAACTGTGTATATACTTGCTCATTTGTTGTCCTCTGCAAGTTAGATCCTGTTAAGGCTTTTATTTCTTCCACCTGAATTGTAGCAAGTAGAGGCTCAATCATGTTTGTTATTTGTGTATAGTCATCATCTGACTGGGGAATACTGGGTTCTGAATTTAACTGCTCTCCCTCGGTGTTAAGCTGTCTCTCATTTGCCACTACAGGAGTGACAGGTTGTACTACAGATCCTGACAAGGCATTCAGAGCTGTCACAAGTTGTACTGGCAGGGCATCACTGCTCTCATCTGCTGATGGATCAATAGAAAAGGCATGACCCTGACACTCTAACTTGTCAGACAGTGGGTTTATCATTTTAAGACTCTCAGAATCACTGAGGGATCTGAACAAATCACTGATTTCAAATTCACCATTCTCTATACTCTGTTCAGGGAATGTTTCCATGAAAATCTTCCCTGGGGATGTCAGTGAAAGATCTGTATCATTCTTAGGGGAATGTTCTTTTACTCTGTTATCTGTGTCAATAATGGTCATGTAGGTTCTCTGGCAATCTTCTAAACCATTCAGAAATGTATCTTGTGGTGTCTGTTCCTTTGGAACCGTTATTATATCCTCCAGAAGGGCATCTAGACAGAGGCTTATTTCCGGAGAGAAATCTTCATTACTTAATTTCTGTGAAATCTAAATATCAAAAAAAAAAAAATGTTTACAAAAAGGAATGGAAGAACTCTTTCTAAAAAGCATGTAATTAGCATTCACTTTAGAAGTCATCCATATATATGTATGTATTTTATTTGCAATTTTTGCATAAACCACAAGACTCAAAGTCTTCCCTAAGAATACATACAATTTCTTAACAAGGGTTGGACTGAGTTCTCAGTTTCAAAAGCAGAGCACTTCAGCTGTTGAATTCCCTAGCATTACAAAATCCAGAGTAAGAAAGACTGAATCTGTTATAATGTCAAAGATATTATGCCATTGCCAATAACCTGAGGATGTTAAAGGGCTTTAAAAGAAAGGCATTACAAATTTCTGTTACCCAGAAATAATGAAAGCGAACATATTCACAACAATATAAAAAGCATAGTTAGTAAAACACAATATATAAGTTTTGATTATGTGTTTATGTGGATCCAACACAGGTATGGAGCATTTGTGCCTCACAAGCTTCAGTTCAAAACCTCAGGAGTATGTCTGGAGGCTGCGTATTTGAGTTTCCACACTAAGTACAGAACCACAAAACCTTAACTGTTCTTGGAAAAGTAATACTGCTACTATTTTTCTAATCACTTTGAGCCGCTTTCAAAAGATGCACCCATTTTTATAGCAATTACTAGCTTTTCCATTTTTTTTCCTATCCCTGCTTCAAATGCTTCTGCAGGAGAAAATCAGATGCCTCAGCAGGCCTAAAACATATTTTTTCTACATAACATCTGTATATAATAGTGCTGTTGCTTAGTAATACTGGATCTTTAGAAAATCTCTTTCAATAATTTTTAGACTCTTGCTGCCAGCAAGTGGCAATACTGGGCAGTGCAAGAATCCTTTAACCACTGGTAACATAACTTTGATAAAGCTCACACACAATAAAACAGAAAGGGCAGAAATCTTACAGCATTGACTCACATTCAATTTGTAAGCCATTATAAATCCCTGATTCTTTATTGAAAAATTATTCCACAGTCAACTGTTTCCTATCTTGTACCTGTGCAGCTAATTGTTCCTTTTTAAGTACTGACTACATCTTACTTTGCTGTATTGAACCACAGTTTCTTTTTAGAGCACTTCTCTAATTCGTGCAGACTTTAAACAATTGGGGAAAAAACCCACTGGCATAACTTTCTGTACTTGAAGAACTGTGGTATAAACAGCATGTATGTATATTGCAAATTTCCTAAGAAAAAGGCTTGGTGCATTTGTTGAAGGGCAGGTGACACTTACATTTATATCAATGGAGAAGAATCAGGCAGGCATAAATGACTAATTTTGCAAGATCCTAAAAACCCAAATGCCAACTGAAATCCAACACTTAAATGTTACTGGTGTTCACAAAACCCCCATCCAAGAGAGGTGCCTACATTTCTTTAGCACACATTTCTGTTCGTAAAATCCTGTGGGACTTGCTCTACAAGTAATTAAAATCTGCAGAACATAATAAAAGTCAAAACCCATCCTTAGCTGCCACTTATCCATAAAGACACTTAAAACCCCAGTGCCTAAGGTCCCTGTACCTTCAATTGTCTGTTGAAAAGGAATAGAGGAGCTGCTGAAGGAGCAAGGTTGAGCTATCTGGGAATTGAACCAAAACAGGCAGTTCTCTCTCCTGCAGACTCATCTGGCAAATATGGTCTGAATACACGTAAGCTTCACTCAGAGGAGGAGCAGGATTCCCCGTCAGTCAGTAGCTCAGCAGTACAATACCAACATTGTGGTAAAAGCAATTATTCCCAGTACAAATCCAAATCAAGGTGCTCCTTAATCCAGGCACAAATCCTGCTGACTTTCTAGCATCAGCCCAGAATCTGATCTCCCCATCTTACCCAGTAAGAACACACTGGGTAACAGCTGAGCATGGCCAGAGTCAACTCCAGCCTCAGCTCATTCAGAACCTCGCACCAGAAGCAGGTAGACAGGGAAGTCAAGCAGAGGTCTCATGTGAAAAAAACAACTTACTTGACTATGGATATAAGAACTGTTTGTTAATAAACTCACTGCACCAAAGGCCACTGAGCGAGCCAGGCTTAGCCGAGCCTGAGATGTCTACCTCTCCCTGTGCACTACATGAGCAAGCTTAAATCTGGCCTGTCAGTTCCAGCAGATGGCAGTGCATTCACATCACCTTGGTGAGCCTTGACATGCAAGGATTTTTCTTCCATGTGTTTGAGAACAACTAAAAGATTATCAAGAAATTGGTAGCTATTTGGTGTCACAGATTGTGGCTTGCAAGTGTTACAAAATAAAACTGGACTGACTAATATCAAAACATAAATAATAAGGGTGGACTGGAAATGTTAAGTGGACTCCTATATCTCCTAGCTCTGAGTCAAACAACAGCAGAGAAGTTCAGCCTTTCAATACATACATGTAAAAGAATCACTATAAAAGAGTTAAGGTTTGAGCAGGATCAACATTACCAGCTTTTGTGAGAATGCTGAGCTGAAGATTACTGCAATATACTGGGACACAAGGGATGCCATTGGAAGGGACCTCTTGAGATCATTTAGTCCAACCTTGCCGTTGAAGCAGTGTCAGCTACAGCAGGTTGCCCAGGACCACATCCAGCCAGGTTCTGAGTATCACCACAGGTGGAGAATGCACAACCTCTCTGGGCAACCTCCAGTGTCTGACCACCCTCACAGTTCAAAAGTGTTTTTTTGTGTTCAGTTGGGATTTCTTTCTTTTTAATTTGCGTCCGTTGCCTCTTGTCCCATCAGTGCACACTACTGAGAAGTCTGGCTGCCTCATCTTCATTCCTTCACTCCTCCGGTGTTCATACACATTGTTAAGATCCCCGCGAGTCTTCTCTTCTCCAGGTGGGAACACTCCTACCTCTCTTGGCCTGTCCTCATACGAAAGATCACAGCATAGTTTGGGTTGAAAGGGATCTTTAAAGGTCATCTAGTCCAACCCCCCTGCCATGGGCAGGGACATCTTCAACTAGATCAGGTTGCTCAGAACCCTGTCCAACCTGACCCTGAATGCCCCCAGGGATGGGGCATCTGCCACCTCTCTGGACAACATCTTCCAGTGTTTCACCACCCTCACCATAAAAAATTTCTTCCTTATATCTAGTCTAAATCTACCCTCTTTTAGTTTAAAACCATTCCCCCTTGTCCTGTCGCAATAGGCCCTGCTAAAACGTCTGTCCCCATCTTTCTTATAAGCCTCCTTTAAGTACTGAAAGGCCACTATGAGATCTCCTCGGGGCCTTCTCTTCTCCAGGCTGAACAACCCCAGCTCTCAGCCTTTCCTCACAGGAGAGGTGTTCCACCACCCTGATCATTTTTGTGGCCCTCTTCTGGACCTGCTCCAACAGGTCCATGTCTTTCCTGCGCTGAGGTTCTGGACACAGTACTCCAGGTGGGGTCTCACCAGAGCAGAATAGAGGGGCAGAATCACCTCCGTTAACCTGCTGGCCACGCTTCTTTTGATGTAGCCCAGGTTATGGTTGGCCTTCTGGGCTGCGAGCGCATATTGACAGCTCACGTCCAGCTTTTCACCCGCCAGTACCCCCAAGTCCTTCTTGGCAGGGCTGCTCTCAATCCCTTCATCTCCCAGCCTGTATTGATACTGGGGGTTGCCCCGACACAGGTGCAGGACCCTGCACTTGGCCTTGTTGAACCTCATGAGGTTCATGTGGGCCCACTTCTCGAGCTTGTCCAGGTCCCTCTGGATGGCATCCTGTCCCTCAGGCGTGTCAACCGCAGCACTCAGCTTGGTGTCATCTGCGAACTTGCTGAGGGTGTACTCGATCCCGCTATGTCATTGATGAAGATATTAAACAGTACCAGTTCCAGTACAGACCCCCGTGGGACACCGCTCATCACTGATCTCCAGCTGGACACTAAGCCCTTGACCACTACCCTCTGGATGCAACCATCCAACCAATTCCTCGTCCACCGAACAGTCCACCCATCAAATCCATATCTCTCCAATTTAGAGAGAAGGATGTTGTGGGGGACCGTGTCAAAGGCCTTACGGAACCAGATGCACCAGTGCTTTAATCATCTTTGTGGCCCTGAGCTGGACTCGCTCCAGTATGTCTGTATCTTTCTTGTACTGAGGACCCAGAACTGGACACAGCATTCTAGAGGTGGCCTTACCAGTTCTGAGTAGGGGATCGCCTCCCTCAACTTGCTGGCAACACTCTTCCTAGTGTAGCCCAGGATATTGTTCACCTTTTTTGCCTCAAGGGCGTATCGCTGGCTCGTGGCCAGCTTATTGTCCACCAGGATCCCCAGGTCCTTTTCTGCAGAGCTACTTTCCAGCCAGTTGGTCCCCAGCATGTACTGGTGCCTGAGGTTATTCATCCTCAGATGCAGGACTTTGCACTTCCCCTTGTTGAACTTTATGAGATTTCTCTCTGCCCAGTTCTCCAACCTGCCTAGGTCCCTCTGAATGGCAACACAATTATCTGGTGCATCAGTCACTCCTCCCAGTACCATCTCTGAACTTGCTGAGGGTGCATTCAGTTCCATTTTCCAGGCCATTAATGAAGATGTTGAACAGAATTGGCTCCACTATTAACAGACTAACCACAACAGAAATCAGAGCTGCTAATTCATCAAAACCAAGAAAACCCAGCAAGACTCATTTTATGGTGTCAGGGGTTCTATGCAGAGATTATGTTAATTAATTAATTTCTCTTGTATTTTCAGGAATAGATACACAAAACTAACATGCCCAGTGACCCACTGATGGTTGTCAAGGTGTCTGTCCTGCCCTTTCTTCAAATCAGTACACGGAAGCCTGTGATGGCCATTGCTTCCTCCCACAAGAGGTCTTCCTGAAGCATTTGGATCTTGCGACAGTGCCAACATCACCCAATATGCAAAAAGTATAATTCACTGCAGTGATTAATCCCAATCTTCTTACTCCAAGGCTCCTAAAATACCCTCTCTGAAGATATTCTCAATGCACTCAGTCTGCCTATTCTCCAGAGGCTATTAATCATAGTTATCTTTGTTTCAATGAATTTCAATTTTGTTCCATTTAACTAATTCTGTACAATGAGAATGTTTCATTTAAAAAACTTGGTATTATAGGTGTATATTTTTCAAAAAGGAATACCCTAGGGGATTTCATTTTTTTCCTTTCTTCTGAGACAAGGGACATCTGACCATGTAATCAATCGTATTTGCTACAAGACATGAATAATTTGCCATACTGGTCTCAAATTTGTCTTTGGTGAAAAAAGGAAAGTAAAATTGATAATTCTAACTTTTTATTCATAGGTAAAAATCTATGGGACTAGAAGGAACAGTCATAATGCTATGGTCTCTGCATTAAGCAGGTTATTTCAGCAGATAATTACACTGCATATTGCTGTAAATTGCTCCACACTGGAATGTCAGAAAAGAAATACTGGAACCGGTATTCTGCTGTAAGTTAATGTGAGGTTTCCCAAGAAGCTGCAGATGGCAGCAAGCATTACATGTACCCATGTAAGTAAGATCCTCTTGTTTCTCTAGGACCCATGCAGCTGATGTCACTAGTGCTGCAGAAATCCTCAAAACTGTCCATGACATTGCAACAGGAGTTGGTAATAGCAGTTACTTTTTGCTGCAGAAACAGCAACAGAGCAAATTTCAATAACAGTTTCTTTGTCCAGCATACATAGACCTGAAAGCAATGAACTGGCCAGGGATGAACTGAGACTAGAAATCAAAAAGCACAAAGAAGGCACTGTGCCTCAAAGGGGCAACAGAAGGAGATAACAATGCAGAGGTAGCAGAGCAGACATAAGTAACATCGCGGTTGCAGACAATAGCATACAGACAGATGATACAGAGGCAAAGGCCAAGAACCCCTTCATGAAATGCTGCCAGCACTTCCTCTGCTAACTGGAGAGAAATCTGCTCGAGTCCTTCACTGGTGCTTGGACTTCACTGATGGCAAACCAAGAATGGAGAAAGTGCTGAAAGGGAAAAGGGGAGAGGGGAAGTGGAGAGGAATCAAGGCAACATTTGATCACTGGATGTTTATGTCGGTGGTTGCAGAACTTTCAACTCTTGCTCAAGATATTTCTGGGTTGGATGGTTCACATGGATGTATTGTTGAATTTTTGCAACTGGAAACTTCTAGTCTTTTCTGGAAACTGTCAAGGAATTCCTTCTTCCCTCCAAGGTCTTCTTTCTTTTATGTGCAAAAGCAGTGCTTGCAAACAGATAATTACTAAAATAATCAGTATTATTTGTGAGCTACACTCGTAATATTCAGATTGCATTAAGCTTATCTAAATTAGTGTTGGCACAGTCCCCGTCCTTCCACTTGCCTTCAGCTGTGCATTTCCACATCCTCTCTTGTGCTGCATTGGCACTTACCTAATCTTCTGGGGAGCTGGATTGAAAAGATAACCTGGCTGAAAACTAAGCCAACTAAAAAAAACTGAACAGCATCTGACAGTTGTTCCCCAAAACTTCATGCTGGGGGTCAAACAAGCGCTAGCATTGGCCCAAAGGAAGCAGCAGAAACACAGGGCAAAGAAAACGGGCAGTACCTTGCAACACCCAAGGAGATGGGCTCACACTGGAATGGAATCATCCCCAATTCAGTATCGCTGAGAAAGAAGCTGACAAATGGGGAAAAAGGTAGATCCAAAGCTACTCCCTCACTTTTACGTCATCAGCAGTGAAACCTGTCACTCATGAGCGGCTTTAGGATTACCAAAGAAATGTATCAAAGAGACTGGTACTACCTATTTTTGGCCACAAGTAAGTCGTTACTCCCAAACAGAAGGACAGTTACAGATACTCTGTTTCTTCTCAAAGACCTTCCTAATGCCCCTCCCATAACTTTCATTGGTGGAAAACATGTTTTAAGCTACTAAAAGTCTTCATTACTTTAGCTTAAGTAACAGCCCTTATAGATCCTGTGTCATGGTGATGTTTTTCCTACTTCACTGTTACTGCTATGCTTCTACTCTTGCGCCCTGCCAACTTAATAACTGCAGTTCCTAGCCAAAAACCAGAAAATAAAGGTTAGCTCTTAACTTGTTTTCATCTAATGCGTTCAGTGTCAGTTTCAACAGCTACGTGCCTGCTTTTTAAAATGAAAGAACCAGGTATTTTTCAGAAAAATATTCTCTAATGCTAATTAAATTAAATAATATTTTATATTCATTCAGTTGTAAAAATACACTAACCTTTTCTTCTGATTCTTTCTGAAATCCATTCAATTTGATATCTAAATTTAGAAGAGTAAACAAATATTTCAGTTGTACTTTCCACTTCTGAAAGTTCTCATCATCTCTAATAAAATGGCCTCACTTCTGATTAAGGCTGAAGTTTCAAACCTTAAAAATTACTATAGTCATGTTCCCTAAGTGGAACTGACAATAAGGTTTCTAGTCAGGCTCTGTTAGTCACCAAATTATATTCCTGGGCTATTTTGTCACATTTCTTCACTGGGGTTTAGAAGCCTGTGTTTCCAAAGACTTATCAGCAGATGGAACTGCTGCCCATTCCAGAGGATGAGACCTATTCCCTGCTCTCTGTAATTACAATGCAATTGGACAATACAGCTAAAACAATCCCTGCCTCTGAAAAGGGCTGGTCCCAACCCCTTTGCTCCCATCACCGTGTTTTGACATTCATGTGACTCCCTGGGAATTTCCTAATCAGAAATAAAGTGAATGGTTTTCTATTGGGTTAGCAAAAATGAGTTCAAACAGGGAGACGGCAAAACAGATGGGGCCGTCCTGCACTGGGAGCACAGAGGAAAGGAAGTACAACTGAAGTAGCAGCAGGTGACAGACTGGGGAACATCTGGGGAACGACCAGTAGCATTTTTGTTCCTCCTTCCTTACAGATGTCTTTGATTCTTAGATATGTTAGTAAGAAGCACGTAGGAACCTTCAATGACTGTTACATCCATGCTTACCTTACACATCCATGTGGTACTTGAGTACCATGTGGCCTGTAACTTTTGTCAGAAAATTCCACAGCAATGAAATAATTTTAAGCTGGAAATATACCACTGGCTTGGGAAAACAGTTATTTCTTCAAACAATCCTAACAGAATACTTACAAAAACATAACTTGTAGTTATGAAACTACTGAACAACTGTTGTAAAGGCCACATATAGTCACATTCAAAATAAACCTACATGGATACTCATCTTCAGCTTCTCAAATGATTTTGTCACAGCTAGAGCAACTGTCAGTTTTGTACAAAATACAACATACCTACAGAATTATTTTGCTGTCCCTCTGCTGCAGCATTTAGTGAAAAACCAGGCTTAGAAACATTTTCAGGAAGTGATGGGCACTTTATCCAACCCCTAGAATTAAATAATACAATAAAAAGTTCTTATTCAGAAAGAATTGTAATCTGCTCAGCTTAAGAAAATTCCTACAGTACTTTGAGTTTATTTATGCAGTTTTGTACTTAAAACAGTAAGTATAAAATAACTGCAGTGGAAACAACTGCAGTTATTTTAGAGGCATACTTCTCTTTACAAGGACATGCAGTAACTAAGACTTCCAGATTTCCTAAGTGGAGCTAGCTATGTTTGTATGTTCATTCTGTAAGTGAAAAAATGGCCCTTCCTATTTTTTATTACTTCTTTCTGTATTTCTATTATAAATCCATCTTCTACTGAAATCCTTCCATAGCTTCTAAGAACAAAAGGTCTAATATTATTTATTAGAAGTTTTTGCTTATTTGTCTAATGGTTTTCCCTGAGTAGTTTACTGTCATTCCTATTGCTTATGCCCTTATACCATTAAAGGTAGTATCATTGATAAAAACAAATACAGGTACAGTTTGACCCATATGGGACACAGAATTACCTCTGACATAAATATAGGTCCTTCACTAAGCAAACAAGAAAACTGCTTCACAATAGAACACTGAGAATAAAATAACGTACAAATGGAGGTATAACGGAATTGTTTAATTACAGTATGCCTGACTGGAATTCCTGTGTGATATATTATACTTACTGCAGTAGAGACTGAGACTGGTCAGATGCGTATGCCTCTTGAGGTACCTCAATGAAAAAAAAAAAAATTAACAAGTTAGTAAACAAAGTACTTAATTATTTATTTTCTCAGCTTCTTTACATGCTTATCTTCTTCCTTCTGTAATTGAGTTGGGAAACGCAATTTTTAGATCTGATCTTTACATACATTACTAATAAGATGCAAAAGCCATTCCACTTAAATCATTTTTTTTATTTGTGCTATTTGAAAAATGTTGAAAAATAAATCAAGACTATGAAAGACAACACTCACCCAGAAGGAAAACATACCTATGCAAGTAAGATATGATTGCTTTAAACTTCAGGTATTTTATACATCAAAAGATCAAAACACAAGGTATTTTTCTTTCAAATCCCAGCTTAAAGCTCAATGAACTACCGTTATATCTCAGAAGAAGGAGGAGCTATTTTGTCTGCTAAAAAATTACATTCTAAGCAAAATCAGTGTATTGCTAATTGGTTGAGACGTCTTCTCAAATCGTAGAAGTTACACAAATAGTATTTTGGCCACTGACTGCAAGTACTGGGAACAGCCTTTTGTCCTGCTCTCTTGCTTTTGGTAAGGAAATTCCTGTAAAACTCAACTGATTTTTCTCATTTGAGCACTTATTTACACAGCTAACTATCTGAGGGGACTCTGGATGTGTTCCAAAAAAAGACTAATGCTTAAAAGCTGTATGTACCACCTAACAACTTTAGGTGCACTTCACCAGACTGGGCAAGAAAAAAAAGCCTGAAAAAGGTGAAAGCACATACTTACAATCATGAGGCCTGCCTGAACGGAATAGAGTGTTAATAGATAATGGAAACAACTTGACCTGTCAGTTGGAAAGACCCTGAGTCCTACAAAATCCAGCTGTATATCTACTGCATCTCTGGTGGAAGAAAAGTCTTACTTACAATCTCTTACATGGTAGAATCAAAAGATAGGACTGTGTATCTCAAGCCTCCCCCAACCCACCTGAAGTACAAAGAAAGCCAAGACTCTTTGGAACAACTAGAACAGATGTTACATTTCCTGAAAAAATTCACAGCCACTCCGGCCTGCATGACCCTCATAATACATCGCATCAAGATGCTGTATCCACGCAAGATCATTTCTGAGGACACAGTGGAAGGAAAGCTTCTATGTAAGCACATTCCATGTTGGTTCTCAGAGTGCTTGAAGAGCCACACTGGTGCAATCTACACATGCAAGTATCAGGGATGACAGGACAGCATTCAGTAAAGATTTAAATTTGATACTGTCCCCATGCTGTGCATGACCAAGCTGCCAGTGGCATGCTATATAGGTCTCACAAAAAATAGTAGTGAGAGTTACCCAAACTATTTGGTGAAACGTACTAGGTTTCTTTGCTTTTCTGACTTTTCCTTTTGCAGACAAGGGATTTGTCCTTAGTCTTGGAAGAATCCCTCAGTAGGATTGCAGACTGGCTACTCTGGTGAGAGCCATGAAGCCCAAGACTTAGGTTCGGCACCAGGCAGTCAGATCAGCTCCCAGAGGAGAAAGGGAGAGAGTAAATGGACACTTCCCTCTGTCCTTAGAAAACCATGATAAACTTCAGTCAAGACAACCCTGGGACATGCAAGTGGCAAAATAAACTTATGGAGACAGGCCTTTGAAATAACAGCATCTTTTCGCTTTTGTTCACTACTTCCCGTACTGTCAGCTGAGACAAATTTATTTGTAATTCTGCAAGGCTCTGTAAAAACATTCACTTCAGTAGAAGGAGTGTCTTTTTTCGATGTAGTTTTTGTCATCTAGGAAGCAGTTTAGTTCTTTTAAAAACCCCTCTTATACTGGAATAGGGGGGTGAATCCACAGCGCTAAAGACAGTGTAACAGTCACAGATTTTAAAACAATCTCAGTTAAAGAGTGGAAACTTTTTTGTTTCTGTTTCATGAGCATGTCATATGCAGGTGGAAAGCTGGTTGCTCCATTGAACAGTTTATGGGCTAGCTACCAACTGTGGCAAACATATTGAAAAGTAGGCTAATTAGTAGATTAGGGAATGTAGAATTATCCATAGAGTAGAATAATTACCCCATCATCACACAAGCAGATATTTTATCTTGCATTTCAGATCATTATCTCTTTCTTTTTTAAAGAAACAATTGCCCAATCTTTGGATCACAGCTAATCTTATAACGAGCAGCCGAGGGTGTATTCTGGCATGGTTAACCCAGATGGTTATCTTTCAGCTCCTGAAGGGAACATACTAAAAAGTTTGTGCTCTATGACTTCTTTATCTTTGTCATGGGCTTGTTCCTCAAATTTGAAAGGTTATACCCTCGTGAAATATCAGAGAAGAGACTTTGATACATTCTTGGAAAGAATGTGCTACACACATGTGACAACTGTCTTGCCATAAAATTCATTTCAGCTGCAAGCCACCAGGCTCTTTTGCACATAAAGAATAGGAAACCCTGGGAGTTTATTAAAAATTAATAGTTAGATATGTGTAGCAGGAGACGTACCATTTCTATACCTACTGGATTTATTGGTTCTTCCTTCTGACTGTATGTGTGATCATAAAATTTCTGTATAAAACAGATTTCTGGAGAGGGAGCTCCTAGGGGGGAAAGAAGGAAAAAAAAAAAAAAACAAACCAGAAGAAAAATACAGTAATTAAAGAAAATTTTGATTGCCTTAATTTCTACATAACTTTCCGTAACTCCATAAATTTCTACGTAAATTTCTACATAACTCAGTAATTGAGGTATATGTATCAAAGCTTCTGATATGCAACAGACTTAAGTGGTTAAACAGTCTATCTAACTAGATTTTGAAACTATAACGTAGGAAACTACATGGCTACAATATTCAGAGATGAATAAAACCAGCTGGGGGGAAAATTTATTTCACTTAATGTTCTGGAACCCTTCCTGAGTTTGTACTGGAGAATAATTCTTTCCTCTTATTTTTTAAACTAACAATTGCAATTTTGGTAAGCTGCCCAACCTATTTGACTGAAAATATTTGTATTCCTATATGGAATACTTTCTTCAATGACTACACAAAGGAAGAACTCTCTGGAAAAAAAAAAAAAGATAAATCCTTAGGGTTGAACCCTTAGGTTTCAAAACAAAAATGTTGTTACTGACATTAATAAAATACCCATCAAATTAAACTTTATGTTATGTATCTCATCACCAAGTTGCTACTATACAAGTATGCACAAATACATGAATAATGAAATACTAATTTCCAATTTACTGAATATAAAATGCTGCAGGCAGAATGCTAAAAATATCATAATCTATTACATTTACAGAGACAAAAAAACCCCACCCAACTCTCAGACAAATCCCCACTCCACAAACTGAACAATGAGTGAAATAAACATGCCTTAAACCATATATGTTGAATGTTGCCAGGTTTTAATTTGAGTGGATAACCACAGGTAAGTTCAAAATGGGATGATGCTTCTTTCCTCAGACAAAACTATTGAGCAACTATAAAAGGTTCAGCATCAGGAAATCACTGCCATATGAAAAGTTTCTGCAGATTTCAAAGGGCTGTAGATAAGATTTACATTAACTTAGAGTAGGTTGATAAAAAACCATAGTCCACTCAGGTCTTCAAATTAGCAAAAAGACAAACAAAAAAAAGTCTGGAAGAACACTAAGAACACCTTGTGTCACTTAAAGAATAGGCAGTCTCTGCATTGCTGGAATAAAACGTACAGGATGCAAGTCAAATGGATTATATAACAATGGCAAGGAGGTACCAGTAAAACTCTTATGTAACTACAACATGCTTGCTCATGCAACCTGCTCTAAGGGAGTTATTAAGGAAGATTTTAAGGCTTTAAATGAGCACGCATGCATTTATGTTTAAAGTAATTTAATAATACACTTAAAATAACACACTTAAATATCCCTACCCAAATTTTGTATGTTAAATTTAAGGAGAATGGATATATTAACAATATTAAAGTTTTTTTTAAATACTATATGCAGCTATAGTTACATATGACTATTATACATTTAGAATCCATTTATATGACTGTTACGTGTTTAGATACCATTTATTTCATTCTGCTCAAACACAATACACATATCTAAATAAAAAGAATATCCCTGTATATAGTTCAAACACTTCCCAGAAAGCCAGGCATTCTCAGTTATAGTACATAGGAAGAATGGAGAAATTAAGAGCAAACCTATTTTTCAAATATTAAAAATATGCTGAACATTCTTCTAAAATATGAGCTAAAACTATGCATATAATAAGAGAGCACTCACAGTTCATAAGAATGAACTTCATGCAACACTTAAGTTTAAATAAGATGAACTCAGGCAACATCCACAGCAGCAGTTCACAGAAAAAAAACATCACAGACTGAAAAAAGAATCTGTCCTACCTTCATTAATTCTTATTTCAGTTGTTAAAGCCATGTCAAGAAAAGGCAACCTTTGCAAAATAAAAAAAAAAATACATTAAACAGTTGTATGCTCAGCTTTTCAGTCCTATAAACTCAAAGGGCAGCTGAGGGCACCCACTGCAGCCCCCCGCTGTTGGGACACTGCTAACCCCACACTGGGCGAGCGCAGCTCTAACGCTAACACCAACAGTACAGGACCCCCAAACTGTGAGGATATACCTGATAGTCTGCATAGAGAACCTTAGGTAGGGAGGTACCTCACCACTTTACATATTTCCAAGCAATACTGGGCCACAAAGCCAGGACAAAGAAGTGCAGCTGCTTGGTCGTTTCAATTCTTTGCCATGTCTTAAAGGATACGGGAGATAATATCATGAAAACAGTATCAAGTTAAAGCTGCAGAGGAATATCAGCAGTGTTGTCTTTATTTTCTCTGACTTGGGTTCTCGTACGTTCCACTTACGCTGACTAAATTGTTATTCAGGAGGGTCTGGAGGCATGAACTCTGAGGCCCACAAGGTGTGCGTAAAATAAATGGGGCCATTTGCAGAGCTGAGAACTACCAAGCCTAAGGGCATACAAAACTGGTCTGAACAGATGGGGGGGAAAAAAAGAAAAAGAGAGGAAAAAAAAGAAAAAAAACCCTAAAAATACACATTTATGAAATAATCGAGAAGAGCTGTTTTGCACTGTGGGATGTCAGATGCAAGAGGGGATGGTTCCTCTGTGTGGCTGGTGTTTTCCTGAGAACAAACCCAGAGCCGGTCAGGGCGTGGGCAGCGGCCCGCCTCTCCTCAGGGCGGCCCGGCAGCAGGCCCCTCAGCCCGCCGCCGCGGGCCCCTCGCTTCTCCCTGCACCACACCTGCCGCCGCGCTCGACCAGGTACGCGCAGCTGAGAGCTACACCGCATTACCACCTCCTCCTACGGAACTCCTCTTCCTCCACATCACTCTCCGTCACAGAGCCCTCCACGATGGTCTCGTCGCTATCGCTCTCCTCGCCACCTCCCGGCTCCCCCATGGCGCCTCCGCTCCGCTCGCCCCCCCTGCCCTCCCCCGGGCGCCGCCGGCGGCCGCCCCTCCCCCACTCCCCCCAGCGGAGGCCGTGGCGGCCATCTTGTGGAGACGTGTGCCCAGCGGCCCCTCGTTATCTCGTTAGGGAGAGGCAGAGCGGGAGATGACAGCCAGTCCCCAACGAGCGCAGCCCCTCGAGCACGGGTAGGATTGGAGTGTCTGGTGGTAGAAGTTAAAGGCAGCTCTCCCTTCAGTGCTATTGGGATGAGTCTCCTTCAGCATGGCTGGCCTTGGCCTGCTTGGGGCGGCGATGCTATCCCCACACCTTCAGCAGGGGTTGTGCCTCCTCCCTAGCTTTGGGCTCCTGGTTCTGGCCGCATCGTGCACATCATTCAGCAGAGCCACAAAGGGCCTAACATACCGTCCTGCGTGTCTTCTAAAATTGCTCCCTTTTCCTAATTTGTGTACTTCGGTGGCCACATATAAGGAGCTAAACTTCATCTACGGTCCTGAGCACAATGAATGGTTCATGTGTTCCAAGAGTAGGAACGTATTTGAGATTACCAAACTATTAGTTGCCAGTATTTTCACAGTATTTGCAGTAGCCCTCTTGTACATAACCCAGCAATCACGTTCATCACAGCAACGTTTTCCTCAGGCAGGCCCGTTCTGCCTCAGCTTTGCCTTCCGTCTCTGCCGCAGCGGGGCCAGCGCTGCCCCTGTGGCCTCCATCAGCATGAAGCTGGGCTGCGGGCAGGCCACCGCGAGAGCTACAGATACGAAAACTTGATGGCGGAAAGTGTGATGTCATACTTGCACAGACCGCAAACGTCAAATCATCATAGCGACTCCTGCTCCCAGTGAACTCGATGATAAAATTAGCATTTTTACTACTTGCCAAATCATATTATGTCATCTTAGAGGTCTTTTCCAACCTGTATGATTCTATGATTCTATATTCATCACCCGCTGCTATGGAAAAAGTGTGGAAAACAGAACAAGATACTAAAGGTCATCTTAAATTATGTATCAATTACACATAATTGTTGCAACTGTGTACAAATTGCTATTTTGCTTTGACTTAGTCATATCCGTATGCAATTACAGCAATTGCTGTGCATATTACCAAATGACTCCAGAAATCTCACTAGTAATACTTTACTTTTTTCAGGTAATAAAGGTGAGATACTCAAGAAAACATGAGTGTTAAGAAAGACGCTGGCAGGGAAGGTGGATACACAGTAAATTACTAGGATTTATAAGCATCACATTTAAGATGAGAATGAAAAATGTAAATACGTGTTAAAAGACTGAGCTGGCGTGAATGATTTCATCATTGACAACAATTACACTGGGTGGAGTTCTTAGGAAACCTTTTCATCAGCGTATCCTCTTCTGAGAATCGTATTAATGCTTCACAGCACAGTACCATGTGGAGCTACTAGAAATTTTTCTAAATGAAATGGCACATGTAAGAAGCAGTTCTGGAAAAGCCGGAGCATAGATCATCTCCAGCAAAATCCTTGCAGATTACATTTTGTTTGTATTTAAATATGTTAGCCCGCTAGCTCAGACCCAGAAACACAAAATGGCCATGCAAAACTGGAGCGATATATAGCGCTGCAGTGTAGCGTGTTGCACCTGACTCAGTGCCCAAGGAGAATAAAGAGACTCTCGTGCTTCGTGAGCAAAAAGTAGTATTTCCTCTGTGGCCGAAAGCCACGAATATAAATACATTCCATTTTTTCTGGATGTCGGGGGCACCACTGCTTTCCACAAGCAGGAGAGCTGTGAATTATTACACTATTTCCTAACCCCTAGGCAAAGCGCACCCAGGCAGCAGGTCAGCATCAGCGTTAGCCGTAGAGGCGCCACGACAGTAAGAGCCTACTAGGGGCGCCCTGCCCGCCCGCCTTGCCCGGAAGGGCCCGGCACAGGCCGCCGACAGGAGGGGAGGCAGCACGGGGCCGGGGCTCCCGCGGGCAGCGCCGCAGAGGTCTGTGCCGGCGCGGGCTGCGCGGCTTGGGGCGGCCGGGTCCGGCAGCGCGGCGGAGCTGTCGGTCCATCAGCATATGTAAATGAACCGCATCCTGCCGCCCAATCAGGAAATACGAACTGGGGAGCACGATGGCCCATTGGCGGGCAGCCCATGGCGAGATGGCGTGTTCCCCGCTCCTGATCGAGTCTCGAGCCGTACGGCGTTCGCAGGGCGGTTGCCGCGGCGACGCAGCGAGTGACGCGCCGCGGGCTGGGCGTGCCGGGCTCTCGCCATTGGCTGCGCGATCGGGCGATGGCGGCGGCGGCGGCTGGCGTGTCGTGCCCCGGGTGTCCTTGCTCGGAGAGGAGCGGCCGGCTCAGTGCGCAGCGCGGCGGGAAGGAGGAGGGTGTCGGCTGTGTGCGGCGGTGCAGCGCCGGGACGGTGAGCGGGAGCCGGCGGGGCAGGAGGGACGCGTTTCGGTCAGGCGCGGTGTGGGCAGCCCCCCGTTGCGACACGGGTCCTCCGTGGCCGGGGGACGGGCTGCGGCTCCGGGCCCCGAGCGGCTCCTCGGAGATCGGCCGGGTAGCAGCGGCGGGAGGGAGGGCACCGTCGCCATCGCTGCCCCTAGGGAGCAGCGGCCGCCCCGCGTCCGGCCCGCCTTACCCGCCGCCGTGCGTGGCGGGCGGGGGAGGTCAGAGCCGCTGTCCCGCTGCCTTCTTGGTGTCGGAGGGCGCGGCCCCGGGGGTGGGCCGCGGCAGGCCACCCGCTGCACCTGCCCTCCGCAGCGCGCCGCGCCCGTGGGCGCGCCGGCGTTGCGGGGGGCTCGGCAGCTCCGCCCCGCTACGCGCGAGGCTTCTGCGGTTGGAGGGAGAAACTCGGCCTTCCCCGCGCCGGCCTCCAGCGGGCTGCGGGACGGCCCAGCCTCCGTCACGCCGGAGGGCTGGGCCCCCCGCCTTTCGCACGGGGCTCGAGGGGCTACAGCGAGGGGCTTGCGAGAGGGTGCTTTGCCTTTTTGGAAACAAAAAACGGTACTTGGCAGTTTGACGGGGTCTGTGTGGCATCATATGCTTTTCAGGTGAGCACTGCGCAGGTTTTCAGTCGGCTATTTTTGCAACTGGGTTCCTTTATAATACTGTAGCTACTGCTGAGTCGGCCAGCGAGAGATGGGAAATTTGTGCTGATCTAATAGATGGTGTTGCAGATGACTGCTCTGCGGTTAGTGAGAGCTGTGTGACAAACCTGAAGTATTTAAGCAAATAGTCGTACAGTTACGTGGCAGATTAATGCTCTAAAGCATTTCATACAACCAATCTAGTTTGCTTTTTACACTCTGGTTAAGTTTTTGAAGGGGTTGCAGTTGTTTTTTGTTTGTATTTTGTTTTGATTTCCAGAATAGATTGCTTTACTTTAGAGTCTCCTGGAAATTTTTGACTGAAAACAAAGGCAAGCAGGATAAAGCATCCGTTTTGAAGCACCATTTTGAAATTTGACGAAATGATCCTAATGATAAACTTAAGATTCTTGCTTAATGTTATGTCCTGCTAATTTCAAGCTATAAGTCAGTGTAACTATACAAATATTTTAAACAGAATTAGAAGTACGAGCTGATCATATGCATTGAAATTTTTTTTTACAGCACTCAGTAATGCAGAGTCAGTGTGGGAAATCTTCATCAATATTTTCTAGAAATGTCAACTGCATAGCAAAAAACCCCATGCACTTCAGGCAGGTTAAATAAACATGCAGGCTTTAACAAACCGTTTTAAGTTAGGAGTTACTGCCACTAACGCCAAGATCAGCAGTGAGGCATCCTGTATTTCATAGCAGCAGTTAATGGTAAAACATTGTCTAATAATAGGTATTACGGATAATTATTTTCATAATTAAATTAATGCATTTTTCCCTAATTGATTTATGTGAAGCAATTTTACTAGTTTTGTTTAGAAATGTAAAATATAATGTCTGAAGAAAGATTTTGAAATATTTCTAGCTCTACTAACAATTTGTTAATTGCCTAGATAATATTCGCAACTGTCAGAATTTAGGAGTTGTATTGCTAGTTTTAGGACTGATAGAACTCTATAGTAAGTACTAATTCTGATTGTCTGGAAACAGTGTGGTATTCAGAAGTATTTGTATTTTCATAGGACATTGTTTTACGTCCTGGTTTCAGCTGGAATAAAGTTAATTTTCTTCCTAGTAGCTGGTATAGTTCTGTGTTTTGGATTTAGTATGAGAATAATATTGATAACACACTGATGTTTTAGTTGTTGCTAAGTAGTGCTTCTGCTGTGAAGGACTTTCCAGCTTCCCATGCTTTGCCAGGTGCACAAGAAGCTGGGAGGGAGCATAGCCAGGACATCTGACCCAAACTGGCAATATGGGTATTCCATACTATATGACGTCATGCTCAGTATATAAGCTGGGGGGTGTTGGCCTGGGGGCAGCGCATCGGTCAGCAGGTGGTGAGCAACTGCATTGTGCATCATTTTCTTTGTATATTCTTTTATTATTATTACTACTACTATTTTACTTTATTTCAATTATTAAACAAGTTTTCTTTTACTCTCCTGATTCTCTCCCCCACCCCACTGGGGGTGGGGGGAGCAAGCAAGCGGCTGTGTGGTGTTTATTTGCTGGCTTGGGTTAAACCACAACACTATGCCTTTTCTATTTTTTGTGTTGTTTCAAAATCTTTGGCACTAAGATATTCCTCTGGCTATGTCTTATTTTAGTTTTCCTAATTAAAAGATACCTTCCATTCTGCTGAGGAAAAACTGTAATACCACTTTGGAACAATTTTACAAGAACATAAATTTACAAAACAGTACGTAGATTATATTACAGAGGCAAAAGCAAAGGATAATGTTGGCTTTAAAAGGAGTGGTTTTGTTATGTGGTTTTTTTCTTTTTTTGAATGCCTTCTCTCAGGAAATGAAATAATTTGTTCATAAGGGAGGCAGTCCTCTGAATGATTTTCCCCATTTGGTTCCATGAGCCACAAAAATCCTGCCACACCTTCACTGTGGAAGGATAAAGAAAAATAAGATTGGTGCTGTTGGTGCTTATATGATCGAGATTGGCATTGGTAGGAAGCCACAATGATTCTGGTGTCTTCAGGAACACTAAGCAGTTCGATTTGCCCTGTCTGCTATTTTCTCCTTTGAATGACAGTTTCATTTTTGATGTCTGAGCAAAAGAAATAATACTAGAAAGACTGTCTTCCCAGAAGCCTGATGGATGGATTGTTACTTTTGAGGTAACGTGAAGGGATTTTTTTATCCACTTTGAAATGACAATGTGTAGAGCCCTCATTCCTCTATGGAAATCTTTACAGTGCTAGGTTTGTGCAAGTAAATACTGAATTATAGATGTCTGTGTTAGCTAGGCTACTATTTAAGCATCTTTTGAACATTACAATGTAGTTATATAGTTAACATTCATCACAGAGTTTTATATGCTGTTGATTTTGTGCAATGAGAAAAGCAAAGTCCGAGTACTAATGTATTTAAGAGACAATTTTATGGCATTTGGTTTCTATGCTATAAAACATAAGTAAACATTCTTGATGAACTTGTCTAGAGGTACAACGCAGAGCCAATGGACTAGGATGCAGTTTTTGTAACTGAAGGATGTACGGAACATCCACGGTCTCAGTTAGGTGAAAAAGAGGTGTGAGAGTTTCTGTCAAATGTTTGTTATCTGTTGAAAGCAAAGGGGATGATGAAATGCATCAGTAACCTGGGAATTAGTTATGGGTACAAGAGAACTGTCACAGAATTCTGTATGTGAGAAGGACTTATGCTTGAGATGAAGAAGGAGCTGTTTTGAATGTTGTTAACTTGAATCACTGAAGAATATTGAGCAGAAAGTAGAGAAGACACAGTCAGAGGAAGATAACATTGCAATTCCTGCTGTTGAAGTTGAGCATTACCAACAATGGTTAGTTGGTAATTTATATAGTTAAAATAAAGTTAATTGATATTTTTGATAGGAAGAGTGAGTAGAAAGAAGTAGCAGAATTTAGTTAGTGCTTGCGTACGTGGTAAAAACAAGAAGTTGGAGTCAAAGTGCTATCAAAGTTGTGTGACAGGAAGATACTAAGAGTTGTGAGAGTGGCGGAGACTTATTAGTACGACCTTGACAAAACAGGGGAGATGTGTATTAAAAAAACGATTGAGAAGGCAGGAGCAGATCATATTATATTTCAGAAGATTAGAAATAAATGTGTTTTACATGGATAGTTGAAAGGTGAAGATTAGTTTCCTTACTCATTTGTTACTTAACTGGTTCTGGGGTTTTTTTCTGAGTGATGACTTGCCAGAAGTTCATAGAGCTCTGTCTTTTTTCCCTGACTCTCGTACTTGCTTATATGAAATATTCTTTTGTTGCAGGTTCGCTAAGTATAGAAAAACAGTCCTGAAAATGTTGTCCAGACTCTTTCGACTGCATGGCCTTTTTGTAGCCTCTCATCCATGGGAAGTCATTGTGGGAACAGTGACTCTCACCATCTGTATGATGTCCATGAAGATGTTCACTGGGAATGATAAGATCTGTGGCTGGAATTATGAGTGCCCCAAACTTGAAGAAGTAAGGATTTAAATTCGTGTTATAGTACTCACTGCTAATCAGTAGATCCAGGGTTTTCCGTAGACTAAGATCAGGTTGTGATGTATTAGGAGGAAAGTAGCTATGCAGAAACATCTTTATTGCCTTTTTTTCCCATTGTGAATATTAAAGCTGTATGCAAGCAGTGATGCGCTACAAAATATTTTCAAATCTAACTTTCAGTTGCCCAGTATCTAGTGAACAAGGATTTTATATTAATATGGTTTGGAATATTTCCATTTTTTAAGACAGACTATCAGTGATACTTATTTTATTCTGAAACTTTTAGTCTGAAATATTTTTAATGCAGCTTCACAGTGGTGAAGTTACAACTTCAATGTAAAAGCTAACAAAATCGCTTTATATTTCAAACAGGATGTTCTGAGCAGTGACATCATCATCCTGACAATCACACGCTGTATAGCAATCCTTTATATATATTTCCAGTTTCAGAACCTAAGGCAGCTTGGGTCAAAATACATCTTAGGTACTGTATCTGATTTTTTGTATTTGTTGTATGCATTTTAATTAGTTTTTTAATATAAATTGGTGATAAATATTAGAATTTTAATACTTATATACAGAACAGGGTTGTTTTAATTATTTGCTAGATAGCAGAATAAATGTTTTGCATAGATAAAAGTGCAATTTTTTTTAAAGAGAGATTGTGTAGGATTATATAAACACTGAACATGTAATTCTTGAAATAATTTTTTATTGCGTGAAACACTTAAAAATATAGAGCTGTTTAAGCCAGTCTTAATTTTTGCTGGTAATGAATGAGAAGATTTATGGCTTTTGATTCTTAGAGTCTTACTTTGAATGCAGTACAAAGTTTAGATTTAAATATCTGTACAAAAATAGCATCTACTTCAGCTTGTATCTCGACTGCTGTTAATGCACTCTGAGAGATGAGAATTGTTATTTGTTTGCTTCAGGATTGATCTAAAGGTATACTTTTTCTTTTTTCCTTTTTTTTCCCTCCCAATATATATAAAACAAAAATTTCCAATTCTGTTTTTTTTAAAGGTATTGCTGGCCTCTTCACAATCTTCTCAAGTTTTGTTTTTAGTACAGTGGTAATTCACTTCTTAGATAAAGAACTGACAGGTTTAAAGTAAGTAATGAATTGTTATTCTGGATTCCTTGCCTGATTTTTTTTTTCCTGTACGATAAACCTTGAATTTTAACATATGCCTCTTTTTTCCAGTGAAGCTTTACCATTCTTCCTGCTTCTGATTGATCTGTCAAGAGCAAGTGCGTTAGCCAAATTTGCGCTCAGTTCCAACTCACAGGTCAGGGGGTTTGTTTTTTGTTGGTTGGTTGGTTTTCTTTTGTTTTGCAATGGAGCTTTTGAATTTATTGTTCAAAGATGAACATTATCCTATGGCAGGAGGGTTCAAACTAGATGATCTTTAAGGTCCCTTCCAAGCCAAACCGTTCTATGATTCTATGAATAATCCAGGTGGAGAGACATACAGGTGAATACTGTATTGATGATATATAAAAAGGGTAAGATTTCATCCAGATTCTGTGTTGTCTTGTCTTCAGTCCAGATCAGCGTTGAAGTGAATAGTAACACTGTACAATTAGTGTGCATAATCATGTGAGCTAAGTTAATTGTATGTATTAGTACTTTATAGGTTCAGAATCAGCAATGCTTGTAGCTCTATTAAGAAGGCTACAGTTCCTAGACCGAAGTCTTCCCTAGAACAGTTACTGAAAAAAGTTAATTTCTAGGGCTCAGGAACAGCATATAAAGAGACATCTAATGTTACAATGCTGATACCGGAAAAAGCATATTTTTAGAAAAAATTGTAGCAGAACAAACATAGCATATATGTAGACAGAAACATTCATGCTCTAATGCAATTAACACAGCACAACAGGAAGAATTGACAGGACATCTTGCTTGTCATACACTGTAATGGTTTTTTCCTAATATTCTAAGTTCTGAAATAAAAGTATATTTAGTGAAATTAATTTATACCTATGAAATACTATACATGGTAATTGAGCATACTAATTGTGATAGAAAAATTGTAAATTGTATTTTCATGTATTGTATGTTAGAGTATATTGCGTGTTTTCTATATATGCAATATTATTATAGTGTTGTATATTATTTTACAATAATTGCGAGTACAGAATTTTTTATTCCTTTTCAAGAAAGTGTTTCACAAATAGGTTTTCCCTACAGCTGCTCTCCCCCTCCCCCCAAAACCACCACCAACAAAAAAACAGCAGCAGACCCTCTAGATTTTGCCATGCCTGGCTTCTGGAGGAAATCCCTTTCCCCCCAGGGGAAGGTTTTAGTGTCTTTTATGTCCTCTTTTCTGTCAACTGCGTCTAGAGAGTTAAATAATAAAATAATAGACGTTACGGTACGGATATGTGGTTGAAAGAACTTCTGAAATGCCATGACATAAGTGGCTTCTATTTTATGTCTTGAAGTGTAGAAGTCCTGTTCTTCTGAATGTACTGTAATTAAAGTCTATGCCCATCAGTGTTGTAGGAGCTTAGAATACCGATGAGCCAAAGGTAGAGAAATTAATCAAAATTAAATAATCTTTTGTAAATAAAGACTGTCAAAGTATAATGGGAAAATAAAGCAATTAAAGAATGTATTCTCTCATAGTAGTTCATTTTCAGCATATGTTTTATAAGGCCTTATCACCGTAATACTACTCAATTTACTTACGTACTAATCATGCTATGTGTACTCCCTCAATTTGATTTTTGTCTTTGATTTGTTAACGTACAGAAATTTTTCTTTTTAGGATGAAGTAAGAGAAAATATTTCACGTGGAATGGCAATTTTAGGCCCTACGTTTACACTGGATGCTCTTGTGGAGTGTCTTGTGATCGGTGTTGGTACTATGTCAGGTGAGCAATAAAGTCTAAGGGTCTAAATCTTTCCAGTTAAAAAAAGACTGTTCGAAAGATGTTGGGATATTGAGAGTTTCAAATAATAGGTGTTACCGATGAGAGTGGAGTGACTTAATCTATTTATTTAGCTATTTATTTACCTTCCTAATTAGCCTATATTACTAGTTTCCTGCTGATATGAATAATATGTACATGTTGAAGAGAAGTTTGAAATACAGATAACAGCTTTCCTTGAGCATTATGCAGTAGGAATGACCTTCCGTGCAGCTGCTTTTATAAAATTAAGACCTTCTATCATTCCCATAATTCCTGTTAACATCTTAAAAGTAGCTGCTAATCTTTCTTCTTGGGCATTCTGAAAAATGAGTTGCACTTTCAGAACATGCACACCTATTTTATATATTCTTGCAAAAAATTAGTCTTTCTAAAAATTACTACAGGCGAGGAAAGTTACTGTAGTTCAACTAAAAATAACCAATCTTTTACTGTTTTTTTTTCCCCACCCCATCTTTTGATCTTCATCAGTTCTGTGTGCAGTAGCAGTTGTCTTTCCTTAAAAAGAGGACAGTTAAATGTAATAAGCAAAGGGTTTTCATGTGTAAATAACTGATTTCTTTGTAAAATAAATCAAAGTTCCATAGTTAGGACTAAATGGGGTTTTGTTTGCATGTTTATTTTTGTCTGGTCGTTTTTATGCGTGGGGTTTTTTAAAACCGTCTTGCCTACCTTAAAGGCATCTTTCAAAGCACTTTCTTTTCAAATTGTTTTGGACCTTTTCAGGGTATTGTCTATTAATAAGCTGATTTCCTCTTTACATCTAGGGAAAAAACCCTCATTTTGGTGTAGCATATAGTTGTTTTTTTTTTTTTAATGATTTATACTCTTTGCTCTTTCATCTTTAATAAGGCAGTTCTGTAATGCACGTGTGACATGGCTAATTGACTTTTTTCAGATACCAGGCTTGCGAAAGAGTAGGTGGGGTATATACTGTTTCTTATGGCCTGAACACTTAATTGGCCATCTTTCAGAAAGGATTTCAGAACATAATGTTGGCTAATTGTTCTTTGCTTAGAAAAGCAAGGAGTTTCAAGCTTTGGTGTGAAGCTTTAAAATCTTGGTGAACTGTAGTTATTTGTATTTATTTAGAATTACACTTTAAAAGTTTTCTGTAAATGACATACCATAAATACATATTGTGCTTAGAATAAGCTAATACATAATGACTAGGGCTTAACATGCTTGTTTTTCATTAATCTAGACAGTTCCCACGATAATCTGCAGTGTTTAATGGTTTCTTTCTTACTTCTGCAACACTTTAAGTATCTAGAAAGGCCACTGCATATTCAGATGTAAAAAATGTCTTCTTTTTTTATGTAGGTGTACGACAACTTGAAATTATGTGCTGCTTTGGCTGTATGTCTGTTCTTGCCAACTACTTTGTCTTCATGACCTTCTTTCCAGCTTGTGTGTCCTTGGTATTAGAGGTAAGACCAACTTCAAGACAACATCAAGCTTAGTGTTCAGACCCTGGGCTTCTCGTAGGCTATACATTTCTTCATGGAGTTATACGCCAGCACGTTTGTCTTCCTTTAGAAATGAACAGAGGGAGCGTGCAAAAAATGTTAGAGTGGCTCAGCTGATAACAGTAACTTGTTAATGCCACTGTAAATGAGTCACACTCAACAGTATGAGTTCTGATCTAAAGCAGAGTAAATTGCTGGCTGTCCATCCAGGGTTTTTCATTATTTGAAGTCTAACGTAGGCTAAACAGTAGATTGTAGGCTAACTCTTCTGTTGGTAATTTCTTAATGATCACATGAAAATACAACGTTGAAGCTTACTTATTGGTACTTCTAGTATGTACTAAATAGGAACTATTTTTAAATTTTGTTCTTTTTGCAGCTTTCTCGAGAGAGTCGTGAAGGGCGCCCTATATGGCAGCTTAGCCATTTTGCTCGTGTTCTGGAAGAAGAAGAAAATAAACCAAATCCTGTAACACAGAGGGTCAAAATGATTATGGTTTGTGGCTCTTTTTCACCTGTGGTTATGCAATCAGTAAGATGTCCTGGTGCAATGAATCAAGCTTTTGTTTTCTATAGACTTGTATTCTGCATCCCATTAGTCTAGTTTACCGTGGTGGTTTTTAATAACATCCCCTGTATCTACATCTGAAGTCTTTCTGCGTATGCCATTTCTGTGCCAAACGCTCAGGGCTTTTTCATGTGTACTAATTCCCTCCCTCTTACCCCTACAGTACCCTCAGCTTCCTTTTCTTATTACTTGGGTAAAAGGAAGGATGTGGTGGGACAGGTTCAAAGCTATCAGTGTCATGATAGGCCAAAAAGGGTGTTGATGAGAGGTGTGGAAAATCAGCCTTTAACTTTTGACTTCTGAGCTATGGAGAAAAAAAAAAACAACAAAAAACCAAACAAAACCCCAAACAAACAAAAAAGGAAAATGTTTAATCTTAGTAGGTTACATAACTAGTTAGAGTTGAAAAACTAATATTTGTTTCGTTGTTTTGTGTTTTTAATACAGTCGCTGGGTTTGGTTCTTGTTCATGCCCACAGTCGTTGGATAGCGGAACCAGCTGCTCAAAACAGTACTGTAGAAAATTCAGTGGGATTGGATGAGAATGCACCGAAGAGAATTGAACCTAATGTTTCATTATGGCAGTTCTACCTTTCTCGGTAGGCGACTTCACAGAAGAGAATTGTGTTTCCTTGATCAGGGTGTATTCTCCAGTGCTGCCAAGCTATGGTCCTCGGGTACAACACTTGTAACTTGCAGATCTGACCACTGTAGGATTTCGTGGAATCAGAGATGACATTTCGTAAGAAATGTTTCAATGTTATGCTGTTTCTCCAATCTCCTCGAAGTACAATCGAAGTAATCAAGAACATGATCAGGAGCCAGCTGTCCTGTATGCATCAAAACACTATCTTTTCCCACTAGCACTGACACCTTTCAGAGCACACTGGGAGATAAATTTTCTGACTGCACTAGAGTAATTATTTATGCAGAGCTTCTGACCATTCACACACAAGTGCCAAAAGTGCAAAAGCCATGTCGCTATTGCTTTGCCTTCAGCTCAACTGAAGTTAGCAGCATCTGTGGTTCCATATTCTGAAAAATCAGAACTGTCTGTTTCAGAGGTTTTCCCACCCCATCGCAGCAGTTCAGCTTGCATCATAGTAGTCATTATTGGTAGAGGATGGTAATTGAAACTTTCTACGTTATCACTGGGAGATAGGTGTTAAATCAGTTTGATGTAGCTTAGATAGTGAATATTCTACAGTCCTTTCTCTTACTGGGACTGCTTTTTAGGTAAGATCTAGTAACTATTTAATGAAATCTGAAATCTTACGTTGTTAATAATACAGAGAATGATTTCTCTACCCTAACCTAGCATACTTGAATGTCCTGGTAGAAAATGTCTTTGGACTGGAATTTCTGTAACTGTATAAATTATGATGAAACTATTACCCTTTCTAAAGCAAAGGGATGTCAGAATGCTGTTACAAGCAACAAACTGTATATACCGTGTATTTACTTTTTGATTTGTCTGTTCCAGAATGGCCAGTATGGATATTGAACAAGTAATCACTCTGGGATTAGCCCTTCTCCTTGCTGTCAAATACATTTTCTTTGAGCAAGCAGAGACTGAATCCACTCTCTCACTGAAGAATCCTATAACATCTCCAGTGATGGTCCAGAAAAAGGTCCCTGAGAATTGTTGCAGGAAGCAATCTGGACTTCTGAAAAACAATCAGAAATCTAACACAGTAGAAGAAGCTTTAGTTTTCAAAGATGGAAATGGTAATTTTTAGCATTTTAAAGTCTGAATTAAATTTAAATTCCTGAATATTTGAAAAAATAGTGAAATCTGTATTAGTGTGTTGTATTGGGAATCAAAACTTAAGAATTTTGTAAACCAATGTTCATTTTAATTGTCTTTTTGCAGCCGAAGTCATAAAACCCGTATTAGCAGAGTCATCAACCAAGGCTACATTTGTAGTTGGCAGTTGCAACCCTGTGGAAACTTCTTCATTTCTTAATGGAAAAGAGGAAGAAATTGAGTTACCTAAAGAACCACGTTCTATTGAGGAATGTGTTTGTATACTTGGAAATGCAGAGGTATGAAAAAATAACTTGCGGGTTTTTTTAACCTCTACTGCAACATCTGATGCACGAATTCTTACAGTTCATTTTCCAGCTTTTAAATGATCCTATTGATTGTAATGTCATTCTTCGGAAAATTATATGGCTTTAATAACTTGGGTGGGGGGTCATGACTAAAACAAAACCCTTTAATAGGTCATGTCTCCTCCAGTCAGTCGGGGACGGGGGAGCAGCTTCATCATTCGTGACATACCAAGTCACTGAAGCTTCATCATGTACGCGTATATGTGGGTGTCTGAGTAAAAAGTTTTTGATGATATCCTGGCTTACTATAAAACCTGACATTGGCAGTTAGTTCCTTTAGATGTACTCTGATAATGTCAAAGTAAAGTTGTTACCCTTTTTCATTTGGCAACATTTAAAAGGATTTTCACCAAGAAAATCTCTACTTTCTCTCCCCACCCTTTACATTTCCAGAAAGGAGCGAAATTCCTTACTGATGCTGAGGTTATCAGCTTAGTTAATGCTAAGCATATTCCTGCATACAAACTGGAAACGCTGATGGAAACTCAGGAGCGAGGTGTGTCCATTCGCAGACAGATGTTATCTAAGAAACTCCCTGAACCTTCATCTTTGCAATATCTTCCTTATAGGAATTATAATTATTCTTTGGTAAGTAAAAGGCAGACAAGCAAAACTCACTGCAAAACCATTTTTCAAACACATGAAGTACATGCTCAAAGTGATGTATGTGAATTAACAATGAGCTTGGTCAAAACTGATGTAGAAGGAAGAAAAAAAAGGCAAACGTAAGGCACTACCTTTATTGCTCTTGATGTTTTTAAACCTAGGGAGGTGAGTAAGTTTTGTAGCTTACCCCAAAAATATTTCCTACCAAAGTATGCAGCTGCCTTATCTCAGAAATGCAGAATCCTACTAATACTGAGCCTGAGTTCAGCTGAATGATAATACTACCTTGAGCTCAAGTTAAAGTGGAAGTTTATTTAAAACTCATTTAACAGCATTAGGGTTTTTTTAATAGTGTTTAAGCCTTAATAAGATTCAATATGTCTGCCAAATACTAGATTGAACAGTATTGGCTGTTGATAGCTGTAGGTATTAACCTTTTGAGGTGGGAATTGGTTGCTTTATGGGTAGGGTTGTGGGTTTTTTGCTAAGATACTTTGTTGTAGTCACAGGTGTAGTATGTAACATGCTGTACCATACCACTGCAGTGTAACCTTAATGATACCTTTTGTATTATTTTGGTAAGGTTATGGGAGCTTGCTGTGAAAACGTGATTGGATATATGCCTATTCCTGTAGGCGTAGCAGGACCACTATTTTTGGATAACAAAGAGTTTCAGGTGCCAATGGCAACAACAGAAGGATGTCTTGTAGCAAGCACAAACAGAGGATGTAGAGCAATATGTGTAAGTATTGTTTGACTAGCTTGAAAAACTTTCTATATTATAAAATATATTTGGGGTGATTCAAGGCGTGTTTTTGACTTCCTAAAAACTAAAATTCACTTTCAGTAATCTTACTTTGTTTCCCTTCTGCTTTGATTTTTAGCTTGGTGGAGGAGCAAATAGCCGTATTCTGGCAGATGGGATGACTCGAGGACCTGTTGTAAGGCTGCCCACTGCTTGCCAGGCTGCAGAAGTGAAAGTTTGGCTTGAAAGCCCTGAAGGCTTTAAAATAATGAAGGAAGCTTTTGACAGCACAAGTAGGTTAGTACAATGGCCATTCCAGCTTTATTTCCTGACTTAAGACGACTGTGGATGGTAGGAAGTTCCTAATTGTTTTTTTTTGGCGTAGTACAATACATGAAGTTACATCTTCATTTTGGCTATCCTATGTAGTGTGAATCTAAGAGAACAAAAGTCACTGGCTATGTAGCAGTGCTAGTAATAAACATCTTCCAATGATAAGTGGTAAACAACTGTATTTTAGCAACAAATACATTCGCATTGTGTAATACTTAATACATTATTTATTTTGCCTAAGCATTTAAAAATAAACATAAAAGCTTATTTGGATTTTTAGTAGTTACTACGCAAAAAGTAATTAAAAGTTTGGAATCTAGCCTTTCAGATGATATTACTAATGTTAATAATTTAATTTGTGAGGTTCCAGAGAATACAGGATAAACTAATGCTAGAATCGAAATGCTAAAAAACGTAAAACAGTATTAAGTCTATTTCAAGCACTAGAGTTTTTTCTAAGACTTACGATGACCTGCTTTCTGTAGGAAGTTTCAGAGAGAGGTTTCCTTATCGGTTTTGTTTCTTACCAACCTTACAAGTGCCAGCCAAGGACGTAAGTGTATTTCAGCCAGAATAAACACATGCTGCTGTTTAAATGCAGTATTTCCCGGTCTTTGTTTGACTTGCAGAACTTGCACTGTTGTGGGAGGTAGCATGGGTTTTGCCTTGCTGTAAAACTGACATAAGAATTTCCAAAGGCCTCATTTTTAGTTTATACCTGGTAGTCAGATATTTTAAGGAATACAAATGAATTAAATTTGTGTTAGCACTTCAGGATATTCTATTTCATGAAGTCCAGGGATATAAAACATAAAAAGGCAGTGAACACTTTCACAGTGAACATTTTTAAAGTATTTACTCGAGAAAACTATGTGCATGGAGGCTGAAGGTTTTTTCCTGCACTGAGGGAGGAGGAGCACAGTGTAGTTGACAGCGCTGTCTGTTAACAGCTGTCTGCTGTTTTGCTGTCATTTTGCTGTCATTTACTGTCATTTTGCTACTTAAAACTAATTTAATCTTTTCCCTTGAGGATGTAAGTAGTAGTTAAATTTTCTTGCAGGTTTGCCCGCCTACAAAAACTTCTCATCAGTTTGGCTGGTCGTAACCTTTATATCCGTTTCCAGTCTGGAACAGGGGATGCAATGGGAATGAATATGATTTCAAAAGTAAGGACCAGTTCCCTTAAGTCTTTTTAATAAATGTGTATTTCTTTTAAAAATAAACAAATTGTAGTCTACCAATCTCTGACTACGTGGCATGTGAAGACAGAAGATAAGACATAGTGCTGTTTGCAGTGCTATAAAATAATAAAAGTGTTTGACAAGTGTAAACAAAAATAGGATGAGAATGAAGAAAGAAAAAAGTAACTTTGTATTTTAATTTTTATTATTTAAAGAAAGTATTCTTGATAATATGGAAGTTAAGCTGGTTGTTCTGTTTCTTTGGGCCAAAGATTTTATCCAGCAGTAATTAATCTGTTACTGTATTTATCACTTCCTTGTAAATAAAGGATTAGGAATTTGGTGAATGGCAGCAGAGGGGTGTTCTCTAGTTTTGTTTGGTTGGTTTTGTTTTTATGCAAATATGTGGAAGAACCTGAGACACGATGCATGGATTGGGGGGATGCCTTGTGCTGTTAGAGATTTATATAGAATAGGCAATCAGTATTAAATTTAAGTCTATCAGAACCATTACATAAATGAGTCTGGTCATAGACAGGTACTAAATATAGCAGACCTTTTGTCTGATTTTCTAGTGTAGAGCAGCTCTTTCCACTACATCCAAAATGAATTCTTTTCATGCCCGTAGTGTTTGACTTGGTTCATGTTGTGTCTTCGGTATGGTAAGCATATGCCCATTCACCTAGAATGTATCCAGAGTGTCCAATTATTCCCCATATAATTCCCAAAGTGGTTAGAAAAAAGATAGTAATAATCGGGGTTTTTTTTTTCCTGTTTCAGGTTCCTTCCTGAAATTATGTTATTTTCTTCAGGTGTAACTGATAATCTGATTAGACTTAATACAATCTTGCTGTTCCATTGTCCTTGAGTAGCTTGTTCTGCAGCTATAATGATATACTAGCCTTTTATCTGTTTCTCTTCTAACAGGGTACTGAAAAAGCACTGGCAAAGTTGAATGAAGAGTTTCCTGATCTCCAGGTTATAGCTATTAGTGGTAACTACTGTACCGACAAAAAACCTGCTGCTATAAACTGGATAGAAGGAAGAGGGAAGTCAGTTGTCTGCGAAGCAGTCATTCCAGCCAAGGTTGTTAGAGAAGTAAGTGTCTGCTTTCTTTTACTCGTTTATAAAAATGCATACGTTTTACAAAACTGATACCTGTCTTACATCATAAATATTAACTGTAAATTGTTTTGCAGGTAAGATAATTCCTACATGTATTTTCAGATCCTGCTGTAGGATAAGCGATTTTTCGTGAGACAGTAGACATTTTTTCCTTTCATTGTCTCTTCTGACATAACATGCATATATTTAATGATGCATATCTAGTTGAAGGCATTAGGTCTTTCACCTTTTACCTTTGAAAAATTATGCCACAGTTTGACAGATTTTTACACATGGGCTTTTGCCTGTCATTAAACCCAGTCATTTTGATTATTTCACTCATTTGTTGTCTCTTGCACAAACCTGGCATTCTCTTCAAAGTTTATATGCCTCCTACTACAGTGGAAACAGATAATCAGGTGCTTCACTTATTTCCAAAGCTGCCTTAGCGTCTTGCACGATGAAGAGTAACCTCTATAACCAGTGCCAGTCCTAGCCCCTGGCAAACTTGTCCTACATCTTAAGAGCTATCTTAGTTTCTCTTCCACCTGAGCAAAGAAGACTGGCTATGTGTGTCAGACCAAATCCATTGCCTGTTACCTGGTCGCCAGCACTGGCCATGAGATACAGTATCCAGGGAGGCGTTTACTACATCATACTCAGCATAGTCTTCCATCCACTTGTTCAAGATTTTCTGAATTGGTGCTTTGTTTGTTCCTTTGTTTTCCCCCAGTAATTTATCCAGTCCTTTTGTGAAACTGTGTAAACTTTTAGCACTAGTATTCTGGGCAGAATTCCACAGTGCAGCTACACCTTCTGTGAGAACTACCTCCTCCTTCTTGTTGATTCCATTTGATGATGCCTTAGTTTTGTACTGGAAGAGACAATTAAGACTTTTACCTTCACTCTACTGCTCAAGATTTTATAGCTCTAACACCATCCTTCCACCTTCCCAGCTATTCTCATTTTCAGATTGAAAAGTTCTAGTTTCTCTATGAGGAATGAGTAAAAAGACTATCCTTGCGTGTCTGTAAACATCCTTATCTCTAGATCTTTTTCAGTTCTAAAATATCTAAAATTCTGGGTACAGACTTGGACACGCTATTCAAAGTGTGTGTGCAGACTGGATTTATACATTGACATCATTTATGTCTTTTGGGTTTGCTTCCTAGTAGTTTCCTAATTTTCAGATGGTTTGCATTTTTACAGCTGATTCAGTGGCAATATCTATTATAACCCAAGATTTCATTCCAGAGTAGTAATGGGGAGCCAATCCTTTGGTAATGGGCATGGATAGTTTTTAGGTAAATTTGGGATGTTTTTCCTCAACCCTCAGCCGTATATCACTACATTTACTTACATTCAACTCTAATACATAAACTTTATATTTTTGTCAGTGTTGTAGACTTTGTGCAGATCTCTGTCATCAGTTGCTATTCCTGCAATATCTTAAGCTTTGCTCACAGCTCTATTTTTTTTCGTTCTCTTTGATAATTTTTATACTGAATTCAGTGTAAATCTCTTTATCTGAAGGTTTCAAAATACAGTCAGTATAGTATAAATGTGCAACTTAATTTGATATTGCTGGGCACAATGTTTATTTACCAATGTAACACAGTGGTTTGTGTTTGAACTCTTCAGTTTAGCTCCGTATTCTTATGCAGAGCAAAATTGGGGAGGGTTTAGCATCTGGAGCAACTTGTGAGGAACGTTGCTATCATGTCAAGGTGAATTAATGGGATACTTCTGCCAAGTTGGTTGGTTGATTGTTTCATTCTGAAGATAACTGAGAATTTGAAACGGAGAAGATCGCTGGTGAGCTTTTCTTAAAGGCCTGTGCAAGTCCAAACCCTTTGCACTGACCTTTCAATTTTTACTTGGACAATGCAGCCTGCATTTGAAAGGGCTCCTTTTGAACAAAAATAGAAGTAGGTATCTAGGACAATGATTGAGTTAAATTCCATATGGAAGCAAACAAGGGGTGAGGGCTTATTAACCATAAACAGAGTATTTCTACTCCTGCCTAAGGAATGGTGTAGTAAAAGTGTATCATTTTGCCTAGGTATTGAAGACAACTACAGAAGATATCGTTGAAGTCAATATAAACAAAAATTTAGTGGGTTCTGCGATGGCTGGTAGCATAGGTGGCTACAATGCACATGCAGCAAACATTGTGACAGCTATCTACATTGCCTGTGGTCAGGTAGGTTTGTTTTACACCAATTCAGATTTTCTTTAGTTCAATAATTCTTTACCAAACACTTAGTTGCGTGTTTTGTTTTTGTTTCGTTTTTCCTTCCTGATCTGAAGGATGCTGCGCAGAATGTGGGCAGCTCTAATTGCATCACTTTGATGGAGCGAACTGGTTCCACCAATGAAGACCTGTACATCAGCTGCACAATGCCTTCTATAGAAATAGGAACTGTTGGCGGAGGCACCAACTTGCTCCCACAGCAGGCCTGTTTGCAGGTACAAATCAAATTAAACAAAGTTTAAAGCAACTTAGCCTCTTGAATCAAAGCTCGCTTTCGTGTTGTGCATATTGTGTCCAGGTAATATGTCATGGGAATCGGGCCTCTTGAAACTTGGTGGATTTGACATGAAAATTTTAGAATTATCTACAAACGTTTTCATGTATCTAGTTTCTCAAGCTTAAGATGTTTAATATGAAAGAGGCTTAAAGCTAGTTGATTGGATATAATTTGGAAAGACTTTAATACTAAATTTAGCATAAATTTACTTAGATTTTATAGCATAATATCGCATATTTTTCTCTCCAGATGTTAGGGGTTCAAGGTGCAAGCCAAGATAACCCTGGTGAAAATGCCCGTCAGCTTGCTAAAATTGTTTGTGCTACAGTGATGGCAGGGGAATTATCACTAATGGCAGCTCTTGCAGCTGGGCATTTAGTCAAAAGCCACATGATCCACAACAGGTAAGAAATGGAAGAATTCTTGTCTTTCTCTGCTGTTTTGCCCTTTTTCCAAGTACACAGATTCAATAATAATTACATGAATAATAGCAACATACAATAGCAGTGTAACACTTTAACTATCTAATGTAGTAATCTTACTGTTTTTCTTAGGTCAAAAATAAATCTACAAGATCTTCAAGGAACTTGCACTAAGAAGGCAGCTTGAATACCAAAACGGCTTTGAAATGAGGAAGTGTTCTAGCAACTGACCCGGTGCACAGGGAAGAAAAAAATCTGTGACGTTTAGAATGAAAATCACCTTCAACTCAATGATGTCTGTGTAAGATAAACTGAGAGATCAATGGACTTGTGTGAGACTACTTAGGCCTTGGACCTTCTTCAGTGATTAGAGATGACTTCATGAAAGAAGTCCTGCCAGATGTCTTGAACATGGCTTTGGAATTCTTACTCTTAAACATAATTTTCTAAAGGGTCAGTCTTATGTTTTTACAGGTTGAGATTATTTTGACTAGTAAGCTCCTGGTAACTACCAAGCTGAAAAGTGATGTAACGTACTTTATACCGTTTAAAAAAAAAAAAAAAAAAAAAAAAAGAGGAAAAAAAAAAGGTTGGTCTAAACTTGGCTTGACTGCACTGGTCCTTGCCATCTTTATTTTCTGGCTAGATAAGTATGTTTTTTAAAGTGATGGCAAGCCTAATCATTTCCATGAACCCCAATTTTATTTTTGTTCACATGTAAAACTAGGTCTTAGGCTATAAGGCGATTTTATTGAATCATACTAGTTTTATAGAAACCTATGTCTATATGTAGTACTTAATTTGCTTGCTGCTTCAGCTAAGCAGCATTCAATGTTTTAACTCCACAATTTAGGTTATTCTTTTACAGAAAACTTGTGACCTATGAAGTTCTGAACTGTTAAATATAATCTGTACTGAAGTAAGGAAAAACAGTGTCTTCAACTGTTCTGTTATTTTGTTCAGGTAGAAAAAATGGATTTTGAAACTGGTAACTCCAAAACCAGTTACGTGTCAAGACAGGTTAGTAATTTAAGCAAATGCAGTTTCTCAAACTTTTTTTGATAGGAGTGCATTCAAACAACAGGAGTCAAGAACCGATGTTTACACTTCATTTAAAAGATGTCTCTTAAGGTACAGTGTGTTTGTATATTCCTAATTTTTTTTTTTTTAAAAAGTGTTTGACACTTGTTCCCCAGGAATAGGTGTGTATCCACTGCTTAAGCTGAGATAAAGTGAAGCCAGAAAATCACACTGTTCTTTAACACTAGGGTTTTTTATGTTTTAATTCCTTTTCAACTTTCTTTTTGAGGGGGGAGTATTTATTTTGAGAAGAAATCTTAGCCTTTTTTCGATGAAAAGTACTAATTAAGGGAATTCAGTGAAATGACATGTTAATGCAACAAGCAGTTTTTGTATTAAAATACTGTACTTGGACCAGTGAAGCAGTCTCAGGTGTTCTTAACGTAATACAGAAAACCCAGGTGTATTCTGGTTTGAGTCACCTTTGGGAATATTGCTAAATGCATTGCCTTGCCTAGTTAATCACAGGAAAAATGTTAATATGCTTGATGATGGGGTTTTTTTGGTTTGGTTTGGGTTTTGTTTTTTTGGTTTTTTTTTTTTGGGAATCAGTGGATTGGACTGGGTTTCTTGCCGGAATGCAGCAGCATTCCTAAAGGGGTGACTAGCAGAGGTGCTCTTCTAATGTGCAAATTTGATATAAATCATGATGGATTATTTTGTAGTACATCAACATATTAATATCATTGTCATAAGCTCACTAAAGCTAGTGTGCAAGCATGAAGACATACTACATGCTAGATATGTTCTGATAGCATGTAAATACCATGAATGTTTATCTTCCTGCAGTATTGTTGCTAATATCTACCATTTTATTTAAGGAAAGTTGGAACTACTTTGTTTCTATGTTCATTCAGTGATCTTATTTAAAGTTAACACTGTTCTGGCAATAAATGGTGGTTCAGTGTTCATTTTGGTGGATTTAACTGACATTCTGTCTTGCAGAATTAACATTTTGTATTACTACTAAATTGTGTACATTTTGGTACAGAACTACTTTTTCAGTTTCAGTAAAACAATGGAAAACGTATTGGCTTAATTGTAATATTTTAAGCTTATTTCATGAGTTAGCGACATACCTTAGTAAACAACGTAAAATAGGAGGGTTAAGGAAAATGTAACTGGCGTACAGTACTAAACGCCGTGGGGCTGTGACACCAGAACTTCTCAACCTTGTTTGCAGAAGCCTGTACTCATTTATTCTCCTCAAAGCTGAATTACACAGTTTGCCCAGGTGGGAGAAGTAATTACTGCCACATTAGCAATACCTTCTGCTCGGGCCTATCTGGGCATTTCTCCTATCTTCCAGAAAACTGTTGAATTACACTGGTGGCAGTTTTTCACCTGTCCACCAAAAGCAAAGTTTCAAAGGTGCTTTTTAATCTGTTAACTTGCTACTTCAATCTTAAACACTGCTTTCACCAGGAAAATGTAATTTTATCAAAATACACGGTATTGTATATTCTTGCAAGACAGGTTAAGCTGGAAGAGTAAAAGAACCCTTCAGTACCACATCAAGAACTATGTGAAATTCTTATCAGAGCTTTTAATATCACAGTGCATGTTCACAGCAACGTGGTTAAGCTTTTAGACAGTACCCCACTACACATCCTGGAAACTTACCAAAAATTTCCCCCTCCCCACATCTTTTCCTCACCTGTAGTCCAGCTCCCATGTCTGGTCTTGGTAATGTCCATCAGTCTACATCGGACATACAGTGCAGTCTGCATTCTTTTTCAGTCTCCTCAGAACTGCAGGCTTCATACCAGAAGCAGAGGTTACCGTTTCATACGCGTTAGAACATTTTGGTAACAACTGAAGGGTTCTTGTGTCCCTGCATACACACTGAAAATTTTGTGTAGCAAGTAAAAGAAACAATCTTGAACTGTTTGTTTTGCATTCTTGGCAAAACCAAACCAGCTGTCTGTAATCAAGTTCTTAAAGCTGCCTCAACTGAAATGCTATACTACTACACTTGAAACGGTTTTCCAAATATTTTAAAACCCTAGAGAAAAAAATAGTAAAAATACTGTATTTGACCCTGGTAACTAGTTCGCTTCTCTTTTTACCTAGATGACCTCCTTTCTTCTCTGTGTCCTGAATCTCCTTTACCCCCCCTACACACCAGTTGCCTTCCTGCTGTCTGACATGAAAGCTTCGAGCTGTGAAGCTTGGAAGCTTCGCAGCTCCAGCTGTGATAATTACAGAGTTGTTGTCCACTGTGATTTCTCTCAGCCAGCGTAAGACGTTATCAGTGAAGTCTGCCTTACCTCATCTTCCTGACAGGACAAGCGGCTTCCGCTCGTGCAGCGCAGGGATGCCAGCCACGTGCATACCGAGCACAGCTATGATACCAGAAGCCTGTAGCGGATGCTGCCTTGGTGGTGGGACGGGGGCGTGCCAGCAAGGGCCCCAGCACAGGCGTTCCTGAGCAGGCACACTGGTTCCCAGAAAAGAGCACGGCTGAGAGCCTGCCTGGTTTCTCAGAGGAGCATTCAAGTATATCCGGGCTCTGGGTGTGTCCATGCACAGCACTGTTGGGACATCCTTGGCGTGAGCCCTGCTCAGAAGGTGAACAGCTCTGAGAAAAGCTGTGGTAGGTGGTCCGTCCTCCCACTCCTTTCCGCTGCCTTTTGGGGTGGAGTGAGAGCTCTTACTACTCACAGTGCTTTTAAGATACGTTATCATCTCCATCTCTTTTGGGACATGGCTTACCATTTTTGAGGCTGTGTCCTCTTCCCTCTCTCCCTTTGCCTTTGGTTAGGGAAGGTTTACACTGCACAAGGACACCTGCTGAAGCAATGAGACGATGGTTTGGGCTTCAGGCTGTGTTACAGCAACAGCTTCTCTGCTCCACAGATCCTCTGTTGCCTCGGGGGAAGCTCGTATTCCTGGCAGATGCATCTTGCCTGACACCAAGGCAATTACAGTGCTATGCATCCGGTGAAACTCCTGGCACTGACAGTTCTGTACCTTGTCTTCCTGCCTGGAGATCACTGCTGGTGTCCCCGCCTCTGGGAGGAGGCCTGCCTCTGAAGCTAACCCCTCTCTACAGCGCTCTAGGGCTTTTGCAGTCTATTACACAATGCAGAATTACCTAGTGCCCCATCTTCACCGCTGGTTTATGTTCAGTCTGCTGCTTAATCTATCCAGGGGGACACTAGGGGCTTTAGCCCCAGCTTTCATAGGTTCTTCCCAATTACAGAACCCAGCAGCATTCCCACTAGGACTCGGGCTATCTAGAAAAACGTGGTGGGTTGACCCAGCTGCTTGCTCACCCCCCACCCCAGCAGGATGGGGGAGAGAATCGGAAGGGTAGAAGCAAGAAAACTCGTGGATCGAGATAAAGACTGTTTAATAGGTAAAATGAAGCTGCATGTGCACAGCAAAATAAGGAATTTATTCAGTACTTCCCATCAGCAGGCAGAGCCTCGGCACGCTAACAGTTTGTTGGGAAGACAAATGCCGTAACCACGAACATTCCCCCTTCTTCTTCCCCCAGCTTTATATGCTGAGCATGACATCATGTGGTATGGGATATCCCTTTGGTCAGTCGGGGTCAGCTGTCCCGGCTGTGTCCCCTCCCAGCCTCTCGCCCACCCCCAGCCTCCTCGTTTGTGGTGGGCTCAGGGGAGAAAGCAGCACAAAAAGAAAATCTTGATGCTGGCAAACCCTGCTCAGCAATAGCCAAAACATTGGTGTGTTAGCAACACTGTTAGTCACAAATCCAAAACACAGCCCCATACAGGCTGCTGTGAAGACAATTGATTCCATTGCAGCCAGAATCTGTACAAAAAAGAAAATCTACATCTTGGCACCAGTATCTGCCGACATCCACAACAGCCAAATAAAGACCAGCTCTTAGAATCACAGAAGGGTTTGGGTTGGAAGGGACCTTTAAAGAATCCCTTCCCCTAGTTCAGCGCCCCTGCTGTGGGCAGGCACACCTTCCACTAGGTCAGGTTGCTCAAAGCTCCTTCCAACCTGACCTTGAAGGCTTCCAATCATGGGGCATCCACAACTTCTCTGGGCAACCTGCTCCAGTGTCTCAGCACACTCATTATAAAGAATTTCTTCCTTACCTAATTTACTCTTCTGGAGAAGATTTGTACAAGGTCAGTCCATTTTCGTAAGCTAGAACACCAGAATGAAATAACTGTGCCATAAAAATTGTGCCAATTGTGACCAGTGTCTCCTAGGACCACTGGGTGAAAGACGAGACTTAAGCAAGTCAAGCTCAGAGCACGACTAGTTACATAGGTCTGCTGCTTCTAGCTCTCCACCTGGTATCACAATACGGTTTGCCAAATTGCTTCCCACGTTCCCTGTAATGAAACACATCTCCAAGAACAAATGGAAGGCAATCCTAGAGGACGTGTATGCCATAGGCTGCATCATCATCAATCCACAACCTCAGACGAGTGGTCTTCCAAGGAAGCAGTCTCTGTGTAAAGTTGCCCTGAAAACCTTACTTCACCCTCAAAACAAGAAGGCAATCTTGCTACCTTCTTCTGCCCAGCACTGATTGTTTGATCAGTGTTTCACCCACAGCCAATCAAGCCTGCTTTATACATTGTGCAGGGGTATAACCATGCTGCCAAGGATAAAACTTTTTTAAAAAAGGTGCTCGAAACAAGCCAAGTACTAGTGTAACTACGTACAGCGGTCCGGCTCATTCCCCTTCTTTTATATGTGAGAGCTGGCATAGCTCAGTGTGAGCTGGCCCAGTTCGACAGCACTAACCCAGTTAAAATTAGTTCAACTTTTGGGAATATTGGCTCTAAAAGACTGCTTCATTAGTGAAAAAAAATGGGCAGGTCTATCAGCCACATGGAGAGACACCACTGTTGGCAGAGTTTCTGGCTAAACAGAATTGCACTGTTTCAGGAATAACCTTGTTTTTTCCATGTGAAAGTTGTTTCTGGGTAAGTAAGTCTAAAAAGAGTTGGACACTCACTAAAGAAATGTTCTCACAGCAGCTTCTTTTAACATTTAACAAAGCACCCTAAATTGGTCATTTAAAATCCAGGGGACACAGTCACGTAGCATAGAAAACTACATGCAACTTTAGTTTTTGCTTTGGTAATACGAGTTTAGGAACAGGGCCAAGTCTGGAAGCCACCAGGCTGGCCAGCTGGTTGAACTATCTAATTTGAAAAAAATGTCCTGCTTTGCAAGGTAGAGAGGAATAAATCATAATGTGTATTATACTGAGGCTGGCAATAAGTCATCAATTACCTGATGTTTGTTGTCTTCTCTCTCTGTCTTTCTGCTGTAAGCTTATGTAGTCCCTTTCTTTAAGATGGTCCCTCAGCTATTGACACATCATTGGGTATGGTGAAATGGCTAAGAACAACCCAACGTCCTTGAGTTACCTGTTAAGACAGAAAATCACTTAATGAGTAATCCTAGCCTTGAAATTTTGTCAACTTTTTAAAATGTAAATTATGCAATGAACTCATTATATAAATTGCCTATTACATAGCTGAATGGAGTAATTGATTTCAACAAGCTCGCACACAGATTTGAGAGATGGAAAGCTTTTTGCTATTAACCAACCACCAATGAATGGAGAGTGCTGTACGCTTAGTCTGAAAGCAATTTTGATCGATAAAGGTGCAAAACAGGGATTCAGACCCAAAGCCTGAGAGATGAGTGAGAAAAAAATCCGAGTTTTAGTAACAAGGAAGAAAAAACTTTACATCCAGTTTATATCTAACTGACCATCCCTACTGTTTGTGTTACTTCAATGTGAGAACATGGCTGGATCGCACATCTCACCAGACGTTTCCCTGCAGGAGCTCTGCAGGGAGGGCTCTGCTCAATGCCCTTGAAATGCTGTGATACAGAGCTGAGATAAAGGCCTGGCCCCGCACAGGCATCCCGTTTCCCTGACACAGCCAGGTGTTTGAGAAGGGTTTTAAAGGGAGTTGAACAGAACTTAGGTAGGTGGCTGTGAATAACATGTTTACCCTCCATTTCTATTCTGTTTCCCTCCACCTCCTCCGCCTGTCTGACCAACTGTCTTTTGTGTCTGCTGTGTCGTATCTTCAACAAGTGCAGAAAAACGTTCTTCACCTTTAAGATGCAGAGGTGCACTATAGAGCCTCCAAGCCCAAGGTGACAAGCAGCTCAGCAGCTGCAGGACTGTGTCGTCGCTGTCTTTTACATGACTGGCGAGGGGATTTGGAGATGTTCTGTGTGTGCATGTAAGCCGCTTTTGCTCACCAATTTTGTCCAGTCCTACAGGGTGTTTGCCCAGTTTGGGGTAACATTTGTTTTCTGCATTGGACTATTGCATAGCTCCTCAGACTACGGGGCAGAACTACACGAGGTAGCTGCAACTAGGGAATTTAAAAGAATTTGCATTTCAAAACTGAAAAGTACACATCTTCTTAGTTTTTTTTTTAGGCATTTGTAGTAATGTTACCATGCACCTCAGCTAGGCAGAAGAGATAACCTGTATCACCACAGGAAAAAGTGAACCTCAGAAACTATCCCTTGCGAAACACTGAAGTGCTTTGTTGACTCATTTTTACTTTTCCTGTACCTTCCTCACTATATATTCTTTCATTCTGATTGTTATGAGCACGTTAACTAAAGCTGATCTGTATACAAGAGAAAACCTATTTTTTGCTCTTAGAAGCGTAAGGAAGCTTTTAAACCATTACTCAACCCTCTTGTTGACTATTTTCTTCCTTTATTTCAACAGAGGCCTCTTATCCGCAATCAGGGAAGTACGTACAATGTGTACGCACTGTGGCAGCTCCCCGGGGTCTGGTTCCAGCTTCAGCAAGAGCCAGGTCCCTCCTGGGTTGCACTTGTGCCCCTGAAGTCACCCCAGTTCAACTGCACGGCTGTACTGCAAGCTAGCTCCCATATATCAGGGCTGAAACAAATTATTACTGTGCTGGGAGAGTATGCTTGTGCCATTTCTCATTTGCAGGTGTTTGGCTAGTGCTAATATTTATGTAAGTTATTTGGGGGAGGCGGGGGACACCGCCACTGTGTGGAGATACTGAGAAAGGAAAGACAGACATACTGTTCACCTTGCGTGCGGCATGAAGGCTTGTTATAAAAACAGCTAAGGAAAAAATCAAGTTTATAACTCTAGGTTTGGGTTCTGCAGGACCGAGTTTAACTGGTACATACTGGGCATTTCTAGTACTTTTTGAAAACGGAGGCTTTTCCATTTGGAAACAGGGGTGCAAAACCTGCAGCGTCCAGACGAGAAGCCTGACGGGCCGGGTTTATGCCTTCCCAAACCGATGCCTCACGCCCATCTCACCCCGGTAACAATTCCTTACCCGAGTTCCCGGGGAGCCTGGAAACGGGCCCGCGACACCGCCGCGCCCGGCCTCTGCGCTGTACCCTCCCGTAGGGCAGCGGACCGACGCGCACCGACTGACGGGCGGCAAGAGACAAACCGCGGTATTTCTGACGAAGATTTTACACAAAATTTTACGCGTACTCCTTTCACTGCGCAGGAAACCGCGGGGGGAGGCGCTGCGCCGCGGAGCGGCTGAAGCGGGGGCTGCTCCCACCGCCCCGGCAGACCGGCCCCTGCCCACAGCTCGGCCGGTCCCGCCTGTCGGCCTCCCGCTCTCCTCCGCCCCGCTGAGGCGAGGCGTCCCCAGGAGCCGTGCAGCCCACCGGCCCCGGCCCCCCGGGGCTGCCCCCGGCGGGAGGGCCGGGCGACACCCTCCGCGCCTCAGCCCGCCTCAGCGGGCAGGGCGCGAGCGGCACCGCCAGGCCACGAGGTGGCGCTGCCGCCCCCCGCCGACTTCGCGCTGTTCCCTCCGCCGCGCCGCCGCTTGCCCTCAGCCCTGCGGCCGGCTCCGCGCGGCGCGGCCCGCACCATGGAGGCGCCCCCCGTGACCATGATGCCCGTCACGGGCGGCACCATCAACATGATGGAGTACCTGCTCCAAGGTAAGCGGCGGCCGGGAGGGCAGGCAGGCAGCTCCCTCCCGCCGCCGAGGAGAGCGCCCGGCGGGCCGCGGGCCTGCCTGCCGCCACCAGGCCGCTGCCGCCTCGGCCGAGGGGCAGCCCGCGGGAGGCTGGGCCTGCGGGGGGCGCGGGAACGGAGCCGGACACAGGCGGGCTGCGATCGCCCACGCTGTGGAGAAAGCCCCGCTCCCCCGGAAGGGGAGAGCAGGGGAGGGAGGGAGGGGGTAACCGAGGCGCTGTCTCTGCCCGCCGCAGGAAGCGTTTTGGACCAGAGCCTGGAGAGCCTGCTGCACCGCCTGCGCGGCCTCTGCGACAACATGGAGCCGGAGACCTTTCTGGACCACGAGATGGTGTTCCTGCTGAAGGGGCAGCAGGCCAGCCCCTTCGTGCTGCGGGCACGGCGGTCTATGGACAAAAGCGGGATGCCCTGGCATTTGCGCTACCTGGGCCAGCCAGAAATAGGTGACAAGAACCGCCACGCTCTGGTGCGCAACTGCGTAGACATCGCTACTTCGGACAACCTGACGGACTTCCTGGTGGAGATGGGCTTCCGCATGGACCACGAGTTTGTGGCCAAAGGGCACGTGTTCCGCAAGGGCATCATGAAGATCGTGGTGTACAAGATCTTCCGCATCCTGATGCCGGGCAACACGGAGAGCATCGAGCCGCTCTCCCTCTCCTACCTGGTGGAGCTCAATGTGGTAGCGCCAGCAGGACAGGACGTCGTTTCTGATGACATGAGGAACTTTGCTGAGCAACTGAAGCCTCTAGTGCACCTGGAAAAAATTGACCCCAAAAGGCTGATGTGATTGAAAAGCTGGGCAGTTAAGGCATTGGTTTTTTTAGTGTTCCTGAAGAGGGTACTTTTCTAAAACGCCTTTCATGGGCAAATCAAAACAGGGAGAGGGGAATAAAGGACTAAATAACAGTGTTTTGTCAGTTATTGAATGTTTTTTCCTTCACTCGTGAATGTGAACAGAAGTGGACACTTCTTTAAATTAATGCCATTGAAAACATCAATAAATGCTAATAGTGGTAGTTTTCCTTCTCCTGTTGGGGAGATACCTGTTAGAAAGCATATTGCCTAACACTCCAAAAACATTCATCCTCCTGTGTATCCACATCCCAGTGCTGCTTGCTTGCCTTTTTTTTTTTTTTTTTTTAAAAAAGCACCATTCATGTGTACTACCCAGTCATCCTTTTTTCTTCTACATGAAGTTAATATCCTTTAATGCAGGAGGTGTGGTTTAACACAAGCATAAACCCAGGCACTACACAGTATAAAAGAGCAAGCGTACACCTATTTACAACAGAATACTAAAGTAATAGTATATGGAACAGGAACAGCTAGGACACAAGATACTGTAGTGAAACTTTCTGATATAACCAAAGTTAGAATTGGAAAACAATTCAGCAGTATTACAATGGCAAGAAGTTTTCAAATCTTGTAATGCTGTTCTGTCTTTTTCACTGAAGTTGGGTACAGCAATCTTAATTAATGAGAAAGCAGTAAATTACATGGGTTTTTTTATTACGACTTCTCGCACCTGACAGCAATATTGAAAATTGACACATTAAACAATTAAGAGCATCATACAGCTGCAATTGAACTAGTGATGATTTTTTTTGGCACTTCTCTTGATAGCAGGATGGTTGGTTACCCTCCCACGGTTGGTTACCCTCCCTACAGTTCAATGATATTTGAATTAGGTTTGAGAGTTTTCAAATACAGTTCAAACAAAAAAAGGTTGGCAAAAGCAACAAAGATAAAGAAGCTTATTTAAATTTCTCAAGTTCTTTACAGAAGGCAACCATTTTACCCATTACTAAAATGCACCAACCTTTGTCGGAGACATCACCTCCCTTTAGCACCACACATCTCTCTATGTAACAACTAAAGGCAGACCACTCCCACAAAAAGCTTCAAAAAAAGCCTTTTAAGTTAACAGCTACATTTTTCAATGCTGGAGTTTGGACAAGGTAAGCCATGACAACTGGATTAGCGCTCGCCGTGCGCAGTGTCTCGAGTGTTCCATTGAGGCAGGCTCTACGTAAGGGGCATGGGGACAACCGAGTACTTGAACACCGGCTGGAGAACGCCATTACCCTGACTACATAGCAGCGATTTTCCAGCAGGGTACAGGCAACGAGGTGACCTGTGCGACTGCTCACTACCTAGACTTGAAATATTTTCTGGAGGGTACGGACACACCTACAATTCTTTTGTTCGTACTTGCATGACTCGCCCTCATCAGACAGCACTGAGTCTGGAATTCCAACCTGAGTCTGGAATTCTTCAGGATACTGTTACAGGGGGTAACTTCCCAGGGGTGAGGAGTAGGTCCCAGAGCTCTGCCTGTACCCGGGAGCTGAACTTGCTGGGTTGCTCCGCGGTTCAGTTGCAGTCCCACCCCGCTAGGTGGGAATCCTCAGGGTTGTTGCCATATCCTGCCACTGTAACACTGGTTAGGAATCGCTTGCCACAGACTTCCATAGCTTGTCTCTTGTGACACGGAATTTTAAAAGTCCAATGGATCAGAAAAGTTGAACATTGTATACCAGCTTTTCCAAGGGTACATAGTTTTAAGTACAAAGACACACAGAAAACAGTAAGTACGCATTGTACTTACTTCCCATTGCATCTGAAAGGAACTCACTTGGTAATTTACCTTCCAAGATTCTTTCTAAGTGGAGGGACAAACAAGTCACAGAAGGTTGATGTTAGTGTAATGGTGATAGAGATAAAAATCCCACATGGAATTTCAGGCAGACCAGCTCAAGCAAAAGGAGACTGAGTGGCAAGTTCCCAATTAAACTGAAGTTTTTACACTTTAGATGACAATAGGTCTGACTATTGCTTGGTTTAAGTTCTCAAAAATAAAATTAATCATTTAAAATAGTTCTTTTTAAGGAGAATTAGTTTAAATCTTAAAAATCGCAGCAATCCACATTACCAGCCTTCCTTATTCTAGTTGCAGTGCATGCATAGAGGAGATAGGTGTGCAGAAGAAAAAAGCTTACTGCATCAGTGGTTACAGCTGAAGAAAAATGGACACTTCCAGGCACCTAATGCTCAAGAAGTGTATCCCTTTCTTTTATCTAATGAAATACACTTTTCTCCTCCTATGAAACTTAGCTGTTATAGCTGGAGACTAAAGATAATAGCAATACCATCAGTAATACACACTGGTAAATTGCATGGCATAACCCCAACTAATTATCATTATCTAGGGTCAAATTATATTTAGTTATATATGTATTGTAGGCTTCTACAACTTTACTGATTACCATATAAAAAGTAGAAATCCCTGCGTAACAAATAAAGGTAGGATTGTTATTGATCCATTAGGCACCAGCTACTTCTGCTAATTAAGAAAGCTTACTCTACAGAAGCTCATCTCAGTTCTTAAAAATTCTTCATACTTTAGAAAAAGCCACAAGTTTATCCTCTGGCACTCCTCAGTCCTGATCTCTCTTCTTCCCATGGAAACTTCCATAATGATGTTAATTCTGTACAAAGGAAGACAAGAGCTGAAATTCTTTGGAAGCGCTCTATATTAAGACTATACTGTACAGGAACATCTTTTAACATGCCCCTGATATGCTAGCACAAAATGAGCTTTTCAATATATAAACTAATGTGACATTCAAGTTTTCATCTCAGTAACTTCAAGTAGTACAAGCAAACTGCTTTCCTTTTTTTCCCATACATTATAATATTGTATATAGCTTTATACATGATCTAAAAGTTGGTTAAAAGGTGAAATGTTTTAAATGAGTTTCTCCAAAGCACTGAAAGTTAAAAATAACTACAAACGAGGATTTTTCTTCATAATTTTTAATACTTTTCACTTTTAAATACTGGTTTTAAATTTGTGATTGTAACATGGAAGAGCCAACTTCTTTTAATTTTTAAAACTTATCATTAGGATCATAAAGCTATTATAGAACAAACAGTTACACTCTACACACTCAAGGTACTCAAAAATATGATTCATGTTTTAAGTCTGTAGATGAACAGTGGCAATTCAAATACAGCGCTATCTGTACAACTTGACAAAAATACAGGTGGACAATCTGATTAGTTTAAAGAGAATCTGCGCAACTTCAGATAAGCCAGCTCAGCCCAATTAAGTAAAAGGTAATTTGTTTTTTTTCCAAAGTGCATCACATTTTTCACAGATAAATTTGTCAAAATACGATGTTCAGGTTCTCAGACAGGATAACAATGACCATCTCATCCTCATTCCCAATACAGGTTCTATCAAGTCATTTCCTTCAGATCTAGTTTGGCAATGTTCAAATTCTCCAATCGGACACAGATATTTAGAGAATGATATCTGATGCAGAAGACTGCTGCATTCTCAGCCCTTGGTTCAGCTTATAAAAACATCCATTCTAGAGTCAGGAGTTGCTTCTGCAAAGACCACCACAGCTGTATAAACACTACCGATCCATTAACAGGAAAAAATGAACTCGGAGCACACAGTCACATGGGAGTGACTGAAAAGACGGACGGGCTCAAGAGACAGGGCAAATTTTACAAAACTAAAAAAGTAAGATCCCTTCCAGAAGAAAGGATCTAATGACTACTTGCACACAGACAATCTGAGAGGCCTACAGAGAACTGCCTTTTTTCATCTGTTTTTAAAGAGGTCAATTACTACCGATTTCTCCATCTTGCAATTCCTTCCACATTCTTTAAGAAGCCTCTTACAACTCTGATTGGGCAGGGCTAGCTGTAGTGAAGTACCCGTGCCTTTATCCAAAAGTAAAGCGTATTCTTTACAAATAGTATATGTAGTGTAATTTTATTTACAGAATAAATTGCAAAAGTACATCACATTTAGTGCAAATGCAACTAATGATATCAGTTTATATACTGCTCTGTAAACTTTCCATACCTTTGTAAAATAAAGCTATCCAATTAAATTAATAAACTCGTCTGTGTTCCAACAGTTACCAGAAACAGCAAATAAGGAGTTAAACCCTTTGTATTTTGGATTTTTTTTTTTTTTTTTTTAAAAGTTCCCATCAGTGGCTATGGTGGAATGAACCATTGCTTAGTTGATTGTAAAAAGATTAAGTACATTTGAGGTATAAGATTTTTTTTTTTAACATCGCTATATAAAATGCTCACTGGTGATATAGTAAACATGTACAAATTTTCATCTTATTTGCCTTACTCGCATTACCATATAGGCACTTTTCTACATATTCAAATTAACAGAATAACTCTGTAATAAGGCATATTCCATGCACACCATTAAAGAAAGGCAAATAAAAAGGGAAGAGTTATGGAGCATGAAATCTGCATGCATGTGTAATCATGTGTTATGAATGATTTCATCTCTACAGAGAAGATGAACAGATAAAAGTTTTTCAACACTGTGCAGATCACATTTAATCATTTACCAAATCTTCATTAAGTTACTATATTATATTTATTTTCAGGCACCTATCATACTCTATCAAATAAGACTTTCAACTTTCTTTTGAAAAAAATATATCTGAAACTTTTTTCTCGAGATACACAGGTTAGTGAAACACGGAGCAGTTTCTGAAGAGTTTTCATCTACAGGACATGGATAAGAGATCTCAGTCAGTACCGGTCTGCCACAATCCTCTCCTAATGAGCATCTCCAGAATCAAAGGCAGGCAAATATCTGACATTTAAATTCTCACAGCAACTAAAGGGAACTTTCCAATAGGAGCTACACATCCTTATAGTTTTGATGGGTTTTTGACCAAGAGGCAAGTAATTTTCTACACGAACCTCATAGCATGGCTTTATTAAGATGAGGAAAACACATGCAGGATCTAAAAATAATGTACTCATCCTCATTCTAGACTGGGAATGTTGTCTTAGGTAGTCCAAATTACTTCAATAAATATTATAATGTACCTTCTCACAGCTTCGGGAAAGCCCTGGATATCATGCAAGAAAGCAGTCCACATATAGCAGGGACAGATGACTTCTAGCTTTGAGGCAGTCTCTTGCCCTCTCATACAGAATCTTCCTAGATATTTCTGGATCATGTTTAATAACAAAAATTCTGTAGCACATACTACATAACTAAAAATTACAATAGAAATATAAAGATATCTGGAAAAAAAATAAAGCTTTTCACACTCTTACTCCTTCAGAACTGAAGATCTTCATAAGAGTAAGACAATAGAAAAGGCAAAGTCATAAGGATATTGACAGCCCTCAGTTATTAACTGACATTCTATGGAACAAGATGATTCATTATAGAAACCAGCAGCAACGAACTATGATTATACAAAGCAAAACAAAACCTGCCAATAAGTCACCTACGCTTTACTAAAGTTCCTCCCTCCCACCCAAAATACCACATAGATTTTTGCACATATAAAGCACATACAGTATGCTATATGTGCATTTGTCTTTTGTGCTTTTTAAACATGCACAAAAACTGTGTGAGTATCTTAGGAAGGCTGACAGGGAAAATTCTGCAAGTTGTTTAAAATTAAAGCAGTACTCCACATTGGTGATTCAAAGTTGGACACGTTCTTCCGCTTCTAAAGCAAGCAAATAAAAATAGAGCCATATACATGTTATCAATACATGTATTTATAATTACACACTGATTCAGCAAAAAAAGTTAGCAGGAGAGAGCTAGTGTTAAATATTCAGCCTCATGGTGTCACACACTTCTTCACTTCAGTATACAAAGCCTAGAACTTGGGCCATAAAAAGACTGTAGATCCTTCGTTCCATCATGGAGTGCTCTATGCAAGGTCACTTCTCCAACGTGGAATGCTCACCCAGTCTTGTTCCGATCGCTGGAGGTAAGCAAGGACAAAAATACAGCACTGAAAAGTTTGAACACTAATAGGGAAACAAGAACTCGTTAAACACCTTAAATAGTATCAGCACTGCTATGATCACATTTGAACTGCTGGCTCATAACAGCTGTGTTTTTAAAGGTTCACCTCACTAGTTCTCTAACAACATACAATTAAAAATGAATAGTCACAGGGCTACCTGTTACAGAAAGATCAAATCACTAAGACTTTTGGAGTCTGACATAATGAATAGAACCCAAAAATAGAGGCAGCTTACGTCATGCATAGAAAAACTGATAAAAACTCATTTTCAGATCATGCTGTATGCTAGAACTACCAAATGGAATTCGATGGTTTGACACTACAGTTATACATAATGAAGTACATAGCAAGAATCTACACTACCAAGAATTAAGCAAAGCCTTACTTAGCACTAAGGCTTATGTCTGACAGATTCAGACAGCCCCAAAAGTGATCAAGAAATCCTCTTCTAATGTCATATCATCATTTAAATGTTAAAATCATTTTAGATTAGCCCAATGACCTATACCATTAAAATACATCCACTGACTTCAGAAAGCATCTGTAAATTCATTTTCTTTCTTAGGCTCATCAGAAAGGCTAAAAATTCACAGCCTTTTAAATACTCCAGTTATTAACACTGGTCTGTCAAAAAAGTTCCATTAATAAAAATCCTAGATCAAAACTATTCTGTCAATATCAAGGAATAATATCAAAACCTCATGAGGCTCTAGAGAAACTTCGTATGTATTCTTTTCAGAACAAGTGTAAAATGCCTGACAGCTGAGAAAAAAAACAATACTTCATCCTTTTATACTTCTACCTAAACTAGACATATATGCAAAAACTTGCAAGATAAACTAGTAAAAGTATACAAAAACTAATACTTGATAACTTGTGCAGCCCTTATTTTTCATGCTAATAATACACACGAATTACTTGAATGTTTTAAAAAGTATATTGCATACATATGTTAAAACTAAGCACTGAATTCACGCTAATCATGATAAGACATTTCTAGATTGGATACTTCTATTTTGCCTTAAATTTACAACAGTGAATCAAGAGTGAAAAAACTAAGTTATACCTGTTAATACTAGAATAAAATAGGCTTTCCTGCTGTTTTCTCTTGCACGTATGATGTAAAACGCTTCAAGAATTTTGGATATTCTCGTTTTGCCACTGCCCGTAACACTGATGCTGGCGCCCATCCTCCTGGGTTCACTAGAAGTAGACAGGAAGACAGACATTGAAATACAGAAAATCTGCTAAAGGCTAGAAAAGAAAATTTAAATTCATTATTCCTGCAACTCTTTCTGAGGTAACAGGAAAGAATAATGATCAGCAGATTTTTTTAATGCCCTTACAGCTTGTACTGTAGCACTTCCTACACTTAATACTCAAGCTCATTCCAGTTCTATGATGCCACTATTTAGAAAACATTAAACATGATGTGTTTCGAGTCTTTGGGGAACATCCAAATGGTATTCTCTAAGGACTTTCAAGAAACAACAGAAAGAGAGACTCGAGTTAGTTCTTAGTTCAAAAAAACCCGTAAGTTAACTTCTCAATAACTGCTGCATTTGTCTGCAGAATTGCTACATAGCCAATGTCTTACAAATTATTTTTAAAGCACTTCAAACAAAATACACTTCAATTCACAGAGCAAGTATTTTGCTGAAAAAGCTGCCACTTCCCATATAACCACAATTCAGAATTTATCATTGAAAATGTATTTTTGAAGTAATTGGGAAACTTCTAAAAAGGAAATAAAGCAGCTTACCCCAGAGTTTAACACCATATAGTATTATTTGTACAGGATTTAATACAAATTACATCACTCCTATATGGTAAAGATTGACTGAACCAATTTTTCAGACTCTGACTCTTTAGTAAGCCATGTAATAGGTTGTTAAAAGTAATAAGCAGGTAAGCTACTCTTGAAGTGTTTTGTAGCTGCAGGAGAGGAGTTAGTAAGTATGTAGCTCCAATACTACAGTACACTGCTAAATACTGGGTACAGTAACAATAGTTTGGCTTTGATAACTTTTTATTCAATGCCAAGGATTCTATCAGTTAAAAAAATAAAAAATGTACGTAGACTAGATTATATAGCTTGCAAACATCCTCATACAAAACGTATTTGCTCCTTCTTAACACTGAGGGTAAAAACTGTATCTTCACTATCAGCAGCTTTTCAGCCTACCAAGATGAATCGGGGGAAAAAAAAATACAGCAATACATGAAAAAAACCATACTATTAATGAAACTAAAAGCTATGACAAGTCATCCCAGTTGCTGACATTTCTTCTGCCCACCCTCCTGCACCTCAAGGTTCTGTATTTAGGACTGAGCTACACACCACTTCCATTTATTCCTCCCAGAATGCCACACAATGAATGATCCCATCCACTGATTTATGTAGCACATTAATTTGAGTCTTTTTGAACATGAAGACCACAAGTGTGATGCTATACATAAATTTAACAGAAAACTGCATCAAGCTTTTTTTGCCAGTATTCAGCTCCCCAAAATTAGCATATATCATGAATGTCATACTGAAAAATTTTAGACTTACCATTAGCTACATATGTAATCTTGCATAGGATGTTGTCCCTGCTTATTTCTTTGTTCCCCTCTGGTGGGCTTACTAACGTCTGACAAATCATAGCAATATTTATTTTGGCACGGACACAGCGATTGTTCAGCTGCCAGAAAAAATGAAACATTTGTAAGCCTCAAACTAAATTTGTTGACTGCTAACATTTTAATTTACTATGAAGTCTAAGACACTTCAGAAGCTGTGTTTCTGAGAGTTTGCATTCCAGCACTACATGGATGTAACATGAATGTGAGTGAAATTAAAGGTACAGGATGAATAGGGAAAGCGTTAAACTAAAATGCCTGAATATCAGGTTTCTGCTTGCTTAATACATAATACAAGTGAATTACTTCAATTATTGTGACAAATGAGCAAGGAAACTTTTAAAGAATAATGTATCAGCATTTACAAATATCAGTTAGTAACTCTTCCCTTGTAAGCAGGCTATGTCATAGCAATCAGCACAGAAATACTTCAAAGGAAACAATCATTGCTACTATCTGACAGAACCAAGGCAGAACTGTGTAAGATGGAGGTTTAACAGATTCCATACCTACAATTATACAATCCTACTCCTATATCTGACAATACTGAAGAGTTATTGGTTTGATTCCATACAAAATAACCTCAATTCTTTAAAATGTTTTTGCATCTCCAGAAATTTTACTTCCATTCTGCTGCAACACCTTAGATATGCCAACTGTTGAGATAAGGCAAGAAAGCTTTTGGCTCAGAATCCCTTCATCAGGTCATTGTATCACCTGGTTTAAATAAACTGTATTTTTGCATAACACCCCCACCTCCCTCAAACTAGTATTGCACATCCATTACCACATAATAGAAAAACATAATCTCAGAAGGAGAACTTGACAGAATGAAAATAATACTTACAGGAGCACTGTCATGTTCCACAGAGAAATTGCACACAATCCATGTTTCAGGATCATTTTCACTGAATGCTGGTATCTTTCTGATGGCAGACAAATACAGCACATCCCTTTGAGAAGCTGGCCACACCCTCTGCAGAGAAACACCTGAATATAAGCTTTTCCAGTTTTGCAAATTAAGTACTTACTATCCTTAGATAAAGGAAAAAACAAGCAAGGCAAACAGGTCAGTCATGTTATTTAAGGAAAAGTTCCTTCAAGTTAGTAATTTCATTTTCAAAACTGAAACAGAACATAGCTGTTGTACGGATGGATATCAGGTTATATGGCTATACTTCATTTTAGAAAATTTAAGGCAAAAGTTTAAGGCCTTTGAAATGCAGAAAGCCAAGTTGCAATGACTTGTTCAGCAGACAAACAGGAAGAGGCGGTTCCCCTCCTGTTCCCTCAACCTCAGGTTTACATTTTAGTTAATACTTTTAAGCTACAAACTGAACTAGTGGTTAAGTATAAATAGATGCATCTACAGTTGCATCTACATGTCTCCAGAGAGGGCGAGGGGGGGGAGAAATATTTAAAACAAATATTATTTCAAAAAGCTACTACTTCAGTAAGACAGATATGGTAAACTGATATTATCTAAGAGAAGGTTTCAGAAGCAAAATGTCTGATAAAATAAGAAAATATACAAAAGCCATTTTCCTGACACTCAACAGGGGAAAAAAAGGTCTAGTTTTTACCACAACACTATACAGTTTACACAACTGTCTTACTCAAAATCACAAGTCCCAGTTACAGAAGTTTTAAAGTGACTGTACTACTGGTAAAATTGTCAAAGAAAAATATTTGGTTTAATATTCGAGTATACTAATACTTGGACTCATGCAAGATTAACAATGAATCCGTACACTTCACTCATTTTTTTTGAACCTTTAAGTTACAGCTCTTGGGTTATAATTCAAATGAACATTTTAGTAAAGCTACGCCAGAACTGGTTGTGGGGGATAAAACATAATGACGTTACAAGAACAAACGTTGTACCAGCAGTTATACCACCTCATAATGCAAACGTGTATGTCAACTAATTGTGGTCAACAATAGCTTGCATTATTGCAACAAAACATATGATACAGTAGTATGGGTTTCTTCCTTGTAGTCAGTGTTGATTCATTGCTTCCATTTCCTTTAGATGACTCTTGCTTGCTGGCAGTGATATATTTAGAGATTAAAAACAGTTCTCATTTGTTATTACAAGCTCTATCAGACACATGCACAAGCAATTACACTATCATGACAAATTTTGAAAAATCGACAAAGTGCAATTTAACAGAAAACTTCTTCTGAAATGTTGTTCTGAACAGTATTCTAAGTTGTTAAGTCATTAAAGTATTTCAGCATAATATTAGAACATATATGCCCCAGACTGTCTCAGAAAGGTATGCATACAGCTGAAGTGTTATTACCTTATGTGTCTGGTAAATGATGATTGCATTATCAGCTAAATTTTCCACAACGTGGAAATTTTCAATTGTTGCTAAAAGAGGAGAGGGAAAAAAAAAAATCCATCAGTAAACAAACACAGATATTAGGTCAATGTTGTAAATAATATCCTTGCTGATAAACATGCAAAGCTTAAGAACAAGTTCCTTACTTTCCCAGTCATTACGAACATCGACATTCCAGAAGTAGTGGCAAACTTCATGCCCTGTTACCCCTTTAACTGCATGGGTTGCTTTCAAAGGATCTAAAACTATTCCATTCTCTTCCACCTCTCTTCTGTATACCTATAGCCAAACACGAAGAAAGAAATGTGGAACAGAAATTGTCAAAACTGTTCATGTTTCAATTGTTTAAAATTTCATCAGGTTTTTAAAAAACACACTTACCTAGAAGACTAACAAATTAATAATTTGCCATGAGAGTGTTCTCTGGTAGCTACCAATGCAGACATTCTTACATGGCAATTCACATTAAAATATCAGTATTTTAAGAATCTCTACTCAAAAAATGATTAAGCAACTTTATTTATTACTGTGCACAAGGATCCATACAAGCACAGTAGAGCAGCCAACACAGCTACTCTAACATTTTGATACATCGAATTTACATGTCATTTTGATACCAAGTTTAAGTAGGAGAGAATGAAGAATCTGCAAAGATAAAGCTATTGCAAGAGTTACACAGGATTTTGTATAAATATATCAGAAGCCACAGCTCTTGTGGACTCCAGTCCTAACTTAAACACCACTATTCTTAGAAGAAGCATAACTTGCTGAGTGATAGTATTCCCAGAGAATCATAGAATCATTTAGGTTGGAAAAGATCCTTAAGATCATTGAGTTCAACTGTAAACCTAACACTGCAAGCCCACCAGACTGAAGGTATCTGTCTTCACAGCATGTCATCGTATATCAATTAAACAAAAACCGAAACGTTTACCTTCATTTCTCCTTCTTCTACCACTAGCTGCCAATTGGCATCTCCTCCTACATCTTGCAAGGAATACGTCATATGGTTTTGTACCATCTCTTCCACCTTTAAAGGAAAAAAATACACATTTTTAACTCATTTCTTCCATCTTCTTGGGCAGAGACAGTACAGTATTGGAAGCCACAAGTCAATACTTCAAATCTCGTGCAGGAGCTGAATTTGGATAACAAAGCTTTCTATTACAGGTTAAGAACAAGCAGATACTTCTGGCCTTCAGAAACAAAAGCTGAAGGCTTGATTCAACTTCCAATCTCATTCTTTATGGGTACTTCCTATCCTTCCTTTGCACCTCTAAAATGTCAAAACTCACTATTTCTACCTATGACAGTTTTATTTCAACATACAGGTACTTATTTCAGATATCTCTAAATAGAATTACAATGCACTTTAAGATATTCACTGAAGAACATTTTAAAAGCTGGACAAAGATGGGGGCGTGGGGAGAAAGACAGACAAGCTCTAAAAAAGCAAATGCATATCAAAAGTCATATTGGAAGAGTAGTGAAGGAAACAGTCATGAGCAAAGCATGCCTATTTCGTTTCATTGGTATCTTTGCACAGTTGCCAGCTAGAAAAAAAAAAACAGAAATGCTTACATTAAAAAAAATTATGATACAGACTGTACTATTATAAAATACTAACTTAAAAATTATTTAGCCAGACAGTTGTATGCTTTTCTTAAAGGCCAAATATTGATAAATTTTTATAAAGCTATGTGAATACCTCATTTTTTTTTATTCCACATAATGTACATGAAAATAGCTGGGACAGGAAATGGATTTTTATATTAAATCTACAATCTTATTCTGTTTCTTCAGTTCCACACCCCTTTCCAAATCTCACTCTCCCCCAAATAAAAACAGAAGCAAAAATATAAGGTATCCATTGCTGCGTAATGTTTACAAGTACTGGAAACAATTTAATAACTTTTTTCCACCAAAAGGTACATGACTGCTAAAACTTGTCACAGCAAATAAGTCCACGTGATTGACACTATTTTCCTGAATTACTAGAAATACCTTTTTTTTCCAAAAGGAAAAGCAGTACAAGCAAAGGTTAGTTGATTGACCAACACAAAGATTAATCTAAGTAGTGCACAATCACAAGATTAATAGCCTGAATCCATAAGTGGTTTTGCACAGCTTGCAAAAATATGAAGCCTAGTGTGCATATAAAATAACATAGAAAACATATATTTGAGCAAGTAGTACAACAAGTAGAAAGCAAAATTAAAGATATTTTTCTGCTATAATATAGAATTGAAAGATATAATTAACTTCTAATTTAAAGCAATAATTCCATTTGTACTATGTACTCCACGGGCAATACACTTAAGACCAGAAAGAAAAAAGGTAATTGAATCAAGTCAAAATCCGCAAAGTACCACATCAAAATAAAATCCATTGGATGGAAATTCTAGTTATCTTAACTATATATTTCTCTACAGAAGCAAAAGTGATCAGTCCAGTTTCTGGGGTTTTCTTTGTTTTTTTTTGTTTTGTTTTCGAGTTATAGTGAACTAAAAACACCCACAAGATTTGTTTCTGCTTCTAAAAGCAGGCCATCTTTTCCTGCCAGTTACTAGCAGGTTTCCTACAAAAGATTCTTCTACTTATTTTTTTTCCAGTGAAACGAAGACAGTACAATCCAAACCAGGTAAGAATATGGACTCTTAAATATTCAATTTACTAGCTCTAGGTCACACTTCTTTCAGAAAGGAATCCTCACTATGCTCCCAACATTTACCTACAACATCTTCAGGTCCCTATGTCTGTTCTCCCCTAGCTCCTAATCTATTAAGGAAAAAGCTAGCTTTTATATGTTTGTTTTGTCTTTTGCTGCTTTTTCCTTTATGCTAAATGCCGAGGGATGAGGGGAATAGCAAGGAAAGAAGAGAAGGGGTCATCCACAGGAGTGCAATCTAAACAGCTTCTTACTTCTGCTTCACCAAGGAATTGCAGTATCTACAACTGCCTTGTGCATACCACCTGTCCAAACTGTATGTAATCTATGCACTGGTCGCTGTCTGTCAACCTGCACCTATTTCAGAGGCAGAGAGTCAAGATTCACAGCTTCTTTCCCACTGGGGAAGCCACACTATTACCTCTGGGTTCCTGGCAGGCTACAGGAATGGTCTGCAAAAATACTTGTAACCCGTATTGCCATGCAGCCTTGGCCTGAACATTAAGTGGGAAGCTCTTCACTTTAAAGGCCCTCAGAGCTCCATATTCACAATCACATATGGACCACAGCAGAAGGAAACTACTGGCATGTAGTTTGACCAACATGTTTGACCAACATTTTTGAGACTAAAGAGCAAACACATGAACTCACCTATCTAATTCTACTTTAAACTATGATGTTCAGAGCAAGCTGCTGGAATATGTCACTATGACTACATTGACATATTCAGGATATCAGACTTATTTTCTGAAGGATAAGTGAATATATTGAAACTCTTCAGTAGAAATTCTCATACCCCCAATCTTGTTTGTCAACAACATACTTTATAACCTTTCAGTAATAAAACTAGTGTAGAGGTAACAAACAGTAGTGGTGAACCTTAACATTTAGTATCTTAATGTCATTACAAACAAATGTTAAAGACAAAAATCAAATCTTTGATTTAAAAGCATGAAAAACTATTCAATTTGAAGAAAAGACCACCTCCAGTCCACACAAAACAGGTGTTATTCTACTTTTATTATAATCAGAAATGCAAAATTTTCAAATTGTAGGCATTTTTATTAAGGCTACTGAATTAAATCCAACAGTTTCACAAGATTTGGACCTCTGCACAAGTGATATACATGCAAGCAGAATGTAAAAAGACAACCATTTAGTACAGGAATAAGAGAACTCCTTTGTTTGTCTCAACGTACTGGTCTAAAGCAAGCAGTGATTTACAAAAAACCCAGGTTCTGGAGAAGAGGATGAAATACAGCAAAGATATGCAACCCCCACTCTACACATTAATACAGTACCTGGGCGCTGAATCTGTGAACATCATCAGAGGCACTGACTAGATCAATGGAAGACATGGAGGAAGAGCGACTATAGGGCTACCAGAGACAGACAAAGAAAAAACCAAGTAATCAGAACAAAGGCACAACAGAGCATTCAGTACCAACTTGCAAGCACAAGATAATGAAGAAAAGGAAAACAAAAGCACCATAAGCAGCAAGCACAGCAGCGAATGCTGATTTCATGCACCTATTATGTATTATGCTCCCAGTGTAGCCCTGAGAGGAGCATAGTGTTTCCAGTAACACTAAAAATAAAGTCAACTGATCCTGATACAAAAGATTGGATTTTTTTTTTTTTTAAATAAAATCAATTCAAAGAATTTTGGTGAAGGTATCTTAAAAACACTGAATTGGGATTTTTCCTTTATTATCTAACTGACAAGCTTGATACAAGTCGAGTATTCTAAACAGATAGCCAAGTTAGTATTTTTTGAGCTGAGACAGAAAACAGTCCTTCTCCAATTCCAGCTGCTTAATTAGAAAATGAGTAAACCATTGAAAGTTACTAGAAACACCTAAAAAAACCCCTCACCTACCCATACAAAATATTATATAGAAATATGATAGGTCAGCCCATTATTCAGAGGAGATAATGAGAAATATCTTACCTTTTGGACAAATCGATGAGTCCCCACAGCAGAATACGCATCTCCAGAAGGTAAGGATGTTGGCCAGTGTAATCTGACCTTTTCACTTTGGGACTGCAACAAAATAGGTTAATTACTAGCAGTCAGCTGCTACTGGGTGGACTATGAAACAAAGTGAGTCATCCTTAATCTACGTAGTGGCTACAACAACTAATGCTGTCCACGACAGGCATGAAGCTGTCATTCTGCTGGAATTCTCAGTAAGTGAATGGGCCTGAAGACTGAATTCCTCTATGCTTCAAAGCGTATTTCTGAGTTAAGGAAAACAGATCGGCAGCATTAAGGATCCATGTAGCAGTAAAACAGTCACTCAAAACTTCTACTCTCCACTAAGAGATTCCAACATAGGTAAACTCTTTTGGCTACTATATGTCCACTAGAAAGTCTTTTAATTCTTAACCAAGTCATTGTACTCGCTATATTCATAAGCCTAAACATTTTTAAGACAAAGCGTGCATCGTTTTGTTATTCCCTCTCATTTTATACACTGCTATACGTTCTCCTGTTCTATGTATTTTCTCACATGCATCTTATCTCTTTTTGATCCTCGTCACTGAAGCGTATTCAAGAAATGTTAGAGCCTACAGAATTTTTAAATAAAAACAAACACCAACAGAACTACGTCTTTCCTATTTCACATACTTCAAAAGAAACTTCAGAGCAATAATTAGGTTTTGAGAAATAGCTGCAGCGTTTGATATTCTTATTTGCACAGGGCATCAGTTACATACAAAGATGAGTTTTATACAGCACACTTATTTAGGAATTAGAAACTAGAGACATTCAATTAGCTTAACACTTATACCATCCTTTTCTATGTAAGCTGTGAAATCACATTCTCAAAATTAGTGTTAAGCAACAATATTTAACTGTAAAAATATTAAGTGAATTCCCTTATCAGTGTCAGAATAAAATATTTAGAGCTTCAGGAGATGCACCCCAGGTTTGAGTTTAAGTCACAGAAGTCTCCCATGAAGTGCCCATCATTAAGGCATTCTTCAAGTATCAATACCTGTTCTTCCATTTTATCCTGTCTATCGAGAGCAGCTTCAACAGCATCAAAGAATTCTTCTTCATTAATCAGACTATTAGGACCCTCCTAGAGCATAAGAAACAAAACTGGTTCAAAATTTTGGAGACATGAGAGTTCCACTTAAGTTTAGTTTCAGAAATACGTATTTATATATTACACATATAACTGATGGAAGCAAATTTCTTCTATAGGCCTCACATATTTTCACCAATATTCTTAGATTACAATTCCTCTGAAAACCCTATTTCTTAAAAGGAAGTTACTCCCTCTAACTACAATTTAGGGATAGTTATATAAAGAATTAAAAAAACAGGAAACTGAGCAACCGTGTCAATATGCTTTGACATCAGATTTAGGTTTTAATTAACACGTATTGTCTCTTAAAAATGTTTAGTGTCAATAAAGTACACATATTAACATAGTTGTGTAGTTAGACTCCTTGCAAGTATTCCCGTGCCTTAGGGTGGATTTCAGATATGTGCTCAAAACATATCAAGAGAAGACAAAATTCTGGGCATCTCTATTGAAAATTCTTGGAAAGAACAGTTTAACACTAAACAGCAGGTAGAGTTGAGTCAACTATTAAAAACTCGAGGCTACTAAATAAAATGGTAATTTCAGAAAATCAGGTTTACTGCTTTTACTGTATTGTAGAACAAGCTGGTCCAGCAAATTTCAAAAAACTACTTTACAACTGGGATATCTGGGAGAAGCAGCTGGATTCACAACCAGGTAGACAAAGTCCAACTTCATATCCACCTTTTTCTTTTACAGCGTATGCCTCAGTCACAACAGAGAACCTAAACTCAAGTATCTTTTCAATATTTCAACGTATTAGTACTATTTCTCAGGCTATGATTTGTAAGCCAAAACGCGTTTGATTAATGTACATGAAAGGGTCAAGTCCTTAAAAATTAGGCAAACTGCATTATAGGTGCATTAGCTTACATTATTTTTCAGAAGGTGGTTTAAATGTCTTAGAATTTGACTAAATAGCTCATTGAGGAGGAAACTGCTGAAATATGCAATTTAACAGATGAAGAGAACCTAAAATCACTGAATTTGTCAACACGAAATTTCAAGTGGCAGTGACAAGTTAAATCAATTCAAATTAAGCTTCAGATTCTAGGACTGCCTCTGCAGTCAGGGTTTTCATATTTGCTTTACATATCTATACAGTTGAACTATTAAAAAGGAAAAGTACAAAACTATTGCATATAAGAAATATCAAATATACAAGAAAAAAAAATCAGCAGAAATATCTGCAAGCAAAATGCTTTAGAACATGGACGCCTGAGGTGAAGACAGACTTCCATTCTCAAAAAATTAAGGACTGAGATTCTTCATCCAGTTTCAGTTTCCAAAGTGGAAAAACAAAAGTGGCATGAACACACTTGCACAAGCCAAACACCTTGATTTACACATCCCTTTCCCCCTTTGAGAAACAAACCAATCTTTAAAAGTCATATTGTTTTTAAAAATTTCAAAAGCAGAATTGGTACCTCATAGTCCGGCCCTCCAAAGTGGGACTTCTTCTTCAGTTCTGTCATAGCATTTTTATATGCGTCTTCAATTCTTCTTCTTTTCTCTATCTCCTGGAAAATTACATAATCATTTGATGCAGAGAGAAAGAATGGACTGATAATAGTCAACGTGCCAATAAACGGAAGTGACCAGTACAGTTTTTTTCCCAGGTAACAATTGCAAAGCTGCTGATTTTCTGAATTTATTTGCATGCATGCATTATATGTGCCCATATACATGCACATACAATACAAAGCTTGGGGAACTAGCTACCTTGAAGATACCTTCTTTACGTCATGTGGAAGAAACAAGCAAGCGAAAACTGGTATCTAGTTTAGGCATAGCTATTCATGGTTCATTGAGGGTCAGACTTTGTATCTGACTGACAGTTTATATAAACCTCCTTGACTCAGATGCTTGGGCAGTGACAACAAAGGATGAAAAGTAAGACTGGTAAAAAGCTAACTTGTTGAATGTGGTGAGATACTAATGAGTCACAGCATGTAAGTCTGTATCTATAACTAGCTGGCATAAGATCAATGTGAATCATTTTGTGAACTCCACGCAGAGACTAACTCAACAGCATTCTCCCGTAATAGGTGTGTGACTGTACTAGAGCCACTGATGATGTCTATATCATTGGATATTTTGAACAAAAAACTAGTAATGCCAGAATCAGATTAAGTTTAATAGTTCTTCTGCAAATTCTACATACTGCCAGATATTCTCAGTGGAAAAGCTAAAAACACTTCTGAAATTCTTGCAGAATTCAGCTTTAATATGTAATAATGTTTCTCTGTCCTTTTTCAAAATCACTGAAGGGGTGGAAGAAAGTTAAGTCTTACAGGTGACAACTGGACACCACACACTACTTCTTGCAGATAGTGATTCGGCAACCCAATTTGAACTTTAAAGATTCAGTGGAAAACGCTTAAGCAATACTGAAAGGCTGAGTTTACCAACTTCACTCTGGAACACATTTTTCAGTTTCTAAAGAAACGTTTGAAAAGTAAAACAACAGTTTTGATGTAAAACAAAGTAGTATAGTTTTCTACTGGAAAATTCTTAGGGAAACAAGCAGCACTTAAATGAAGACAGTATTGTCTTTATATGTGAATGTAGGCTTTTCCCTTCTGAAACTATCACAAAGAGGAAATAACTGCTAACACTTTCATTTCACAAAATTTTGCACATTTATTTTTTTTAAATAACTCGAGAGGCCTGAAGATGCATAAAGCATGACTTGAGTGTAAGTAATTGAGAGAAGGCATAGAAGCTTTGCCAGAACACTTGGAATGAAAAAAAAAACCAAAACCCAAAACACAACTCCTCTTCCCGCTCGCCCCCAGTTCCCACACTTTTGTACTTCAATCTGCAAATTAGTGATAATTCACGTGTCAAAAAACAACTCTCCAAATCTGCCAGCTTCTCTTGGCAACAACATTAAATAAGGCAGAAATTGGGAAACTGTTTGACTATACAGCAGAAAAATTACTGGTATATTAAAACTCTAAAATTTAATGAGACATTTAAGTTACAATTGTCAATGATGAACAAAATAAGCTACCTAAACGTGTTAATCTTAAGCTGAAATTTAATGTTCAGAAGATAAGTTCGCTTATTAATAACAATTAGTAAGACCAAAGGAAACAAGAATAGAAAAATGTTGCTGTAGTCAAGACAACGAAAAAAGCTTCATCACAAGGATTCTATTGCAAATAAAACAATGGACCAACTACTAGAGATTAAATCCTTTCCTTATTTATCCATTTTAAGAAAAGTATTTTAAAACACATTCAAGAGGCTTATACTGAAAAATATACTGCACTGGAAAAATAAAAAGTCAAGCTCAAGATCTTAACAGCTAAGAGTAAAAGGTTGAAAGCAAAGCTGTAACTACAATTAACTTTAGATAACATTACACGCTTTTGTATTGATTTTATTCTGTCTGACTGTTTTGTAACAGAAAGAAAACTAAGCATAAAATTCTAAAATTGTAATCGTTAAGTGCATTATTGTAGCAGTCTCCTTAAAAATTAAAATACATTTTAATAATAATTTCTTGTTTTCAAAGGTTTAGAAATAGTTTTGAACCTTCAGAATGTAACTTAAACCCCCTTCTTTTATTTAAAAAAAAAGGGGGTTATAGAGAAAGATACTCACTTCATAATACTGTACTCATCTTCAGTCAAACTGTAGTCACCTCCAGGTTCAATAAATTCTACTGAACTTGAGCTTTTTTAATATGAGAAATTTTTTAGGACAGCTATAATTTTGAAACATACTTGCTTCAAGTTCAGCAGACATAAATCTATCTTGCATCTTTAGGCTAAGTTACCCCTCTACAGGATGGAGGCTGTGTAATTTTGTGAGGTGGCAGGACTCTTACTGATCACCTTTGCATGTTGCTATTAAGTAAAAGGCAGTTCTGAAGCTAGTGGAGTGAGGAGGCTGGAGGGGGAAAGAGAGTGAGCTGGATTACAGTGGCACCTATACTTCTTGTAAAACACTCACTGATTTTAGCCACTGACAGAGATCTTATTCCTCCTGTGACAAACCTGCATAGTACAGCGCCAGCGGCATGAATCTGCTGACACGCAAAGGACAAACTTGACGCTGCTCCTTTCAGCTCTGCTAGATGCTCTTTCACACGCACTGGACAGACTTACTAAAACCCTCCCAGCCAGAACATAAACACAAACAGCTGCCTAATTTAATGTAATTTCCCCCTCTAATCTCTTTTAGAGAAGGTATTCTGAACTTTATCATCTCACAATATTTACTTCCTTTTCAGAGCAGTTTACACATCTATCCAAGAAAACCAAAAGTACAAAGATGCACACCATTCTCCTCCTACATCTATTTATCAGATGACAGAGCAATGTTTTTTGCTGAGGCCCATAGTTATAAAAGATATTCCTATAAAGCCTTGTTTAACCACTAAAAGAACAAGATAGAAGAAAAACAAAAGCAGGTCTACAACTGAAAAGGAATAGTGTTAGCAGAGGAACCAGAGGACATGGTTCCTCTGCCAGAGCAGAGGAACATTTCCTGAAGGAACCGTGTCCCGTGGAGCATCCACACCGCAGCAGATTTTTCCCAGAGGACTGCCGCTTGGAGACAACCTGCACTGGAGCAGGGAAAAACTGTGAGGAGGAAGGAGTGGCAGCGATGAAGTGTTTTGGACTGACTGCAACCCCCCATTCCTCACCCCGCACTGCTTGGGGCTAGCAAGCAGCGGGTAGAGGGGCCTGCAGTGAAGGAGTAAAGCTGAGTCTGGGAAATGGGGGAAAAAAAGCTGTTTTAGTGTTTGTCTTTTTGTTTCCCATTAACTGGATCTATTTTAAATCAGCAACAAATTGATTTTCCTCAAGTCAAGAACGTTCTCCCATGATAAGAACCGATAAGCAATCTCCCTGTCTTTCTGTTGGCCATGAGCTTTCTCACCTTACTTTTCCCTGTAGTCCTGCTGGATGGCTGGTGAGCAGCTAGGTGGGTGTTTGGCTGTTAGCCAAGGCTAGCCCACCACAATTCTGTATTATCTAATTCAATAAAAATCTCCTCTTCCAAAAGGCTAGCAATTAGAGGAATACAAATAAAAAGTAATTATTTTATATTAGAATTAAAGTACTTTAGCATGAGTGTGCGGTAAACCCCAGAAAATTTAGTTGACAAATGTGATTTCAAAAAAGTTGCAAGGCTACCAAAGCAGAGCAACTTAAAACCTCCAAGTTTTTAGAAGCTTTTGCTATTCTGATTTCTGGGAAAACAAGTCCAAATAAGCTTGTGACCCCCTTTAAAATGTATTTACTCATGCTGTATGAGGTATCAATCATGATACCTGAAGTGAAATTTAGGTTTGAATTTGTTAACCACTTGCAGCTAAAAAAACAAGTGCTTTAAAGTTAGTCCACAGAAGAAGAAAAAAGTGACAAATAACTAATGTAAATTAATTCAAACTCTGTATTAACATATTATTCTGTATTAACATATACTAACCTAGGGACAAGAAAAAATCACTTCATCCATGCTCTAAGCAAAGTCTAATCAACAAAAGTGAACTGTGTTTGCTTAGCCTGGAGAAGAGAAGGCTTTTGTGGGGGACCTAATAGTAGCCTTCCAGTATCTGCAAGAAAGTCATAAAGAAACTGAGCCAAACTCTTCACAGCAGTCTATTAATAGAAGGATGAAAAACAATAGGCAGATATTAAAGTAAGAGTTACTCCAATTGGATGTAAGGAAAAATGTTTTCATTATAACAGTTGAGCAGCAGGACAGGCTGCCCAGAAAAGCTGTGCAGTCTCCATCTTTGGAGACTTGAAACCAGACTTAATACAGCCCTGAGCAACCCGGTCTGATCTCAAACTGTCCTTCCTTTAAGCAGGAGGTTGGAGAGGGAAAGAGAGCTCTTGAGGTCCAACCTGAATTACCCTATGATTCCATGAACAAGCTTCAAGTCTTGGATCTATTGTAATTCCTCCAACTACTTAGATGAAGCAGTAACAAATTAAGTGTTGACAGAAGTTGCAATAGAGTTAGACAGGGCCAGGCCTTTGACATATGAACAAAGAAGACCCAGGAGAGACGGGCAAGGATTCAAACATGGATGTGTTTTGTCTGAATGTGTTTATTCTTTGAATTGTGTACCACTAAAACATATGGAGTAAGATTTAAAGTGGGATATACAAACATGTTAAATGAAAAACAAAAGACAACAACAGCTAGAGGACTGCACAGGACACCAGCCAGTGATGGCAGGATTCTAGAAATCAAAGCCTGAAGTACAACCTAGCCATGCCTCCAGCACATCTCATGAGAGAAGACACTGCTCCTTTCGAATTGCTATAGTGGTTGAGTAGGCTTAGCATGAACTACCACTGCCATTAGAATAACAGATGTTCTAACACCACATACCTAAAAAATTTAACTAATTAGTATAAAACATGACTTAATCTCTTCAATCTCCTAAAGGAAAGTGAAATAATTGTATCATCTCGAAGAGACATTTAAAGTTAGAACTGGATGTTCTCCTCAGTATTGTCACCATCTCTTATTGCAATTAAAACATTCCAGAGATTTGCACGTCAATTTGCAAGCATGGATAATTAGGTCTCTTTTAGAAATCTGCAAGCAATACACTTATTGCTGTGGAATACTGTCAGGTTCTCTATAGATATAAAAAATACAGGAACACCATCTGAACAACAGCTAGGAAAAGAAAGACTATGATGAATAATGTTACTATATCACCAGTCAGGATGAGGCTTTAACACTTTGTAGAAGTAATAATGAAAGCACCTAAAATTAATAAATGCTGTGCATAAAACTAAAAGCAATACCTGGGAAAAAAAAGGTTAATAGCTCATTTGAAACTTCAATTTCAAGCTAAAGAAACATTTTTTTCCACAAAAGTAAAAGGAAAATTATCTTACCTTATCTAGCCTTTTTTGCCAGCTTTCTTCACGTTTTACCATGAGTTCAATACAATGAGAGAGTGTAGCAAGGATTCCAGCAGTAGTTGCCTTGAAAGTTATGGCTTCTCCTTTAAAATCTATGCCGTTAATTCCTTTGGGTGTCACATGTGGAAACACTAAAACCAAACATGAATCATTCACTGATAGCTGCCTTTAACTCAAACAAGCACTTTACATGTATGCGTATATTACAACTGTTTGAAGAAAACGGACTGGCTAGAAAGTTAATTTAAAAATAAAAATCAAAAGTGCTAATAATTTTCAGCTATCCACAGGATAAGGAAAGAGATTTAAAAGGAGGAACACATCCCTTCAGCTTCATCTTGCTATACTGTATTTCAAGTCTGCTTGTAATGCTGTATTACTCTGCACTCTGCAAATCATGTGGGTGGCGGGAGTGGTAATACTTTGCAACAATAGCAGTTTGACAGCTTGAAGTGCGGCCTAATTAGCACAGAGCAACCTTAAAACATATCTGATACATCATTAAGAAAGGAACAATTCCAAAATGCAGTCAAACCCAAAACATAACATTTGAGGTTGCTTTAAGCAGGTAATTATAGATTTAAAAACCTCAAAGTAAAAAGGTATGATATAAGATAAAAGTATCAAATGTGTTGAATTATCCAAGTACTGCGGGTTTTGCAGCTCTAACAACTACTTCATGCTGAAAACCAAGCCATCTGTTGCTAAGGCTATTTAAACAAGTCACTTAAAATGTGTGACAAAAAAAGTACCTATTATATGTCAAACTCATATGTAGGTTGACATAATAACAAATCAAACACTACACATTAATGTCAGAAAGTATTAGAAAGCAGAAGTAACACCCATGTTGAAGCTGACTGAGCCCATGAAGTTAAAGTAACTCCTGCTATGCCATGGGCAAGCTAATGACATATCACCTAGCTGGATACTGCTTTTCTTTCCCAGTCTGTCAGTTTGTCAACATGCCAGTATTATGGTTTAAAATGTACTAATAAATATTTGTGTAAGTTTATCCAATATCTGTCTGCAAGGGCAAAGCAGAGCTTTCAAGCAGTTCAGTTCTTGTAGGGAAAAGAAATGAAATTGCTGTTCTCTAATGGTAGAGCACAGTATCTATACTTCAGGAACAGAAAGTAATCCGTCACATGGTCTTAAGCAATGGTTTAAGTCTCCAGAGGTTTTATAAGCCCTCCTTTCAGAGGGAATCAAACCATTTTTCAAACAGATGACTACAGACTACACCCTACTTCAAATACCTCAATAAGCATACATATTATGGTAGAATACAGCTTATTTTTTGTTTCATGTTGATTGAGAATACTCCCTAAAAGGTAAAGATGATGGGGGCTGGACAAAAAAGGAAAGTAGGAGAAAGAAAAATCTGTTTCAGAAACAATAATGAGCAGAGCAGCTCTCCCTCCCGCTAACAGCTGCAGAGGGAACACAGAGGAGGCTGAGACTGAAAGTGGTATAAGCTGGCAAGGCGATGCAGTGGATTCACTGAGAGTAATGAAAATTACACAACAAGAGCTTCACCCTTAACACTTCATGACTGAAAAACATAGTTTATACCAATAATTTGCCCTGTTGATATAGGCTGTGTTCATGTGCAGGCTTATTGGCACAGGTATAATGCTTATAGATGTGATTTTTCTCTCTTAATTATGCAAGGTGCTAGACATGCTGAAGAAACTACTGCTGGCTGCAACACTAAAATAATTTCAGAAATCTCTATGGTAGATTGTAAGGGAGATGCAGCAACACAGACTCATTTCCTGGAAAAAAGCCAACTTTTGTTCCTGGATATCTTTAGGTCTCAGCTACAGCTCATTAATACTTCCATACAGTTTCAGTCATCATATATTCTAAGCCATTCCTCAATGACTAGTCTCAACGTAGCAGTGATACATGCAGAGCTTGCAGTTTTAAAGTCAGTGTCCATAGTTCTTTTCAGCCAGTATAATTCTGGGCAAAAATGAACTTGTTGCAGAAAGAACAAAACCTGTTTCTTTGAAGAGATGGTCACTCAAGAGATTCCTTACAACGGGCGGGAGTATCTTGATTCATTCCTAATCACAGGAGACACTTGTCTTCCCAGAACATGTCAGAAGATGGCCTCAATCCCTGTTTCAGTAACAGTTGAGTTTCAGCACATTAGAAGTATTTGTCAGGAGATTTTTCTATTTGGAGATCCCGAACATATTTCCTATTCCTTTTTTATGTTTTTCATGTCAGCTACAAGATTGAGTGTTTCAAAATGAAATCTGACATCAGGAGATCTATATGGCTCAAGGTAAAGGCTAACAGGAAAGTGTTCTTACCATTGCAACTGCTCTTCCAGCTTGGTGATCAAACTGCATGCAGCCAACTGAGAGAAGCAGCAGGATGATTTTTCTCCTACTTTAACTTCAATTTCAACATCTTCCAGGTGGTTCCTTTTTAACTATCCTGTCTTTTAAGCATTTTGCTTTATTTCTGATTTGTTTTCTCTTGCCTTTCCTATAAAGGATTCTTCCCTTATATGCTTTAGCCCTTCTCTCCTACACCTCTATGTCTGTTAGGAAAGTTTTCCCTTCTTGTTCCTAAGATTCTGTTTGTAACAGTTGCCCAGATGTCCCAAACATCACCCGTTTTCCAGTGAAACAAAATTATTTTAAAGACAGCAAGTAGAAAGAAGTTCCTTTACCTTTTCCATTTTATGCCACCTTAACATCATATGTCACTAAACTAATTCTAAGTGAAAAAAAAACGTTCAGGTGCATGACCAACTTATTGATACCTACTGCTGTTGATCTTCTGTAGACAGCAGTAAGATCAATATGATTAGTTTTCCTCTAAGAACAACCCCATTATTTCAGCAATACATTGGTGAATATTCTTCCTCCATTCAAAGCACAAAAACCCAGCATAAATCCCACTGTGTTTCACATCAAATTTCTCTCCTTTAGCCTCTGTACTATTTCCTTCTTTATAATTCCAGTACAAAAACACCTTCTGTCTTCAGAGAGGTTCCTTAAGTAGGTTTCACCTGCTCTTCCTATTCTTACATAATTTAAATCCAAATATGCTCATTTTCCTGAGTGGATGGATGGGAACACTTGCTGATCAAGATTCTACATTCTTAGAATATAAGATCCCAATGGGTAAATATGCATCAGACAGACTCTCCCTTGGTGTTTTATACAAGTGATCATTGTTTCAGTTACCAGATTTGTTAATTGGAAATAAATTTAAATACATTCATAGCACTCTTCCTAGCTCTTCAAAGATCCTAGAGAACACAGAAAAGAAAAAGCCTCCCTATCCAAAATGTCTTCTTCAGAGTAGTACACAAATCTCTATAGTCATGTTAACTTTCTCCTCCCACCCCAGGAAAGATGCAGAAGGCATCAAATTTCAAAAGACTATGTGCATATGGTCCCTTAAGTCAGTATTAAATCTAATGATTTGAGCATTAGATTGGTGCACTAGTGATTTGAACAGTAGGCTCTCAAACACTCCTTCTTATCACAGTAGACTAAACGGGTTGAACCCCTGCTTCTCACTTCCTGGAGCACTGACTGCAGAACAGCCCCAGACTAAACTGGCAACCATTTCTCAGCTACAGTTAAAAAGATTGTTCCAGTCCTTCCAGAGACTTCAAGAAGGGAACCTGAAATTTGAGAAACCAAAGAATCTTAACAGCTGCTCTGAGGCTAAGCTTTAGAAAAGGGTGAAGATAAATCTTTCATTATCAGTTAGTCTGAGTAGTTTTCTGCCCAATATATGGGCATGGCTGTCTCAACCTGAGACATCTACTTCCCCCACTGCATCACTTATGACTTATTATTTCACTTTAGGGCAGTGACTTATTTTTCATTCCTAATCAAGCTTTGCAGCACTCAGCTACTAAATATTTAATGGGTTTAGCCCTTAGAAATCAAACTGAGGCACAGAAAAACTAAAATGAAGATAAAGCTTTTCATAGAAATAATTGATGGAAAGTAAATTTAATGGAATCAGGAATCATAACAACTGGAATTAGAAGTTCTGTAAAAAGCAAGGGGTTGCAGAAATTATTTCCTGTAGTGAGCTATTGTGAGTTTATATACAGGTACCTATAATACATAGCAATTTCTTAGCATTTAAGTTCCCAAAGACTTGATACAGAACTTTTTACAAGAGGAATATGGATATCACTTCAAACTCCTGTTAAACAGGTGATGAAAAAAATAAAGTCACTTACTTTGCATTTAAATGTTTTAAGATCACCAGATGTACTAAAAATATAGACTTTCCTAATGACACTCCCCATATCGTATATGTATATATAGCCGATATACCAGAAGAATGTAGATATGACGAAATGTTCTAAAGGTAAATTAAGCTGAAACTCCTACATGATCCTACAAAAATTAAGTTTGACAAAGACATCTCTTTCAAAATGAATCATGCAGCAAAGTTAAATTCTCACTTAACATTTTTTAAAGAAGGCTTTTTCAGTTTTCTGAAAATTGTTCTGACTTAATAGTCCACAAAAAAATGTACACTTTTATATACACAATAGGATTAGTTGAACTGTGTGCTTGCTTACAGGTGAGCACTGCAAGCTTGCTTACCTTTGGCGATAAGAGGCAAGAAAGATTTATTCAAAACTTCAGAGTTATATGCAACTTAACCTCTGAAATCAGCATTACGATTAATCCTCAGCAGAGCAAGCACTTTATATAATTGAAAAAAATCTACTCATATGATGAATTCTGGAAGTATGCTGAAAGCTCCTGCCATTTCCTTTCCTCTTTCCTCGAAACAGTTCCAGCTATACTCTAGAAAGGGCATTTAAATACAGCAAGGAAAGATGTAACATGTGGGAACAATAGCCAATTAAAAAGAAAACAGCGGACACAGAAAAAGCTTATTTTGCCTGTGTATTTTCCAGGTTCTTGACGGAAATATTTACATTTTTTAAAAACACTTTCGGTGAGTATTTCTTTGGGAGATTCCATCAGATTTGAAACTGGAGGTAGTGCAACTTCAAAGTTTTGTGAATCAAAGGCTAAGAAATACCTCAGGACTAACTGAATTGTCAACATCTAGAGCATATAAACACTAAAATATTTCAGTCAGGAAACAAGAGAAAGTCTAAGAAGAATGCAAATAGATTTTAAATGCATACACAACTTCTGCCAGGCCAGAAGTATCAGATCTCCAGAACAGCAAGACTTGCAAGAGTTCTTCATGTTTACTGCATGGATGTAGTGAGTACAATAACTAGATCACTTAAGATAAGAATAAAAATCAGAATTCTGTTCATCTATGGGAAACACAGTAAAAAAGTGCTAAAATTATGATGAGTGAGAATCAGTAACAGTGTTCACTTAACCATTACGTAGCCATAGAACTTGGAAAAACCACACTAGGACATACCTAACTAGAAACTGTGCTCCACCACACTCCTAAAGCAGGTAACACTTGCAAGAAAAACTGTAATTACCTGTAATAAATCTCAGTTCCCAATATCTGAATGATGCAGTTGTTTCAACAGAATTTTGTAGTGAAAGTGGCTTTGGACACAGAATAGGAAATTCCAGCTTGACAGCCTTGCATTAATATTTGTATGAATTAAGAATAACTCAGAGAATCATGAAAAGCAGCTAATGAATGACAAAATGAATAAGAACTTTCCATCACATACATTTAAATAACTATTCTTGCCATTTTCTGCTTAGAGAAAAGCATAAACACCCGTCTTGTATCAGGCTTACCATCATACCATTCGTATGAATTTTCAGAGAAAAAGTTGGCACAGACTTACATTTTTCCTTACTGCTGTTACTGTTATGTAAAAAATCCCCATCAGAACGCATTGTAGGGAAATCATCTTCATCATCTTCTACCACTACATTTGAGAGAAAGTGTGTTATGGGAGTGAGAAAGTTTTTCCAATTCTTTAGTGTGCAAGAAAGAATTAAGAGCATCTTCATGGCTAAGCAGCATTTAAGACTTTTTCCTATAACAATAGTCATGAACCCCTCCTTTTTTTATTTTTTTTGACCTGAGACCACTATCAGTGTTGAAGTTTAGCACTCGATTCTATGGTAAGAACAACATTATTTTGGTGATTCAGCAACTCTTCTACACTAGAAAATTCACAAAGAAGTGGAATTGTATTTATCTACTGTCTTCTTATTACCAAAAGTTTCAGGCTGCCAGAACAAACCCAGGGACAAATATAAATGCCTCAGGAGAGTGCACGGATATGACAACAAGCCATGCTCTGAGAAGAGCAATTCAGAGATATGTAGACATCCACACCTGAGCCTACTTAGGGCCTCAAGCATGCACTCAGTGCTCTACCTCCAGCCAATACATCTCAGGAGCATTCACTATGGCAGCACCTTTGCCTTTTTTAAAGAATGCGTTGTTTCTATCAAAACTAACATCCTATTGGTTTTTCAAAATAAAAGGTAAGAGACACAGTGATAAACTAACTTGAATTCATCTTATGAGAGTAAACAGTTATTGTTCTATAACAGCAAATGCTTAAAAGAGCACTTCTTTTGTACAGTTGACAGCTACAGGCTAATACTAAGTTAAGCAGATTTTTATGGGAATCCAACTTCTGAAGTGAAAATAGTTAACACTTCATGCAGAAATATCTGATTGATCCCTATACTAAAAAGTAAATTTAAGATATTTATTTTATTTATATGGCATCAAATGCTATAGTAACTATTTCAAGGGCTATTACAGTGTAAAAAGCTAAACTCGATGGAGATAGGAGTTTTCAGTTACAGTTTTACCTTTATCCCTCTGGAGTTCATCTTTGGAAACTGCATCTGCACAGGCATCAAAGTATTTCTGTAAAGTATCAACTTGTCTACACAAGATGTCTCTAAAGGTTTCCATTTCTGCAAGCTTCTCACGTAAGCTATGGCCCTTCTGAAAATACAAGAGAAAAAAGCCTAAAATGCTTCTACCTACTCAGCAATAGTTCAATGCATAAATAAAAAATAAAATTGTATTTCTGCAGATATGAAGAACAAATTCAAGTACACTAAGGACATTTTAGATATCAGCAGCTATGAAATACTGTTAATGTTAGAAGAGCAAGTCCAGAGGAGGGCCATGAAGATGATCAGAGGGCTGGAGCACCTCTCTATGAAGACAGGCTGAGAGAGTTGGGATTGTTCAGCCTGGAGAAGAGAAGGCTCCAGGGAGACCTTATTGCAGCCTATCAGTACCTGAAGGGGGCCCACAAGAAAGCTGGAAAAGGACTTTTTACAATGTAGTAATAGGACAAGGGGTAATGGCTTTAAACTGAAAGCGGGTAGATTTAGATTAGCTATAAGGAAGAAATTCTTCTCTATGAGGGTGGTGAGGCACTGGAACAGGTTGTCCAGAGAAGATGTGGATGCCCCCTCCCTGGAAGCATTCAAGGCCAGGTTGGATGGGGCTTTGAGTAACCTGGTCTAGTGGAAGGTGTCCCTGCCCATGGCAGGGGGGTTGGAACTAGATGATCTTTAAGGTCCCTTCCAATCCAAACTATTCTAAGACTCTATGAATGTAAGAAACTGTAACAAGTGTTCCTTACTATTTTGTCCACTGGTCCTAATTTTTTCTCTTGACTGCATCTACTACTTTAGAGCATTCAACAAAAGCTTATTAAAAATGCGATCTTGCATGTTTTATGCCTATTTGCCTGAAAACAGTCTGCTCTAGTTTAAGATCTTTCTTCCAATCTTTACTCCCCTTTCTTGTGTCGCTCCTCTTCTGTTCTCCCAGAAGTACAGCCCACCCAAGTTCATATGTTAAATATTTATGCACAGGAGAAGGAAAGCCATCATTTGTTAATCAATATTAATCAAATTTGTTAAGTCACAGAATCAGCATTCTTTTTCAGGCAGAGGCCCTGATATTCTGAGGAGTAAACTAGTAGAGGTTAATAAATGCCCCCACGGGTTTGATTTTCTTGCCATGGCACCACAGTTTAAAAGGGACAACTGCAGAGAGGCACAAGAGAGCTTCCTGTATGATCTGTTCATCATCATATGATGAATTACTAACACTTACAATAAACCAAATATTCTGTATTTTTTCTATAATTGCGTGAATGAGTCTTTATGTAAGTTATTTCTTTTCCAGTTGCGTGTGTTATTTATGCACCAATACTAAGAAAACTTTATTCACTAACCTTGAACGAAGAGGTGGATGTTGCAGAATATCCACTTGCTCCAGAAACAAGAGACACCATGGAGCCATGGCGTCGTAAACTTGACTCTGATCCATAGCCAGATTCAGTCTAAAAAACAAACCACACACAAAACTAGAGTGCTGAGGATTTTAATAAAAAAGACATCATGAAAGCAAGACTAATGTCATTTCCTCTGAAACCAGTCCATTTGTTTCTTGTCAGGAAGCAGCAGGGGCTTAATAACTCAAATTATGCCTGCATATTTAAGATGTTGATGCAGCATCGGTAAAGTTACTATGAATCTATTTTTTGTTATCATAATGATCTGTAAAAGATTAGTTATCTACTACCTATTATGGGCCCCCAAAAGAACAAGGCAAAATTTATTTAAGGTTCAAAAAAGGGATAGTCTTCCATTATTTTGGTTTATATAATTCCTACCAAGCAATTTTAACATAACATTCAAAAACCTACAGTACTGTACAATTAATCAGGGGATTAACGTGGTTCAGTTTGAAGACAATCAGCCTCAGTCAATCCTTCCAATCATTCAAATAGTGCCATTTTATTTTTAAAAGCAACAAAGTAGAGGTCATAGAAAACCAGACAATGACTGCTATCAAGTTTTTTTTTTTTGCTTGGTCCAGACCTCTTTAGCAAAATTCTTTATACTAGACTGATATTATTTTTTGCAAAGAATAAAAGTCTACGTAAAAAAGGTGAGATACTAAAAGTAAGAGGGAGAAGACAATAATAGTAGCTAATTGAATAATGGAAAAAAGAAAAATAAAAACATCTCTTGACTAAAATAACATTAAAAAGATCTAAAAATATCACGTTTGACAAATTTCCTCACAAATCAAACAGTAGCAGATACTGAAGAACTGGAAGAAAAATATTTCCTTAAAGGTTAATTGTAAGTGGCCTGCGCATGGCAAAGGAGAAGAAAAACCCTGAAAGAGAAGGTAAGAAATAAACAGATGGTTCAGATTAATATTTGAAATATTGTTAATAGATGAGTTTGATCAAGTAAACAGTGACAACATTGTGAAGGACTTTTGACAGAAATAAATTCTGCAGTAGCGTAGAAACTCAGAGAGAACGGGAGACAAAATAAATAATATAGAACAAACAAGCAGCAACGATGAAATTCTAGCTGTTGTACTTTTTATGGAAAAATTGGAAACTCCATAAGCTTTGGGAAGGCAGGAGAGTGCTGATAAATTAAGACGCAAATGAACTTAAAGAGTATTAAAAGCAAGGAGAAAGGACAAAAAGTTGTTTGAAGAGTTGGCTAAAGCAGGAGGATTTGGTCAATACTGCAATGTGCAGGACAAAGTATGTATGTTTGGATTACAAAGGAGCAGTGGCAGAAAAACACAGTTTGAGAGAAATGAAGGTATGACTGAAAAGAAAAATGTGAGTCCCAGAGTTGTCAACATAATTCCTGAATGAACATGACTGAATGAGATTATCCAGCAAAATCAAGCAAAAAGGAGCCAAGGGTCAATTTCTATCTGGCCTGTCTAAAGCATGAGGTGGAAGACAAGAAAGCGCTGAGAAAGCAGAAGAGAAACAGGATGAGTATCAAAAGTAGAACTGGAGTTGAAAAATGAATATGACCAAGAAATGCAAGTGTAGTTAGAAAAAGGTACTCCAAAAGTCTTGGTGGAAGAAGGCTAAGTGTTTACCAACTTAAAAGAAAAATGGCACTTATAAATTCAAAAGATTTAATAAGGCATATCTTAAGTTCATTGCTTAATTTAGCAAAAAATTAAAAATACTGCAACTCATCTGACCTAGCAGAAATAGAAGTTTGTTTAATGACAGCTTAGAGTAAAATGACAGAACACAAGACATAGTTTCCTTATTAAGCCATACTATACGGATGTATTAAGCATTTATTAATTTCTACTATAAATCATGCATTTAAAGCTATTTAAATGGCCAAGAGTCCTAGAAAAATAGCTACATAAGTATAGCAATCAAAGTGCTAAAAGCTCCATTTTTTAAGAATTAGTTCTACTATTTGTTTTAAAGCTTGGCATTAAAATATCTATTGGAATAGGCTTGTTAAAAACATTCACACTGGATACGTGGGGCTCTTTCAGAATATCAGTTCAAGTGTTAAGCAGTATACCTGGCTTTGGTAATGTATTTGGGATATTGGACCACATTTTGAATTGCAATGCAATTCAGTGCAAAGATTATACCTTAACTCACTCAGTTGTAATTTTAAGTATAGCAGAAATCAAATAATGAAGCTTTGATTAGTTTTTTTGCAAATACTTGAGTAAGGGCTTTTGACTCTTTTTATGGACTTTAAGTCCTCCAAAGGCTTAACAAGTAAAAAAAAAGTAGGTAAGGGAATAAAAGGATTTTTAAAAGGACAAGTAAAAGTTTTGGGCATACAATTATTTTGTTTCAGAAGTGTTTAATGAGCATAAACGTCAAAAAAGCATTTTATAAGAGTCACACAACACTCTGAAGCATCCAACATTTCTTTTAAGATTTCCTCTAAATGCAAATCTAAAAAAAAAAATCACTGTTTTACTGGTAACTTCAGTGTTTATTTAATCATATGCTACAAATATCAAGATGAGTCTGAATGTGCTTTTCTACAGTCAGTTTGACAGTGGGGACTCATTCTATTTTCGCTGTAAGTTGTACACACCAGAAAGAAGGTAAAATTTCATTTCAATAGGATATGACTTAATGAACAGATCAATTTTAAGATGTAGCCAAAGTATCCACTGCATTGAGGTCAGAGCATTTTAACTGAGGACAGCAAATGCCTTCTGATTGCTTTCTCCTTTAAGTGAGAAAGACACACCTATGCAAAGCCTGGATTTAAGCTTAGGAAGTGAAATTTCTGAATTTCTGAATTTCTGTATTTGCAGATTTAATCAAAGTCACATCTTAATAGTACTCTAAAACTTACAAGAATAGATGTAATCTTAGAAGTAGAAAATCTGGTGACTTATATTCTACATTTGAATTAAAAATTTTTTTCTTGCAATATTACCCATACAGTCAATGCTCAGTTAATTTAGTTCACAAAATAAAAGCTAAGGGTTAAAGAAACTTCTTTACTTATCTTCCTTCCATATCAGTATGTAAGCTTGATTTTTTTAAGATATTTTTTCAGCAGTATATTTATTTGACTGTCGTTTAGTAATTCCACTAAACAGTTTATCCATGCTTCAGAACTGTATACAAGACAGCATATATGGCTATCAGCTGTATACAGCTATCAGCTCGCAAACCCTACCAATAAAAAGGTGCTACATAAAAAGCAGTTAGACAGTTTTAATCATTTGCAACCAAGGAGCAAATTCAGAAAGATGGAACAGCAGACAGAACAGCACAGAACACAAATCCAAAGCATGTGCATTTACAGATCATATTCACAAAACTGTCTCAGACAATTATGTTTTAATAGCCAAGGGGAAAAAAACGAAAATTACATCAAGAATACTTATTTGTCAGAAGAAACAGAAAATAAGTATTTCCTTATAACTGATGCAGACACAAGCCATCCAGCTCACAGCAGACACATGCAAGCAGCTTAACACAAACAATGAAAGCATGTATCATGCAAAGCCCCACCATTCTACTACCGCAACATCTAAATGAGAGCAGATCACTGCCGCATTCATGTCTTGCAAAGCAGATCATCATTAACTATTCGCTGCAGAAATACTCAATTACATTGAGAGGAGGAATGTTGACACTAGCTTCTTCTGTTTACACATTTTTTAATTTCCCATGATAAAAATTGGAAAAGCAGGTAGAGTCCATATAATAGAAGCTAACAGTCTCTGCTTGAAAACAAAATAACTTGCAGAAGTTGTATCAATTCATACCATCAAGCACTAATGCTAAATTACCATGCTCAGTATATAGATGCAGTTCTTTGAAATTCCATGCATACATCATAGCTTCAAAGCTACACTAAAACTGGCATTTGTTAGTACACTGCAACACCTTCAGCTTTCTAAGGCAGTGCACAAAATCCATTAATCCTTTCAAAATGCTTTTTTGTTATGATAGATGAGAGGAAAGAGCCACATGATCCAATGTGATTCTTTACTGGAGCAGATGCTGGTATCAGCAACAAGGCAGCACACCAGAAAAGCTGCTTTCAGTAAAATAGCTACGTATTCGCAGAATCGTATTGCAGACCTCCACTATGGCTCACACTGATACGCCAGTTAAGGATTTCCTAAAGTGGGTCAGTAATACTCTTGAGTAAAGCACAGAGTCACAGGAAAGCTCCCCCACTTAAAAAAAAAATTCAAATAAAGCAAAGTATTCTCCCATGTCTTCAAGGAATTATTTTGATTATGTCTCGATTTAATGCCTGTCAAGCACTTCAGTGTATGTTTATCCACCGAGGCATGCATTTTCAATTAGCATTATAAAATTATTTATTATTTTACATAACACAAGCAGCAGGCAGCTCCTCCCTCTAAGGCATGTGGCTCACCCTAGGAGATGATGAAAGAGATATTAGGATACACTGACTCTAATCATGTTCTCTGCAGTATTTGTGAAAAATCCTACTAAAATATCCAAGAGATCAAACCACAATATCTTATGAAAAAAAAAGAATGTAGAAAGAAGTAAAAACGCAAAATGAAAGAGCTGAGAGGTACTATGAAAGACTTGGTGGAGACTAAGCAGACAAGCTCTGTAAAACATCAATGTTCCAAGGGCAATTTTTAGACTTGCTGCAAATGTTTCAACATACACCTGAAGAAAGAAGGGCTACTGCTAGGGTAAGCCAAGGAAGGACTACCTAGGGATGGCTGCAGACAGTAAGAACACCACAGATACTACAGGTAGGGCAGTCCAGGATGCATTCCTGAGGATTGAAGTTAAAGATACAATTAACATGTGTCTGTAGGTATGATTTTTCAATTGTTCTATAGCTGCTGACAATGGAAATTTAAGGTTTCAAAAATTAGGTAGTTATTAGCAGGAAGGTAGAGATGGGAATTTCACAATCCAGGTCACAGCAGCTGGATAATGATTCCCCTGCCTACAGCTCTCCCAAGCACAGTGCAGGAGACTACTTAGAAAGCAAAAAAGCTTCTAAGAGGACCTTTCTTTGCAACTGCAAAAACAGGTAAAGAAATGTAGACATATTTTTCCTCCAACAGTGATAAATGTTGCAATTCCATAGTAAATAAGCATACTACGCACACAGGAGGAAAAAAACAGGAATTCTGAGTTGAAAAATACGTATAATAAGACAACTGAAAAAATAGAAACTATAGCCCTAAGATTATTGTAACTGCTATACTCGCTTGTCCAATCTAAGTAACAATTATCTTTTCAGTCTTTACTTCCCAAACTCCATATACTTTTGGTAAGTCACCACACATTGCCTGCAGACAAAGCCTCTTTAACAGCTGCATGAGCTAGAGTAGTACACAGGCTGGTAAGCTCTGGAACCACATAGCTGCTTTCTAAAGAAAGGGAAAGGGCTGAGAAGCAGTATCAACAGAAATCATTGCAGGGAGAAGACAACTCAGGTTGACAAAGAGGCAACCAAAAGTAAATGACTGGCCTTTGATTATCTTTATCTACGTAGTTCACACCCATGTTTAATTACATGGATGTGTACTGTTTTTCCATTAATTCTCTTAACTGTTAATGTATACAGGAAAATTATTTACCAAATATTATTCAACATATTTAAATGCCAAGATTCCACGAAAACTGAATAGAGAGAGGCAGGTGCTCCAAAAGCAGAATGAAGGACAGCCAGGACGCTGAGCAGGAGGACACCCAAGAGCCCAAGAGAAGGTGAGCAACAGAACACCTTTACTATTCTGCTCCTCAGGCTTAGCAATAAGCAGAAAGACTACCAAAGCAAATGCTTCTGCAAAAAATACAAAGACAATTAAATCTCTTGTTCACCTAGTGCAGTTATCTTGTCACTGGTACACACAAGAACAGGTTTTTTCCCTCCACTCAATCCTCAGACATTCACCTAGCCATCAGAATAGAAATCTCTTATTAAATGCTTGGCATACCCCAGAGTATGCAATAGGTAGGCAAGCACTGGAGGATGAAGTTAGAACTGTCAAAGATGGAAAAATCCATATTATGTTTGACAGAGAATTTAAGAAAAATTGATCTTACACCCAAAGGAAGGAACTATGAGAACACATTAAGTTTAAACTGCAATCTTACAACAGTAATTTGGGTAAAGGCGGGGAAAAAGGAAAGTTTACTTTCAACACAGCATTTGTTTTGCATCTCACACCCTATCAAACGTAATACATTTTTCTTGACTTCAAAACCTATTCCCTATTCTTCTTACTTCCTTCTTGCTGCACCCCTTGTTTTTATCAGGTCTCAACACCCACTTCCTTCAAAACCAAGGGAGGCTCACTGCACCCGTTACACAGTTGAACAGAAAAGGTTATACGAAACAAGGGACTCCGCAGGACATTCATTTTTTTGTCATGTTCCTGATACAGCTTCAGATTCCTGAAGTTGTCCAGGCTTGAAGTTTCATAAAAACAGTCCTTCTTTTTGTGTCAGAATTATGTTTGTTTAGACACGAAGCCCAGTCTGGTTTAAAAGCTCTTCATGCACACAGAATCCTGCCATCAGTAGCAGCTTTACTCCGGCTTCCAACCATACATCAGTTAGGCAACATAAAGATTCCATATCTTAAGCTCAAATTAACTAGGGAGTAATTCTGTCCAAAGGTAATTTGGACAAATTACCAAATTTGGTAATTCTGTCCAAAGGTAAAAGATTAACACACTAGATAGGAAGCATCAATTATAAAGTTCTGTAAGGACAACAATATAAACAAAGAAAATCCAAAACAGTTCTGCATGACAAGCAGAAAAGAGCTTACACAATAAGAAACATTTGCAAGATCTTAAGTCAAACACCTGATATGCAATGGACGTACCAACATTTTTAAAAAGTTAAATGAAAACATGAATTGGTTTACAAAGACTAGCACTACCTGATTCTGTAATTCTCATGTTAGTCTGTGCACCAAGAACAAGTCTAACATGATAAAGATAAAATGCTGAAGTGATAAATTATCTTAACACTTCAACTGTTTAGACATAAGGCCTAGTCTCAGATACACAAAGGCAAAGATACACATATAGTGCAGTTGCCACCTCAAAAAACTTTAGAAGCAAATTTAGATTATGCTAAGAGCACTGCATGATTGAGTTTCAAGTAAAGGGCACATCTGGATACCCAACAGGATAAAAATTCAGATCAACCTGAAGCATGAGAGTATGTCCTCCCATCACAAGATATTACGATGCACTGCGTTCTAACAAGTCAGGACTGGGCAGATTAAGTTTCCATACAGCCCATATTACTTCTGTATTAGCATATTTAGGTACAAGCATTTGAAAAGATACGAGTTCATGGATTTAACCTCCCCAAATCAGTATCCCGAGTGACCACTAGAGGGCAACAGCAAAAAGGAAACAGACACGTCTAGAGGTTACTATTGGTCAAAGCCCAACAGTAACCCTTCTCCTGTTTCTGCTTCAGTCCCTGTGCATATAAACCTCCTCTCCTTGACAGACTATTAAAAACAGAACAGTTTTACCTTTAGCCTTTATAATTACATTTGAGACACATTGCTAAGTGAGCATAAAGTTTTCTGCACAGTATGCAAGAAGTAACAATGACATCTATTGCTGAAAGAGTAATAGTGAGTTAGAAATTTTAATAGAGATTAATGAAATTATTCTGAGTCACACCTCTCAGGCCATTCAAAGCACTGAACCAACTAACAACACGTTGATTTCCAGTTAAGATTGTCCAAAGTCATTAGCACCGAATTAAACACACTGACAAATGTTTAGGCACAGATTTCGTAGAACTTCATCTAACATGGAGGCAGTTAGGCTCAATATAATTTAGCTTTAAAAAAGAACGCTTAATATGTGACATACAGAAAACTGGGCACCTCTGTCTCAAGTACCACGTCCAAGTAGAAGACTTTTCTTCACATTCAATTGCTCTGCCATTTGTCTGCAGCTGTCAAACATGCAGCTTATTGTGAAAAGGAGTTTTATATACCAGCCAGATGAACAAGCACAGGATTTCTTCATGTACAGAGTATGCATTAAGTAGGTTCTCACCAAACTAGTTTTCCCTGTATGCATATGCCCCTTGAGAAGCATCAGAAGAAACAAAGTTCTAGTTAAACCCTTGCAAACCCATAAAAAGTCATGCAGCAGTGATACAGAGACATTTCATTTGAAATAAGTTATTACTCTATTCATAACACTTAAGTTTAAGTAGGTTTACTTAGGAGTTAGTATGCAATGTTTTATGCAATGCCACTTTCAGGAAGTTAATCTTTGATAATTCAAATGTTATCTGACATTACACATAGTATCAGTAAACATATCAGTAAAAATATTAAATTCAACTTAATCTGACAATTCAAAAACACCCCCCCCCACTATCATTACTCATTCATGCGAGAAGAAACAGACTGCTTTTATTTGCTGAAAGCCAACACCCTCTGCGCAAGACAATAGAAAGAACAACTTAAAGCACAGTACAGGTCTCTACAATAAGCTGACCTTCCCTGCCCTTGAAGGAAAACCTGGGAACTGGTGGAAAAACAGCCCACAAAAGTGCACCAGAAGAAAGCAAACGGAAGGATCTAGGCTCTAAAATGCTCAGGACTTCACAGATAAGCATTATCACCAGTTTTATACAGGATTGTAATACTGGCATCATTAGGTTGTGCATTAAGCTGTGGGTCACCTTTTTTGTTCTTACTGCTTTCCAGAGAGGTAAAAAAGTATGAACAAGACAAACTATGCCAGTGCAGTGCTGCGTACAAACACAAAAACCTCCCTGCAGTAAGCATTAGCTAGAGAATAGTGTACTACTAATAAAACAAGCAGTTTAGTAGCCTATTCTAACTCAGTCTTCTAATAACTAAACTGTCTCATTGCATTACAGCACCACTGTATTTTGTACAAGCTATAGGAACACCTTCTGCAAGAACTTGTGCCTTAACTGCACACTGTCCTATGAAAAGTTCAGGCAACTGCAGGAACACATTCAATATGTATGTCCTCAGAATAAACTATTTTGTAGACCCGTATGTTTTCTACATACTGCTAAAGTCCAATCCCATTGCTGGTTCCCTTACGGTAGTATATCCCTGAAGAATTCATCATGAGAAAGACACCCATGTGTTAAGAGCTCACAAATCGCTTGAAACACTGATGCTATTGCCTGCAGACACCAGAGTGTGCGTATGGGGGAGCAGCATAAGACTTAACGAGAATGGCCATATTCTTGCTGTTATCTGCTTTAAATTGCAACACATTAAAAGCTGACTTCACTCCATTGCTAAGCAAGGGGAGGGAGACTCCCACCTGACAGTAGGTGAGACTGAGTAGGTTCTGCATGGCAGTGACAAAATGCATATTCTGCAACCAGATCTTCATATTCTGACAGATCTGCATATAGCCCAGTTCAGGCATGACAAAGTAGCAGCCATAAAAATGGCAGTGAAGTGAAGCTATGGTACCTTTATCCAGGCTCAAAGCATTCTAGACTCAAAGCTGCCCCCCAGTCTAGGATAGTAAACGAAAACTTTGCAGATTGCCTGTGTATCGCAGAGCTCTAAAAAGATAGGACTTTTCTTGAAGCATTTTATATCGAGACACTGTAAATCAATGAGGTTGGCAGAAAACCTTTCCAGCCAGGTAACACACAAGTTTTGCTTCTAATTGCAGCCCCAGGTCACATATTGCAGACTGCCTTTTCATATGACCAAGCGCAAACACATAATGGACCATGGTCTTACTCCAGGTGCATCACCTGTCTACTCACATGCATACTCCAAGAGGAGAGGCTATGTATGATTGGAACTGCCGGCTGAACACTCTTGATCTATTTAAAGACATGTGTCTAGCAGCCATGATGGCCTCTTTTCAAGAACTAAAGCACAAACCAGCCCAGTAAGTCTCTGAAGATCAGTTAGATACACTTACACAAACCTCAAATCTTATGTGTTGTTTGATTAGATTATGGGAAGTGTAGTCTAAATAGCTGTTGTTGCTTATCTCTGCACTTTCTTTTTACATTTCAAAATGGCAGGTTTACCTAACCTACCTTTTTCCTCAAACCTACTAAATACCACTAAACACATGAAATAGGTATTTTATTTTCATCTTAACCTTGTTTAGCATATTTGGGGGCAGGTAGAAACAAGAATGGAAATAAGTAGAAGCTACACCTGCAAGAATAAAACAAAACTTCAAGGAGACAGAGTTTAACCAAATCTTTTATTTACAAAGTCTAAAAACTAGCAAATTGAGGCAATACAACTTCACTTTGTTAACAAAGGATCATTTCAAGAGAGGAATGAGGAATTCTTTTGCTATGAAGTAAAAAATATTATGAGCAAGGAAAAATTGAACTGCTATATAAGAAATATGGTTTTATCATAGAATCAGAACGATGAGATTGCAAGATATATCTAGTACCACCTCCTGCTCAGAGTATGTCCAATTAGACACCCAGGCCTCCACCCCATAAGGATGCATTCTTCAGAGAATTACATCTCTTTTCAAAGCCAAAGTGATTGTTATGAAACATAACTGGAACATACAGGCAAAGAAAGACTGGGCAGGTCAAAGTGAAACAATCTCCATTGTTTATAATTAATCAAGTGTGTTGGGCTGGAATGGACTGAAAGCTTTAGTACAGTTTTAAACAGTCTTAACTGTAACTACTTATTAATAAAACTGCAACTTACGGCTGCTGTTCAAACACAGGCCCAAGAGTGGCAAAAGGGTGCCAAGACAGACAAAGAACTATTTTTCTCTTTCCTGAAAGGGAAGTTTCAACAGTTTGGAAGTGACAGCATTTAAGTTTGCTGCAGCATATGCTTGTGTACTCAGCTGAAACTGCTGATTCACTGGCTTTCCCCTAAAGTATTCTTTCAGGAAATACAGAGTTTCCAGCAATAAGTGCACTTAGTAAATTTAGTAACATTAAATGACAAGCAGTATCATATGTATTAAGGAGTTCCTGCTGATAACAGTGCTAAAATAACGGAATGTGTTAAGACATACCCAAGCTTAGTTTTCCTCTTTGAAAAAGCATATTTGATTCAATTTTAAAGAAAGAAACTTTTGTTATTTCCAGTAAAGGACTAATAACTTGAGCAATCCATCCAGTCTTCCCCTGAAAACACAGCTTCTTTACAACATCTACAAGTTTCACTACCAGCATCATGATGTACATCAGGGCAAGTAGTTCTTGTCAGCTGAGCAGCCTCAACTGTATTTGCTTGCTTAAACCAGCAATTTTAAGGTAATACACAAATCCCCACAAGTTATTTCAGATTATTGGGGGGAAGAAAGATGGACTTCTCTCTTTTTATCCCCCCCCAACATTTCCTAATGCCTGTGTTCATACCAATCAATATATAACATTTAAATACTAGCAACTGAATATTAAACCTTTCTTCCTCCCCTCCCATTTAAAACAGGTATGCTTAACACACCAGAATTTTGATTCCTCTGCAGTAAGTCCATTCACCTAGATGACACTAAAGTGATAGCAAATGCATATTTTCAAGCACTACGTGTTTTCAGAGACAGAAAAAGATCTTTTTTGTTGTCCTACAGTGGAAATTATATTAGAAGAATTACCTTAAGAGTTTCCAATAACGGCAAATGGACATTGAATTAAAAAAGCAGGAGATGCCCCAAGTCTTGTGTTTTTAGAATTCCCCCTGCTCTTTAGAGTTCCATTAGCTCCTGCAGCTATTCTTTTTATCAGGAGAGGGACAGGGAGGGTGGTGGTGGTGTGCATGTGCTTGTGTGTCTGTCTCTCTCAAAAGAACCAAAACATTCACTCTGTTGAATGTTACCGAATATGTATCATTGCTACTTGTGCACCCCACCCATGTGGCTGAGCAGCATCTACTCCCTATGGCTAGGGTGTAACTCTGGTCTGTTAATATCAACTCGATGACTTTCACAGTAATGAAAGCTCACTGAAGAAACACCACCCTCCAAAGTCTTTTTAGAAAGAAAAAAGACTGCATTTGGTAGATGGATGCATACAGAGTATCCAAGATTTTTCTATTAAACTGTCAATGCACAGTACTGTTTGAGCTGATGAGTAATAATTCTGAGTAAACAGCATGCAGCTCTATTTGGCAAGTGTCAACTTTTAACTGTTTAACCACTCACTACTTCCACATTGCAGCTCTATG